>NC_079189.1:263002548-263347380 GCF_029499605.1 Hyla sarda
CTGGCACATTCGGAGTCGGAGGCAAGAAAAGCGTATGCTTCCGCTGCCGAAAATGCCTGGTGCCTTTTTTCTATGGTGGCGGGAGGTGGTGTGAGGATGGCGGTGTCAGGGGGGGGGGGGGAGGGTGTTTTATGTACTGTGTGATTGGTGTAACTATAACTGTATGAGGGGGGTAAAAAAAAAAAAAGGGCTGTGGCCAAAGAAATATGGGGGGCTAAATGCAGCACCCTGAACCCCTAATAGGGCCCGGGTCACGCTAAAAATAGCGGCGGACCCTTGGGGACCTATTAGGGGGTCGGGGGGGATTTTTTACTTTTTACCCTACCTTTCCCTGGACTGTATGCTTTCCCTGATCTATGGGGGCTTCTTGTCTTCTGTGTGACTTCGCTTGCGGTTTTCTGTGATCGCCAACATGGGGGGTCTAATGACCCCCCTGGGCATTTGCACGGGATGCCTGCTGAAGGATTTCAGCAGGCATCCCGGTCTGATCCTCGCCCGGCGCGGACCAGTACCAGGGTGTCATGACGTACGCGTACGTCAAGGGTCCTTAACCCCTTAAGGACCTAGGGCATATGGATACGCCCTGGCTTTCTGGTACTTAAGGACCCAGGACGTATCCATACACCCGTGGGAATTTCGGTCCCTGCCGCGCACCGGGCGGGGACCGGACCGGGATGCCTGCTGATATCGTTCAGCAGGCATCCCGTGCAAATGCCCCCCCCGTTTCGGCGATCGCGGCAGATCGTTAGTGAATTGACACTAACGATCTGCCGGGATTCGGTTCGTATGGGTCACGTGACCCGTGACCGATGACCCGGAGATACAAGGTGACCAGGAGCGCTGCTATTGGCTGGAAGGTGCCAGGGACCCCCCCTTTGTGCGATCAGAGCTCCCTCAGGGAAGAAGATCTGCAGGGACAGAGCAGGGAAAGAATACACTCCAGGGCAAGGTAGGAGTGAGTGTAAAAAAAAAAAAATTTTAAAGTCCCCCCCCCCATTTTTTTTTGTCCGCAATTTTTTTCCTCCCTTATATAACGGTGTGAGATTTCTAATCACACACCGTTATATCTAATAGCTACACCAAGCACTCACTAAATACATCTCCGCCCCCCCCCCCCCCCACACACACAAACACACCCTCCCCCCCGCCACCACCCCCCACCCCCGCCACTATAGAAAAAGGCGATGGCTCGCCAGGCATTTTCGGCAGCGGGGGCATATGCTTTTCTTGCCTCCGACTCAGAATCTGTCAGTGAGGACGATGAAGATCCAACATTCCTGTGTTCTTCATCGTCCTCCTCATCATCTAGCAGTGAGGATGAGTCCCCTGCACGGCGGCGGAAACGCTGCCAGGCGAGGCCACTCACCCCCAATGAAAGTGGCCCAGTAGCCGGCACCAGTACGAGCGACAATGCTGCTCGTACTAGGAGTCCGACCCCCTGGGCGATTTTACCGGAGCCCCCTTACGGTGAACCTGTCTGGAGACCCCCAGAGGGTTATCAGCCACGGGTTCCGGAGCTTGTTGGCGACTCCGGAATCCGGATTGACACGGCTGGGTTCACTGAATTTGACTTTTTCAGTTATTTTTTCAGTGACAGCCTGGTCAATCTAATGGTGGAGCAGACGAATCTGTACGCCCAGCAGTTCATCGCCCACCACCCAGATTCTTTTTTTGCCAGGTCCAATGAATGGTACGCCGTCAGTGCAGCCGAAATGAGGACATTTTGGGGCCTCGTGCTGCACATGGGCCTGGTCAAAAAGCCAAGTGTCAGGCAGTACTGGAGCGGGGACGTCCTATACCAGACCCCACAGTACAGTATGGCCATGGCACGGAAGCGGTTTGAGGCCATTCGGAAATGCCTTCATTATGCAGATAATGAGGCATGTCCACCCCGAGGTGACAGCGCCTATGACCGGCTTTACAAAGGGAGGCCGGTCATCGATCACTTTGGGGCCAAATTTTTGGAGGCCTACGTACCGCTCAGGGAGCTCTCTGCAGGTGAGTCTCTTATCAGTTTTAAGGGGAGACTCATCTTCCGCCAGTATATTCCCTCGAAGCGGGCGTGGTATGGCGTGAAGCTTTATAAACTTTGTGAGAGTACCTCTGGGTACACTTACAAGTTTAGGGTGTATGAGGGGCGAGATTCCTGTATTGAACCCCCAGATTGCTCCCCCACTCTGGGTGTTAGCGGGAAACTCGTTTGGGACCTTATGCACCCATTGGTGGATAAGGGTTACCACGTGTACATGGACAACTTTTATACCAGCATCCCTTCACATCCCTTGCCGCCAGATCCACGTCCGCTTGTGGGACCGTGCGGAAGAACCAGAGAGGCCTCCCTCTAATTTTTCTGCAGACACCTATGCCCAAGGGTGAGTCCCGTGCCCTTGCCCATGAAAACCTGTTGCTGGTCAGGTATAAGGATAAGAGGGATGTCCTTATGCTGACCACTATTCATGGCAACGGCAGCTCACCTGTCCCTGTGCGAGGTACCACAACAATGGTCCTCAAGCCCGATTGTATTCTGGACTACAATCGGTATATGGGGGGAGTTGATCTTTCTGATCAAATCCTGAAGCCATATAACGCCATGCGGAAAACACGTGTATGGTACGAGAAAGTTGTGGTCTACTTGGTACAGGTTGCCATGTACAACTCTTTTGTACTGTACCAGAACACTGGCAGCACAGGGACATTCCTCCAGTTCCAAGAAGAAGTCCTAAAGGCCCTGATCTTTGCTGACCGGGAAAGAGCAGGCCGGAGTTCAGAAGGAACTGAAGTAATTGGTGCCAGGATCGTCCCAGGCCAACACTTTCCAGGTGACATCCCGCACACTAGAAAGAAGGGACGAACCCAGAAAAAATGCAGAGTGTGTCACAGGAGGGGGATACAGAAGGACGCCACCTATCAATGTGACACTTGCCCCGATCATCCGGGCCTCTGCATTAAAAACTGCTTCAGGGAGTATCACACTTCGATACGGTACTACATTTTCCCTTTACATTAAAATTTTCCATAATTTGACCCCAATGTACCAAGTCCAGAGTACATTCCAAATTTTAACCCCATAAAACCACAAAATTGCCCCAAAAAAATTTTCAGCAAAAATAAATAAATAAACTGATAAGACCTCTGGGGGGTATTTTAAAAAAAAAAAAAACGGGTCATGGGTCACTGAGTCACTATCATTGGGGACATTTTATGTTCCCTCAAATGCGCAGTGCTCTCTCTCCATCTGAGCGGGGTGCGCATTTGAGGCAACAGGTTAGGGACGGCCACACACATCACATTCCCAGAATGATGATTCAGAGCATAGGGTTTGGGTTGGGCATATTCTTTAGTTTTGGCTATGCTCTGGGTCATCATTCTGGGATCATAACCTGTTTTATAATTTTATGTCCCACTGTACCCCATTTTAGTAACTTACCCCATGTAACGTTTATTAATTACACCATGTAATGCCTCTTGAGGGGGGGTCCCACTGCTCTGGCTCCACAGGCAGCGATTTCGAAGCTCAAGGCCCCTGACTGCACTCCTGTTCTTCTGTGACCGGTCCAGATATGAGGTACGTCCTTATTGCAAAGAAATGTATTTACACATACAATAAAAAATGTTTTGCTGTTCTGGCACTAAAGGCGACATGCCCCCGCATTTCAGCAAAATTTGCAAATGTGACTCCTTCTCTTCTGAGCATTGTAGTGCGCCCGCAGTGCACTTGACGTCCACACATGGGGTATTACCATACTCAGAAGAGATGGGGTTACACATTTAGGGGGGCATTTTCTCCTATTACCCCTTCTAAAAATCTAAAATGTGGGGAAAAAACAGCATTTTAGTAAAAAAAAATATATAATAATTTACACATCCAAAGTAGTCAAACACCTGTGGGGTGGTAAGGCTCACTGGAACCCTTGTTACGTTCCTTGAGGGGTGTAGTTTCCAAAATAGTATGCCATGTGTTTTTTTTTTTTTTTTTTTTTGCTGTTCTGGCACCATAGGAGCTTTCTAAATGCAACATGCCCTAGAAAAACTATTTCAGCAAAATGTGCTTTCCAAAAGCCAAATGTGACTCCTTCTCTTCTGAGCATTGTAATGCACCGGCAGTGCACTTGATGTCCACACATGGGGTATTACCATACTCAGAAGAGATGGGGTTACAAATTTTGGGGGGCATTTTCTCATATTACTCCTTGTAAAAATTTAAAATTTAGGGGAAAACTAGCATTTTAGTGAAAAAAATTTTTTATTAACACATCCAAATTTGACATAAAGTCGTGAAACACCTGTGGGGTGTGAAGGCTCACTGTACCCCTTGTTACGTTCCTTGAGGGGTGTAGTTTCCAAAATAGTATGCCATGTGTTTTTTTTTTTTTGCAGTTCTGGCACCATAGGGGCTTCTTAACCCCTTAACGACGCAGGACGTATATTTGCGTCCTGCGCCGGCTCCCGCCATAAGAAGCGGGATCGCGCCGCGATCCCGCATCATATCGCGTCGGTCCAGGCACTCATCATCGGCCGGGACCCGCGGCTAATACCACACATTGCCGATCGCGGCGATGTGCAGTATTAACCCTTTAGAAGCGGCGGTCAAAGCTGACCGCCGCTTCTAAAGTGAAAGTGACCCGGCTGCACAGTCAGGCTGTTCGGGACCGCTGCGGTGAAATCGCGGTGTCCCAAACAGCTTACAGGACACCGGGAGGGCCCTTACCTGCCTCCTCGGTGTCCTATCTGCTCCGTGTCTGAGATCCAGGCAGGAGCAGTCAAGCGCCGATAACACTGATCACAGGCGTGTTAATACACACCAGTGATCTGTGCAAGAGATCAGTGTGTGCAGTGTTATAGGTCCCTATGGGATCTAAAACAATGCAAAAAAAAAAGTATAATTGAGTCATTTGTGGGGTATTTCTAATATGAAGGCCCTTCAAATCCACTTCAAACCTGAACTGGTCCCTGAAAAATTCAGATTTTAAAAATTTTGTGAAAAATTTGAAAATTGCTGCTGAACTTTGAAGCCCTCTGATGTCTTCTAAAAGTAAAAACATGTCAACTTTATGATGCAAACATAAAGTAGACATATTGTGTATGTGGATCAATGTATAATTTATTTGGAATGTCTATTTTCCTTATAAGCAGAGAGCTTCAAAGTTAAAAAAAATGCTAAATTTAAAAATTTTTCATAAAATTTTGGAATTTTTCACCAAGAAATTATACAAGTATCGATAAAATGTTACCGCTATCATAAAGTAGAATATGTCACGAAAAAAACAATCTCGGAATCAGAATGAAAGGTTAAAGCATTCCAGAGTTATTAATGCTTGAAGTGACAGTGGTCAGATGTTCAAAAAAATGGCTGGGTCCTTAAGGTATATTTGGGCTGGGTCCTTAAGGGGTTAAGAGGTTAAATGCTTTATTTTTTTTTTTTTCATTTATTGCCCCCTTTACATTTTTATTCATCAATATTGGTTTTCTTTTATTTCTGACCCTTTTATTCCCATAAGATAGTTCATAGTTCATAAGGTTGAAAAAAGACCAGAGTCCATCAAGTTCAACCTATAACCCTAATAAGTCCCTATTGAGTTTGAGTTGATCCAGAGGAAGGCAAAAAAAACTCATACTAGAGGTAAAAATTCCTTCCCGACTCCAAATATGGCAGTCAGAATAAATCCCTGGATCAACGTTCTGTCCCTATAAATCTTGTATACATAACCGGCAATATTATTACTCTCCAAAAATGCATCCAGCCCCTCTTACAGTGAGAGTTTAAGATATTTGTAAAAGTCTCCCATTTAGTGTCAGTATTGTTCTTTTTGAGGACAATATCCCATTTTATATTGTTAAGGGCTTCTCTAAGTTGATCAAACTTTGCCTTCCTAAAGTTTATTGTTTTTGTGGCCCCTCGAGAGATTCCCTTATTGAAGAACAAGTTATAATGTATTATATTATGGTCACTATTTCCTAATTGTCCTTCTATTTGCACCTTAGTTACTCTGTCAGGTCTGTTGGTTAATATTAAAGGGGTATTCCAGGAAAAAACTTTTTTTTATATATATATCAACTGGCTCCAGAAAGTTAAACAGATTTGTAAATGACTTCTATTAAAAAATCTTAATCCTTTCAGTAATTATGGGCTTCTGAAGTTCAGGTTGTTCTTTTCTGTCTAAGTGCTCTCTGATGACACCTGTCTCGGGAACCGCCCAGTTTAGTAGGGGTTTGCTATGTGAATTTGCTTCTAAACTGGGCGTTTCCCGAGACACGTGTCATCAGAGAGCACTTAGACAGAAAAGAACAACCTTAACTTTAGAAGCTCATAAGTACTGAAAGGATTAAGATTTTTTAATAGAAGTAATTTACAAATCTGATTAAGGCTGGGTCCACACTACGTTTTGTCCCATACGGGAGCGCATACGGCAGGAGGGAGCTAAAACCTCGCGCTCCCGTATGCGCTCCCGTATGTCATTCACTTCAATGAGCCGACCGGAGTGAAACGTTCGGTCCGGTCGGCTCATTTTTGCGCCGTATGCGCTTTTACAACCGGACCTAAAACCGTGGTCAACCACGGTTTTAGGTCCGGTTGTAAAAGCGCATACGGCGCAAAAATGAGCCGACCGGACTGAACGTTTCACTCCGGTCGGCTCATTGAAATGAATGACATACGGGAGCGCATACGGTTACATACGGGAGCGCGAGCTTTTAGCTCCCTCCTGCCGTATGCGCTCCCGTATGGGACAAAACGTAGTGTGGACCCAGCCTAACTTTCTGGAGCCAGTTGATATATAAAAAAAAGTTTTTTTCCTGGATAACCCCTTTAACCCCTTCCCGCTATTGGACGTATGCATACGTCCAGGCGAATTACACGTTCGCACAAATGGACGTATGCATACGTCCAAGCGATCTCCTGCTCTGCCGCGGGCAGCGCAGGAGATCGCGGGTGGGACTCAGCTGTCAATCACAGCCGGAGTCCCACCGCAGCTGCCGGGGCCGCGATCGCGCCGGTCCCGGCAGCATTAACCCCATAGATGCCGTGATCAGTTCTGATCACGGCATCTACGGTGTTTGCAGGGGGAGCGCTCTCCCCTGCCCATCAATCGCGGCGCGGCGATAAAATAAGGGGGATCGGGGGTGTCCAAGACACCCTCGATCCCCCTTGAAGAGATAGGAGTGAGGTGGCAGGGTTGCCACCCCTCCTATCCCTGCTATTGATCGGCGGAGCGGCCGACCAATAGCAGACTGGGGGCGGGGGGGTTAAAGTTCGTATCCCCCCGCTATGCCCACCCATCGGTGTCCGGGCACAGCGGGGGGAACCGTGCAATAGCGGCGGCGGCAGCGGCGGTCACTTACCCGGCGGCGGCGGCTGTGATTACGGCGGCGGTGGAGGTAAGTATGACGCAGAGTCTGTTGCCTAGCAACATCTGCAGGGCGACAGTTTAGAGAGTGGTCTCTAAACTGTCGCCCTCCAGATGTTGCAAAACTACAACTCCCACCATGCCTTGACAGCTGTTTGCTGTGTTGGCATGCTGGGAGTTGTAGTTTTGCAAGATTTAGAGGGGTTCAGGCTGGAGATCACTGACAGTGGTCTCTAAACTGTAGCCCTCCAGATATTACAAAACTACAACTCCCAGCATGCCCAGACAGCAGTTTGCTGTCTTAGCATGCTGAGATTTGTAGTTTTGCAACATCTGGAGGGCCACAGTTTAGAGACCACTGTCAGTGATCTCCAGCCTGAACCCCTCTAAATCTTGCAAAACTACAACTCCCAGCATTCAGGAACAGCAAATGGCTGTCTCGGCATGCTGGGAGTTGTACTTGCGGCGTGCCTCCAGCTGTTGCATAACTACATCTCCCAGCATTCCCTTTGGCAATCAGTACATACTGAGAGTTGTAGTTCTGCAACAGCTGGAGGCACACTGGTTGAGAAATACTGAGTTAGGTAATAGGTTCTATTACCTAACTCAGTATTTTCCAACCAGTGTGCCTCCAGCTGTTGCAAAACTACAACTCCCAGCATGCACGTTCTGTCAGTGCATGCTGGGAGTTGTAGTCCCCCCCCCCTCCCATGTGAATGTACAGGTTACATTCACACTGGCGACGGATTACAGTGAGTTCCCTGCTTCAAGTTTGAGCTGCAGCCGCAGCTCAAACTCCTAGCGGGAGACTCAGTGTAATCCGCCGTCAGTGTGAATGTAACCTAAAAACACTACACTACACTAACATAAAATAAAGAGTAAAACACTACATATACACACGTACACTGTCCCCCCCCAATAAAAATGAAAAACGTATCCTACAGCAGTGTTTCCAAAACGGAGCCTCCAGCTGTTGCAAAACAAAAACTCCCAGCATTTCCGGACAGCCATTGACTGTCCAAGCATGCTGGGAGTTTAGCAACAGCTGGAGGCACCCTGTTTGAGAATCACTGGTGTAGAATACCCCTATGTCCACCCCTATGCAAATCCCTAATTTAGGCCTCAAATGCACATGGCGCTCTCTCACTTCGGAGCCCTGGCGTATTTCAAGGCAACAGTTTAGGGCCACATATGGGGTATTTCCGTACTCGGGAGAAATTGCCTAACAAATTTTGGGGGGCTTTTTCTCCTTTTACCCCTTATGAAAAGGTAAAGTTGGGGTCTACACCAGCATGTTAGTGTAAAAAAAAAACATTTTTGTACACTAACATACTGGTGTTGCCCCATACTTTAAAATTTCACAAGCGGTAAAAGAAAAAATTTGTAACGCAATTTCTCCTAAGGACGGAGATACCCCATATGTGGGCGCAAAGTGTTCTGGGGGCGCACAACAAGGCTCAGAAGGGAGAGTGCACCATGTAAATTTGAGGTCTAAATTGGTCATTTGCACAGGGGTGGCTGATTTTACAGCGGTTCTGACATAAGTGTAAAACAATAAATACCCACATGTGACCCCATTTTGGAAACTACACCCCTCACGGAATGTAACAAGGGGTATAGTGAGCATTTACACCCCACAGGTGTCTGACAGATCTTTGAAACAGGGGTCTGTGAAAATGAAAAATAACATTTTTAATTTGCACAGCCCACTGTTCCAAAGATCCGTCAAATGCCGTGGGGTTTAAATTCTCCCTGCAAGCCTTATTACCTTCCGTGAGGGGTGTAGTTTTAAAAATGGGGTCACATGTGGGGGGGTCCACTGTTCTGGCACCACGGGGGGGCTTTGGAAATGCACATGGCCAAATTCTCTCTGCAAAAGCTCAATGATGCTCCTTCTCTTCTGAGCATTGTAGTTCGCCCCCAGTGCACTTCACGTCCACTTATTGGGTATTTCCATACTCAGAAGAGATGGGGTTACAAATTTTGGGGGGTATTTTCTGCTATTATCCCTTGTAAAAATGTAAAATTTGGGGGAAAACAAGCATTTTAGTGTAAAAAACATTTTTTTTTTTTACATATGCAAAAGTCGTGAAACACCTGTGGGGTATTAAGGTTCACTTTACCCCTTGTTACGTTCCCCAAGGGGTCTAGTTTCCAAAATGGTATGCCATGTGGGTTTTTTTTTTCTGTCCTGGCACCATAGGTGCTTCCTAAATGCGGCATGCCCCCAGAGCAAAATTTGCTTCCAAAAAGCCAAATGTGACTCCTTCTCTTCTGAGACCTGTAGTGCGCCAGCAGAGCACTTTTCACCCCCATATTGGGTGTTTTCTGAATCGGGAGAAATTGGGCTTCAAATTTTGGGGGGTATTTTCTGCTATTACCTTTTTTAAAAATGTAAAATTTTTGCTAAACCAAGCATGTTTGATTAAAAAAAAATTTTTTTTTTTTACATATGCAAAAGTCGTGAAACACCTGTGGGGTATTAAGGTTCACTTTATCCCTTGTTACGTTCCTCAAGGAGTCTAGTTTCCAAAATGGTATGCCATGTCGTTTTTTTTTTGCTGTCCTGGCACCATAGGGGCTTCCTAAATGCGACATGCCCCCCGAGCAAAATTTGCTCTCAAAAAGCCAAATATGACTCCTTCTCTTCTGAGCATTGTAGTTCGCCCGTAATGCACTTCAGGTCAACTTATGGGGTACCTCCATACTCAGAAGAGATGGGATTACAAATTTTGGGGGGTATTTTCTGCTATTAACCCTTGCAAAAATGTGAAATTTGGGGGGAAACACACATTTTAGTGAAAATGTTTTTATTTTTTTTTACATATGCAAAAGTCATGAAACACCTGTGGGGTATTAAGGCTCACTTAATTCCTTGTTACGTTCCTCAAGGGGTCTAGTTTCCAAAATGGTATGCCATGTTTTTTTTTTTTTGCTGTTTTGGCATCATAGGGGCTTCCTAAATGCAACATGCCCCCAAAAAACCATTTCGGAAAAACGTACTCTCCAAAATCCCTTTGTCGCTCCTTCGCTTCTGAGCCCTCTACTGCGCCCGCCGAACAATTTACATAGACATATGAGGTATGTGCTTACTCGAGAGAAATTGGGCTACAAAATCAAGTATAAATTTTATCCTTTTACCCCTTGTAAAAATTCAAAAATTGGGTCTACAAGAACATGCAAGTGTAAAAAATGAAGATTTTGAATTTTCTCCTTCACTTTGCTGCTTTTCCTGTGAAACACCTAAAGGGTTAAAACGCTTACTGAATGTCATTTTGAATACTTTGGGGGGTGTAGTTTTTATAATGGGGTCTTTTATGGGGTATTTCTAATATGAAGACCCTTCAAATTCACTTCAAACCTGAACTGGTCCATGAAAAATAGCGAGTTTGAAAATTTTGTGAAAAATTGTAAAATTGCTGCTGAACTTTGAAGCCCTCTGGTGTCTTCCAAAAGTAAAAACTCATAAATTTTATGATGAAAATATAAAGTAGACATATTGTATATGTGAATCCCAAAAAAAAATATTTGGAATATCCATTTTCCTTACAAACAGAGAGCTTTAAAGTTAGAAAAATGCAAAATTTTCAATTTTTTCATCAAATTTGGTGATTTTTCACCAAGAAAGGATGCAAGTTACCACAAAAATTGACCACTATGTTAAAGTAGAATATGTCACGAAAAAACAATCTCGGAATCAGATTGATAAGTAAAAGCATTCCAGAGTTATTAATGTTTAAAGTGACAGTGGTTAGATGTGCAAAAAAGGGCTGCGTCCTAGAGGTGAAAATGGGCTGTGTCCTTAAGGGGTTAAGTCTAGTACGGCGCCCCCTATGGTAGGGCCCTGCACCATTTAGGACAGATAATTGTCTTTAGTTATAGTCAGAAACCTGTTTCCTTTATGAGATTCACAGGTCTCAGTCTCCCAGTTTATATCAGGATAGTTAAAGTCCCCCATTATTATCACGTCATTCTGATTTGCTGCCTTGTTTATTTGCCTCAGTAATTGATATTCTGCCTCTTCCTTTATAGTTGGTGGCTTATAGCAAACCCCTATGATAATTATTTTTATCTCCATATATTTCTACCCATAACGACTCCACATTATCATTTCCCTCCCATCTATCCTCCCGCAGTGCGGCCTTCAGACTGGACTTTACATAAAGGCAAACTCCTCCCCCTTTCCATTTTGTCCGATCCTTCCTGAATAGACTATAACCCTGTATGTTGACCGGCCAGTCACATCTATCGTCCAACAAAGTCTCTGTTATACCCACTATGTCATAATCCTCCTCAAACATTATCAACTCCAGTTTGTCAGTTTTATTGGACAGACTTCTGGCATTAATCAACATGCCATTCAATGGTGTATGTTTTTTTTTCTATGAAGTCTATCCCTATTACCTATTCTAACCCCTCCCTCCGCTCCACCCCCAGGTACATTGACAAGTCACCCCCTCTATCTACACTATCTTCCCCCTCTATGTTGTAGGTTCCCTCCCCCCCAGTCCCTAGTTTAAACACTCCTCCACTCTCCAACTTGCAGCGAGAAACTCACTGTAAACCCGCCTTTGGGGGGGGGGGGGGGGGCAAACTGCCAGCTGTTGCAAAACTACAACTCCCAGCATGCCCTTTGGCTTTCGTGCATGCTGGGGGTTGTAGTTATGCAACAGCTGGAGGCACACTGGTTGCAAAACACAGAGGCTCTCATTTACTAAAGTCCAACCGACTCTTTTTCTCGGTTCTAGCGCCTAAATTTAAGTCGCAACAACAATTTTGGCCGCACAAGCAAAACTTTAGAAACCACTGGGGGTGTTTTTTTTCTCTATGAAATGGGTGTGTTTTATGCAAAAATGGGGGTTTTACCGACAAAAACAAAATAATACTCGGAGTATTCCCTGGTTGAACTTGATGGACGTATGTCTTTTTTCAACCGTACTTACTATGTACTTCCAAAATCACTCGAGAAAAAGTGTGAGTTTGCCTCACACAAACACCTACAGCCAAGAGGCCGAGTGAAATTCAAAAAATTTAGTGAGTTCTAACAAGGGACTGTTTGCCATTGTGTTTTGTGTGAAAGTAACTTGTTTTATAACCGGAAAACATTTTGTACAGTTAAACACTTTTATGAATAAAAAATGTTATGCTTTTGTGTTAATGTTTAAAAAAAAAATTCTTAACACATTTGCAATATTAGGTTTAAATCAATTTAACACCCAAGCTGATAAACAAGGATAATTGTTGTAATGTTTGAAAAATTATAACACATGAATACTTTTGATTCATGAAAAAAATTTTAAACAAACAAATCTAAACCATTTTGACTCACACAACTAATTTCTTTAGCTCGGAGTTTGTGCAACACAATTGAATAGTGCGATACAAAAAAAACGTGCAACAGAAAAATAACCGACATGTGCGACAGAATAGTAAATAAGACTGAAAAAAAAGACAAGTGATATTGAAAACACTCCACAATAAACACTCCACTTTTAGTACGAGGGCCAGAGTTTGTTACTTAACTCAGTGTTTCGCAACCAGACATTAAATGAATTAGTCGGAGCAAAATTCAAGCCCTTTGATAATACCCTAATTTCATCTGTATTCAATGTTATGGAAGACAAATTCATGACCCCTTGCGGGAATTTACTATTAAACGATTTTTAAATTGTTGCTCTACCAGCGTTGTATATGTCATTGAGTGCATAAAATGCAATCTAATGTATGTTGGGTGCACTCAACGCAAATTTAAAACCCGAATTTTAGAGCACATCAATGACATATCCAACGTTGCTAGGTGTAACATCTCATCGGTATCTTCCCATTTTAGAAACATACATGCAGGCTCAGACAATGCGTTCAGAGCCTATGCGATTGAAAAAGTATTCCAGCATTTGCGAGGAGGTGACCTGCACAGACGGCTTCTAAATTGGGAAGCGTTCTGGCAACTAACACTAAATACAGTGGAACCATTTGGATTAAATATCCGGAAGGAATTATTTCTTTATTACTGATTTTTTTATGTTAGATTGCTGGATCTCTGGTAATTCAGGTCTCCTCTGTTTAATTTATTTCATCAGTTAATTCATGTGCACTAGTATATTATGTTTCTGTTCCTTATACATGTCTTGCACTTTGTATTAGTTTTTGATATGTTCAGCTCATGCATTTTCATGTTATTCCCGTAACACAGTGTGAACGAGGGCTTATGTTGCACTTGAAGGGAAGTTTTCCCGCATACCACACCCTGCTCACACATAGTGTTCGGGAAGGTGTAAGTTTGTACCACCCATTTTGATCACATGATCTTAACTACCTGTTTTTACCACACCTGCAAATAGTATTTCCTGTGTGTGTTTGAAATGTCTATATATATAGATCTGTATCAGTTTGGACATTAGCTGTGACAAAGGACGGTAATCTGTCCGAAACGCATCCAGTATCCTGCCACTGCTGTGGATGTATTGATTTTACATGCAACAAATCAGAAAACTCAGACTCTGCTGGATCATTTTCTTTTTTGCTACAGTTAGAAAGCGGGGTAGGGGAAAAAGTGTCAGGGAGGCTAGTTCTGAACTGGCACACCCCAACAAGTTTGCCCGCTTGGCAGATGAAGGGGATGCCATTACAGAGCTAGCAGAACTGCAGCAGGATACTGCCTCTGACCACCAGGGGGGTGTCTACTCCAGTACAGAGGGAGGGAGGAGTGCAGGGAAGGCCAGACAGGTAATAGTGGTTGGGGACTCAATTATTAGGGGGACAGACAGGGCGATCTGTCACAAAGACCGGGATCGCCGAACAGTGTGTTGTCTGCCTGGCGCTTGAGTTCGGCAAATTGCGGATCGGGTTGACAGGTTGCTGGGCGGGGCTGGAGAGGACCCAGCAGTCATGGTACATATTGGCACCAATGACAAAGTAAGAGGTAGGTGGAGTGTCCTTAAAAATGATTTCAGGGACTTAGGCCACAAGCTTAAGGAAAGGACCTCCAAGGTAGTATTTTCTGAAATTCTGCCAGTACCACGAGCCACACCAGAGAGGCAGCGGGAGATTAGGGAGGTAAACAAGTGGCTCAGAAGCTGGTGTAGGAAGGAGGGGTTTGGGTTCATGGAGAACTGGGCCGACTTCACTGTCGGCTACCGGCTGTACCGTAGGGACGGGCTGCACCTCAATGGGGAGGGTGCAGCTGTGCTTGGAGCAAAGATGTCTAGAAGGGTGGAGGAGTGTTTAAACTAGGGACTTGGGGGGAGGGAACCTACAGCAAAGAGGGGGAAGATAGTGTAGATAGAGAGGGGGGACTTAATAATGTACCTGGGGGTGGAGCGGAGGGAGGGGTTAGAATAGTTAATAGGAATAGGCTTCATAGAAAAATAAAACTTACACCCTTGAATCCCATTAACCCCAATAACATAAAGGATGGAAATGTAAAGTGTATGTTCACAAATGTAAGAAGCCTAGCAAATAAAATTGGGGAGCTTGAGGCCTTGATACTGGAGGAACATATTGATATAGTTGGGGTCACTGAGACATGGCTGGACTCCTCGCATGACTGGGCTGTCAATCTGCAGGGGTTTACATTGTTTCGCAAAGATAGAATGAACAGAAAAGGTGGTGGAGTCTGTCTGTATGTAACAAGTGGTATGAAAGTCAGTGTGAACGATGCCATAGTGTGTGATGATTCTGAGGATGTGGAATCACTGTGGGTAGAATTATAAAAGGAGGGAAATACTGAAAAAATAATATTTGGTGTAATCTACAGACCCCCTAATATTACTGAAGAGATAGAAAGTCAGCTGCATAAACAAATAGAGAGGGCCGCCCGGGCAGGTACAGTGGTAATAATGGGAGATTTTAACTATCCAGATATAGATTGGGGTCCAGGGTTGGCTAAAACTACAAAGGGGCGACAATTCCTAAATTTATTGCAGGATAATTTTATGGGCCAGTTTGTGGAGGACCCAACAAGAAGTGAGGCCTTGTTGGATCCGATCATTTCCAACAACGCAGAGCTGGTTGGTAATGTAACTGTGCGGGAAAACCTTGGTAATAGCGACCACAATACTTTTGACTTAAAATGTAGAAAACAAAGACAGGCAGGGAAGGCAAACACATATAACTTTAAAAAGGCAAACTTCCCTGGGCTGAGAGCTGCACTACAGGACATAGATTAGGGGGAGGTGTTGTCAAATACTAATACAGAAGGTAAATGGGACATCTTTAAATCAACTCTAAATAACTATACAGCTAAATATATACCAAAGGGGAACAAATATAAACGATTAAAACTAAATCCTACATGGCTGACAAATGATGTTAAAAGAGCAATAAACAACAAACAAATAGCTTTCAAAAAATACAAATCTGATGGGTCAGCTATAACATTTAAACAGTACAAGGAGCTTAATAAAATCTGTAAAAATTTAATAAAAACAGCAAAAATTCAAAATGAGAGACAGGTGACCAAAGAAAGCAAAACTAACCCTAAATATTTTTTTAGATATATAAATGCAAAAAAAAAAAACAAGGACAGAGCATGTAGGACCCCTTAATAATGATAATGGGGAGGTTGTCACAGGCGATATAGAGAAAGCAGAGTTACTGAATGGGTTCTTTAATTCTGTATATACTAAGGAAGAAGGAGCTGACATTGGACAGGTCAGTGCTGGTAACACATCATGTAATGTACTGAACTGGCTTAATGTAGAAATGGTACAAGGTAAGTTAAGTAAAGTAAATGTAAGCAAATCTCCAGGGCCGGATGGATTGCAACCAAGAGTTCTTAGAGAACTAAGTTCAGTAATATCTGTACCCCTGTTCATGATATTTAGAGATTCACTGGTGTCTGGTATTGTGCCAAGGGACTGGCGCAAGGCGAATGTGGTGCCAATCTTCAAAAAGGGCTGTAGGTCTTCCCCAGGAAACTATAGACCGGTAAGTCTAACGTACATTGTGGGTAAATTGTTTGAAGGACTTATAAGGGATTACATACAGGAATACATAGGGGATAATTATATTATAAGTGATAGCCAGCATGGGTTTACTAAGGATAGAAGTTGTCAAACCATTCTAATTTGCTTTTATGAAGATGTGAGTAGAAGCCTTGACAGAGGAATGGCTGTGGATATAGTGTTTCTGGATTTTGCTAAAGCGTTTGATACTGTCCCTCATAGACATCTGACAGGTAAATTAAAGGGGTATTCCAGGAAAAAACTTTTTTATATATATCAACTAGCTCCAGAAAGGTAAACAGATTTGTAAATTACTTCTATTAAAAAATCTTAATCCTTTCAGTACTTATGAGCTTCTGAAGTTAAGGTTGTTCTTTTCTGTCTAAATCCTCTCTGATGACACCTGTCTCGGAAAACGCCCAGTTTAGAAGCAAATCCCCATAGCAAACCTCTTCTAAACTGGGCGTTTCCCAAGACAGGTGTCATCAGAGAGGATTTAGACAGAAAAGAACAACCTTAACTTCAGAAGCTCATAAGTACTGAAAGGATTAAGATTTTTTAATAGAAGTAATTTACAAATCTGTTTAACTTTCTGGAGACAGTTGAAATATATAAAAATGTTTTTTCCTGGAATACCCCTTTAAGGACTTTGGGTTTGGAAACTTTAGTTTGTAACTGGATTGAACACTGGCTCATGGATCGTACCCAGAGAGTGGTTGTCAATGATTCGTACTCTGATTGGTCCCCGGTAATTAGTGGTGTACCCCAAGGTTCTGTACTGGGACCGCTGTTGTTTAATTTATTTATCAATGATATAGAGGATGGTATTAACAGCTCTGTTTCTATCTTTGCAGATGACACCAAGCTTTGCACGGTACAGTCTATAGAGAATGGGTATAGGTTACAAGATTACTTGGATAGACTAAGTGTCTGGGCATCCACTTGGCAAATGACGTTCAATGTGGATAAATGTAAAGTTATGCATCTGGGTACTAATAACCTGCATGCGTCGTATGTCTTAGGGGGGATTAAACTGGCAGAGTCACTGGTAGAGAAGGATCTGGGTGTGCTTGTAGATCACAGACTACAGAATAGCATGCAATGTCAGGCTGCTGCTTCCAAGGCCAGCAGGATATTGTCATGTATAAAAAGAGGCATGGACTCGAGGGACAGGGACATAATACTCCCCCTTTATAAAGCATTGGTACGGCCTCACCTGGAATATGCTGTTCAGTTTTGGGCACCAGTCCATAAAAGGGACACTGTGGAGCTGGAAAGGGTGCAGAGATGCACGACTAAACTAATATGGGGCATCGAACATCTTAGTTTTGAGTAGCGATTAAAGGAGATACAATTGTTTAGTCTTGAGAAGAGACGTTTAAGGGGGGATATGATAAATGTATATAAGTATATTAATGGCCCATACAAAAAATATGGAGAAAAACTGTTCCAGGTTAAACCCCCCCAAAGGACGAGGGGCACTACCTCCATCTGGAGAAGAAAAGGCTTAGTCTCAAGGGGCGACAAGCCTTCTTTACCATAAGAACTGTGAACTTATGGAACAGTCTACCTCAGGAACTGGTCACAGCAGGAAAATGTAACAGCTTTAAAATAGGGTTAGATACATTCCTGGAACAAAATAACATTAATGCTTATGAAGAAATATAAAATCCCATCCCTTCCCCAATATCGCGCCACACCCCTACCCTTCAATACCGTGGTTGAACTTGATGGACGCATGTCTTTTTTTCAACCGTACTAACTATGTAACTACTATGTAACCTCCAACCTACGTGCCTGAATTTTTGCTAAGATTTTCCCATCCACATTTAATAATGAGATTGGTCTCAATGCGGTTAGCTCTATTATGGACTGTTCTTTCTTAGGAATTAAGGTAATATTTGCCTCCATTATAGATGGGTGAGTTTGCCACCCTTCTAGGATTCATTAAAGACATTCAACAATGTGGGCAACAATATTTCCCCCCATTCCTTATATATCCCTAACGGAATACCATCCAGATGGGGAGCTGACGTTTCAGATAGAGAATCAAGAGCAGCTTTCACTTCCTCCAGGTTTATAGATCTCTCAAAATGTTCCCTTAATAATTCCGTAAATTTTGGTAGCTTTATCCGCCCCATATATAACTCCCATTTACGCTCAGAAAATTTAATATCCCATTTATATAAGCTAGAAAAAATTCAAGAACCTTATGCCATATTTCTTTAGGTTGGGTTACTATCTCTCCTCCAGCCATCAATATACTTCCAACTCCCCACCAATCATAATCTCTTTTACCACTAAGCCGTGGTCTGATATTGATTTAAGGTGATATGACATATCTTTCACCATTGAAAGACTGCTATCATTACAAAACCCCAGGTCTATACAGGAGGTAGACTGGTGGGAAGTTGAATAACACAAGAACACATCTATTGTCAGATATAATTGTCTCCGAAATTCTTTCCAACCTAATTCTCCCATTAATCTAGCCAAATGAGTTTGAGGTGATTTTGACTGATCTTTACTACTCCCAACACTCCTCCTATCTCTCTCCTTATCAACTACACTATTAAAATCACCCCACATAAACATTGGGATATCCTCTATCCCCTTTAAAAATTTCAGAAAGGAGTTCTGTGGACCCACATGAAATGGAGGAGGAATATAAAAGAATGCCAATATGTTTGTTGTCTTATGGAATAAGCTCCAGTGTATTGAGAATAGGTGTGTGTATGCACATAAGTATAAAGCCCATAGGGCTGTATTTGTATTGCACGCCATCTGCATCTCTAGGTGGGGCTTTTAGGGATTAAGTGAGGGGCGTGAGTATATAACTCCACCTTCTCCATTCAGAAGGGGCATATGTGACGTTTGCGGAAGCAGTTTGGCGTTTCGATTCTCCCACCAATACATTTTCAGAGTGGCCGCTTACGGTGCCGGGACCTTGCTGATAAGGAGCCTTGCAGGCGCAGCATCCCTGGCAGCTCTGCCGGCTGTCAAATGGTGGGATGCTGCATCGCCCTGGTTAAGTAATATAGGGCAAGCATATGGTGCTCTCTGGCTCTGCCCACAGTGGTGGTGGGGTTTGAGGAGAGGCAAGCAGGTGGATTGTCTTGGTGGTGGGGGGTGGGTGGCCTTAGCATCTTGCGTAGCCAGCCAGCTGCCTCATGGCGGGATGCGGGCCGCCTGCCACCCATACAGCTACAGTCATTTGTGCCTGGGATAGAGGTCACGGCAGCTGCCAGTGACTGTACAGCCACTCGTTAGGCGGTGGGAGGCTCTTTGTGGTCGCCCACTCCTCAAGAGGTTTAGAGTATACAGTGTTAGGGTTGTGGGTACATTTGGATGTATGTGTGTAATGTGCGTGTATCGGTATACAGTATTTTACAACGTATACTGTCTTGACGTTTGTTGGTGCACTTTTACAGATCACGTGGTCATAGTTCACAGTGCTAGTTTATGGAGTGTATGGTCTCTATAACCTATTTTAGATATATGCAACGCATGGTTATAGTTTTGGAGATACAGTGCACACAGTCATACCATTTTATATTTACAGTACATCTGGTCTCAGTATTTCTGCAGTGCTTACAAGTTACAGTGTTATATACAGGTTATTCAGTCATAAATTGATTCATAGTGCATGCAATCATAATATCTACAGTTACTTATGGTCTTAATATTTTGTACAGTGCTCAGACATAGCATCTGTTATTAGTACATAGGGTTACAGTATATATATATATATATATATATATATATATAGTACTTACGATTATAGTGTTGCTTTTCAATGCACACTGTCAGATTCAGTACATACGGTCATATTTTATACGATATACAGTGCATGCAGTTATATTATTATGCAGCACATATGGTCACAGTATGTATGTGTATCCGAGGGTTGTGCGTGCATGTGTATGTAGATGTGCATATGTATGCGTGTATATACGTGTGTGTGTGTGTGTGTGTGTGTGTATATATATATATCTGTTGTGCATATGTGTGTGTATCATATGAGTTTATGTTGTGCTTACGGTTATAGAGTGGTCTAGTGTTTACGGTCCTGGTTAGTTATATACGGTGCATACAAACTTGGTTATAATAAATATGCTCATAATGGTTACCGTACATAAGCTAGTAGCAGTTTTTAGTGCTCATACGCTCGACGCATCGTTACTGTTTATCTATAGCATTTCACTGTAAATATGTAAGATTTTTATACCGTTCACATGTAGCGTTCACTGTACATAACTTTTATGCTGTACATAGACGCATATCATATCATGCGTGCATAACTTGCTTTACATTCTCACGGAACATACACTCTCAGCACTTATACTCTACATACACTAGTTCATAGCATTGTTGATGCATACGGCCGTAGTAGGATATTCTATGCATTTATTCATAGCTTTACTTAGGCATTCGTACGTAGCCTGCACAGTAGGTATATGTTTATGTGCATACCTTCCTAGATTTCATTCAGTTAGGATGGTTATGCTGTGCGTTCAGTTGGCAGGACTCTGTGCTTCGGTTAGCGGATTTTATGCTGTACTTATGGTTAGCATTTATTTTGTGCATAAGGTTAGCGTGTTTTATTCCATACATACCGTTTGCATATTCATTCAGTGCATACGGTTAGCATATGTTGCCGCTCAACATGTCATAATTTGGGGCATACGGTTAGCATACTTTGTTAGGTACATATGATTAGAGTGCTTTATTCGATATACATTTTAGAGTTATATACATTCAGTGCACATGGTTAGCATGTTTTATTCTGTGTATACCATTAGTGTGTGTGTGTTCAGTGCATCCGTTTAGCATGTTTCAGTCTGGAAGCATGCTTTATTCTGTGCATACAGGTAGCATGTGTTAACAAGGTATACAGTTAGCGTGTTTTCACCCGTTGCATATAGTTAGTGTGTTCATTCTGTGCATATGTTTAGAGTGTTTTATTTTGTGCACAAGGTTAACATACTTTCTCTGGTTAGCATGCATAATTCCGTACGTACATTTTATTTGGTGCTTACGGTTAGCGTGGTATGATGTGCATACCGTTAGGGTGTTATTGGTGTATGGTTAACATGTTTTAGTCAATGCATTTGGTTAGTTATGTTTTTTATTCTGTGCATAATATTAGAATGTTTTATTCCAATGCATACGGTGTAGCATGTTTATTCCGTGTGTATGGTTAGTATGTTCGGAGTGCATTTGGTTATCAGTTTATTCGGTGCATTTGGTTGGGAAGCTATTTATGGTGGCTAGCATCCCTTCCTGTACGTACATTCGTAATACACAATTACAGCTTTCATATTGCGCTTAAGTTTAGCAGCTATACAGAGCACACATTTCTTATGCCGGCCACATCGGCAGGGGGATGCACCACATAGGTTATTGTTACCGACACGTCTTCAGAGAATTACATTTCGTTTTTCATGTTTTAGATATGTGCATACGGTTGGTTTTATTCTGTGCTTATGGTTAGCATGTGTATTCTGTGTATATGGTTAGTTTTACTTTGTGCTCACGATTAGCTTTTCATTAGGTGCATACAATTAGCATGTTGTATTCTATGCTGCTATCTGTTAGCATGTTTACTCAGTACATACAGTTAGATAGTTTTTCGGTTATCAGGTTTTATTCTGTGCTTACGGTTAGGGTATTTTATCCTGTGCATACAGTTAGCGTGTTTTATTCGGTGCATAAAGTTAGCGTGTTTTTATTCGGTGCCTATGGTTAGTCTTTCATTCTGTGTGTATGGTTAGCAGGCGTTATTCTGTGCATACAGTTAGTGTGTTTTTTGTTCTATGCATATGGTTAGCAGGTTGGGTGGAGTACATAATGTTAGCGTGTTTATTCTGTGCATAGTAAGCATGTTTTATTCTATGCCTACGGTTAGTGTGTTTTTGCTCTGTACATATGGTTTAGCATGTTTATTCTGTGCATGCGCTTAACCCCTTAAGGACGCAGGGTTTTTCCGTTTTGGCATTTTCATTTTTTCCTCATCACCTTCTAAAAATCATAATGCTTTCAATTTTGCACATAAAATTCCATATGATGACTTATTTTTTGCGTCACCAATTCTACTTTGCAGTTAGTCATTTTACCCAAAAATCGACAGCGAAACAGAAAAAAAATTCATTAAGCGGCAAAATTGAAGAAAAAAAATGTAATTTTTTAAATTTTGGCGGCTTCCGTTTCCATGCAGTGCGTTTTTCGGTAAAAATAACACCTTATCTTTATTCTGTATGTCCTTATGGTTAAAATGATACTCTACTTATATAGGTTGGATAGTCGTACTTCGTAAAAAAATTCTCTTCTTCTAACCCCTATAACTTTCCGCGTACGGGCTGGTATGAGGACTAATTTTTTGCGCCGTGTTCTGAAGTTTTTATCCATACCATTTTTGTATTGATCGGACTTTTGATTGCTTTTTATTCATGATATAAAAAGTGACCAAAAATACGCTATTTTGGACTTTGGAATTAATTGCGCGTACGCCATTGACCGTGCGATTTAATTACTTTTGTAGTTCGGAAATTTCCGCACGTGGCGATACCACGTTTATTTCTATTTACAGTTTTTTGTTATGGGAAAGGGGGGGGGGGGGGTGATTCAAACTTATTAGGGAAGGGGTTAAATGACCTTTTATAGGTTGGATATTGTCGTACTTTGGAAAAAAAATCAAAACTACATTCAGGAAAATTCCTATGTTAAAAATTCTCATCTTCTAACCCCTATAACGTTATATTTCCGCATATGGGCCGGTATGAGGACTCATTTTTTGCGCCGTGTTCTGAAGTTTTTATCAGTACCATTTTTGTATTGATTGGACTTTTGATCGCTTTATATTAATTTTTTCATGATATAAAAACGCTATATGATACAAAAATACGCTATTTTGGACTTTGGAATTTTTTTGCGCGTACGCCATTGACCGTGCAATTTAATTATATTTTTATAGTTTGGAAATGTCCGCACGCGGCGATACCACATGTTTATTTTTATTTATTTTTTTATGGGAAAAGGGGGGTGATTCAAACTTATTAGGGAAGGGGTTAAATGACCTTTATTAACTTTTATTTTGCAGTGCTATAGCTCCCATAGGGAGCTATAGCACTGCACTCCCTGATCTATTATAGCTTTGCATGGATCAGCGAGATAGGAGCTCGATTGCTCAAGCCTGTAGCTCAGACGGGTAAGGGGACCTCCGCTCGCGCCCTAGCTGATCGGGACATCGAGATTTTATCACGATGTCCTGATCAGCCCGACTGAGCTGCCGGGAAGCGCTTACTTTCACACGCGGTGGTCAACTTTGATCACTGCGTCTGAAGGCTTAATAGCACGCGGCACAACGATCAGCCCAGGGTCCCGGCTATAAATAGCAGCCGAGACCGACCCGGTGTGATGCGCGTTTTAAACACAGAGACCAGGCGTACAGGTACGCCCTGCATCCTTAAGAGGTTAATGTTACTATGTGCATGCGGGTAGCATGATGGTTTCACAAAGGCCTGTCACATCTACAGGCACAATGGTTTTCACAAAGATCTGTCACATCTACAGGCACAATGGTTTTCACAAAGATCTGTCACATCTACAGGCACAATGGTTTTCACAAAGACCTGTCACGTCTACAGGTTCGGTGGTTCACAGGGACCTATGATCTGCAGCGGCTCATCACTCTCGAGACCAGTTGGGTAAGAATGTTGGCAGTTTGGGTATGTCTGACTATACAGTCGAAGTCTTCAGGTAAGGTACTTTTAGGAGCCTTGTTTGGCCACAAGTGACACGACCCACAAAGGTCTATCATGTAGTTAGGTTCTTGCCTGGTATTTACCTGACAGTTTATTCTTGCCTTTTGATAGCAAGCACTTGGGAGAGCTCTATGTCATGTTGGACAAACATCTGTCAGTATCCCGTTGTAGTGATGTCATAAATTAGCATGTTAAAATGTATATTTCAGTATGTCCGTCTGTTCCGGTTATCAGAGTCAGGTCGTTCTTTCACAAATGGACATTACTGCCGCAGCTGCTAAGGTACAGGTACCACCTCTAGTAATCACTAGTTGGTAGATGCTATTCTTTGCTGGCAAGCAAGGTAGAGTATGTTAGGGGTATGTGATGCTTGTGTATGGTTTGTTATGGTATTAGTTGTTATTCATCCTATTAGGGTTATTTATGCCCTCTATAGGCATGCCCTCTGACCGCTATGCTAAGCTAAGGTTTTCATACGGGTATGATTGCAACATTCCCAGTCACTAGCACATGTTGAGCACAAGTATAAAGCCCATAGGGCTGTATTTGTGGGAGGGGCGTAAATATTTCACGCCCGCTGCATCTCAAGGTGGGGCCTATAGGGATTAAGTGAGGGGCGTGAATATATAACTCCCCCTTCTCCATTCAGAAGGTGCATATTTGATGTTTGCGGAACCCCCCCCAACATTCATTCTTTTATTATAGGGTATGTGCTCGGACGGGGTTTCATGGTAAACCTCTGACCACTATGCTAAACTAAGGTTTTCATACAGTTATGTATGCAACATTGCCAGTAACTAGCACATGTCTGGAGCCCTGAGTACAAGTTTGAGATAAGATTTAATTTGTTACTGTTGGTTCAACTGGATCCCTCATTCAGAAAGTTTTCCGTAAAGGAAGAGAGACTGTGGGAATGCAACTGAGCTCAAAAGGACGTCAGATTCAATTGAAAAGCAGTGTCATACTTTATTTTAAATAAAACCATGTAAAAACAAATGTTTAAAAAGAAAAAAAATGATGCCTAAAAAACAAACAATATATAACAAAATAAATTAACAACAAATATACAAAAATGTTTAAGTATATACAATATGGGAAACAATGCCTTCTTTCCAACAGACTAACCATACATCAGATACAAAACAATCAAGATATGATTCAAGTTAATAAGGTGAGATGTTTGCCAAGTGAAAAAAAAAAAATCTTAAACTTTAGGTTTAAAAAAAAAAAAAAAAAAAAAAAAAACAGTCACAACATAGGAACATAAGTATTATTTCTGCAATACGATGCATAAAATGACCAAGGGTTTATACAGTCAAGATTCACTAAATGGTTAGTGGTGTTAACCCCTATCTCCTGTCACAATTTATTAGGTATTAGTAACCATAATTGTGTAATTCTTTCAAAACCATCATATTTAATGAAATTAACTCAAAATGCATTTCAAGCAAATGGGCCTCATCTTGTTTACCAACAAATTGAGTTCAAAACATAAATCCTGATCATAACAAATCCTGATCAGGGGCAAAAGTACCATTTAGAAATGCTACTTGATGTTCTGAATGCACAGAGGCTTAATAACACTACCAAACTGGCAAAAACAGTTAGTACCAATTGTTTTAATACTTTTTATTTAAAAGCAGATTCTATGAAACCAAAACATAAAAGGCATTACTAAGGCAAGTAGAACTGAGCTTAGACAATTAAAAAGTATGTGCAAATAAAATAAGGTTTTTGTATAAGCCAATGGGAACTTGGGAGATGCTTTAAAGTGTCTTTAAAACCACCTATAAAGTCTTAACTAATTTCACAAGTATTATTCCATTAGAGAACATTAGAGTTGTTGTCCACACTGGAACACACAACTTTCCTGTAAAACCAGCAGTTCATTAGTTTGTGTGTGCCTAATTTACAAAATATAGGTTAAACCTCTATGTTAATAAAAAAAAAAAAGCTATGGGTTAGAGGATAGTTTAAAATCTTTTAAAGGGCTTATCTAGTAACTCATCATCTGCTTTGTTCAAAAAGCAATGTCACAACTGTCCTCAGGTTGTGTGTTGTATTTCAGCACAGCTCCATACACTCAAATCAATGTAACTGAGGTGCAATAAACAACCTGTGGACAAAAGTGGCACAGTTTCTAAACCCTTAAAAAAAACATTTTATATGATTAACTAAGGTCCTCATCTTGTAAGCCAACTCCAATTCCTGCGATAGGAAGGGAGTAAAGTACCAGAAGTAAACAGTCGCTTGAACTTATTTTTATTGTTCTCAATGGGATCATTTAAAAAGCATCAAGCCTCGTCAGTGGGGATGCCAGACAGCAGATAGAGGAAGAAAAAAAAAATGGACTACTGCAGCGTTTTCTTTAATCCGGCTCTAAAAACTTTTCCGTAGAAAAAAAAAAAAAAAAAGCTTGAAGACAACTGAGGCATTTCTCCTTCAGTTGTGGTCAGTTTTTGAAGAAAAAAAAAACATTCTGCTGGAATGGATACATGAATCCATCTTTAAAGCCCAATCTAAAAAGTAAACTTATAACATGTAAAAATACATTATCAGAACCGCTAAAAATAAGCAATATTTGTTGATATTACATTTTTCCAACATCTTCAAATGCGGTTATGTAGTACATTAAAGAGATCAGCATACACACAGTCAGAAAAATGATGGCACACAAAGTATTCTGTTGGCATTAATAAATGAGATACATGGATCAAAATGTCACCAACCTCCTTAACTCAAATGGGCACTGTCACCAGATTTTAATTTTTTCCATTAAAATGGTTTAATTTACATCTAAAAACTGGCCACTAGGGGTCTCCCTCCTAGTGGCAGGCAGCAGCCTGGCGTGACGTCACGCTTGAATTCGGACCGATGCCGGCCGGGCAGCGGTCCAAATTCATTCAGGCTGCGCTCGATCCCTGCCAGTCAGTCAGACAGAAGCGAGCCAGACTTTGAAGCAAGAGGATGCGCGCAGGCTCCCTGGCCTCGCACGCCGGCCCCGGGGACAGGTAAAATATGCCGGAGGCGGTTGCGGCCATCACAGATACCATGTTCACCTATACAGTATGCCTCCAGTTTCCCCATTACAACTCCCAGCATGCCCCGACAGCCAATAGATGTCAGGGCAAGCTGGGAGTTGTAGTGGGGAAACAGCTGGAGGGACACTGAATAGGTGAACTAAGGGGGGGGTTGAGTGGAACGAAGGGGCCGGGGGGGGGGGGGGGGGGGGTTTGCGGGCTGCGCAGCGGAGAGCGGGATATGCAGCCATCACAGATACTGTGTTCACCTCCCTATACAGTATGCCTACAGTTTCCCCACTACAACTCCCAGCATTCCCTGACAGCCAATAGATATCAGGGCAAGCTGGGAGTTGCAGTGGGGAAACAGCTGGAGGTACACTGAATAGGTGAACTAAGGGCGGAAGTGTGCCCTACCAGGCAGACAAAAGACATTTTTTATATGTTTAAAAAAAAAATGTAAGGCAGGGAGGGGGTTAGGGATTGACGGGCAATAGGCAGGGACAGTATAAAAAAAAAATATATATATATATATTATATATAGGGATGGTGGGAGCTACCCTTTAAGCAAGGAACCTTACTTAGGAGTAAACTATGTTTAACATTTTATTGTAAAATACTTACATGCTAACGTTCTTGCACTGTGTGCATTACCTCCAATAAATGAAATGCAGCTGCCCTTGATTCCATAAATGGGAAGGGAACCTTTGCATGCAGAATTGGTGTAAGTGTTTTACTGGACATGAGTGAAATAAATATAGATTACAAAACAAGATTGCCACAACCCTTGAAAAAATAGCAATGTATTTTTTTTATGGTGGGAAACTATTTTTTCACCTTAATTCATTAGGGAATCCCTCTGCAGTTATCTGTCAGTGGTTGACAGTTGATCTTCATTCTTCTCAGTGCTTTCTATAGAACAGAAAAGTTGTAGAAGGGGAGGGGAAAAACTATTGTAGTCACACGATTCTCTAAGGCTGCAATTGGGTAAAAAATAAAAAGGCTACAACAACAGACCATTTTAAAAACTATATCTATAATTACAAGCAACTAATTTTATGCTGCAGAACTAAATGCAGCATTATACAGCGATAAAATAAAAAAGATACTTTATTCTACTTAGTGTATAGAAAAAGTCACACTATACCATTTGTATAGTTGTGCGTGTATACAGAAAACCTACATACCCATTAATCAGCTTACTTTAACTTCAGTTTCCAAAATATACACAATGCAAAATTTGACTGCCAGAAATGTCATTCTGTATCTCATAAAAGCCAGACACACATGCATTATAACCTACAGTAGAGAAACATGTTCAAAATAAGTCTAAGAAATGAAAGGTTAATGTTTAGCACAGCTATTATACATAATATACAGTGTGTCTTCCAGATTCACAGGATTATACTAAGTGTAGACGATATGTCGATTATAAATATACAATTAAATTATAATTACATATGCTTCAAATTCCATAATTTAACCAAAACTAATAGATCTAGAAATTCTGAAAGAAAGGGGGTGAGCTTTAAGACCGAACAAAAACAATAAAATCCCAAAACAATATAAAGTTTAATTCCTGCAGAACCTTTGTTCTTTTTTCAAATCATTTTTTAATTAAAACTATCTTTCAGGGAGGGAGGAAGATCTAAAACACATACTGCAATGGTGGTGGCTTGCAGTCAGCTGTATACCAGGATTTGTGCTAAATGATAAAAAATAAAAAAAACACACACACGACTTCACATGTATAAACGTTATAGACAAAAGGGGATTTATTAATGTTGGAGTGGTTACAGTTGTTTTCTACACAATTTGAATTTTGTGTACTAGAGGGTTGCTGAAAGTATTTTTTGTAAGCCAGCAAAATGGTGTATTTTAAAGAGGAAAAATTTCATGTACAGCACATTTTGTTGCACAGAAATGTAAAAAAGGCGTATTTCATAAATGAGGAGAATCATTCTACACCACCACGGGCAATGTTTCTGCTTGATAATAGTGTGCGCCAGCAGAAACATTGCCCGTAACTCAGCACATGTTGGAATAAAATCCACTTTTCTTTGTAAAGGTACGCTGGTGTTCTGCAGGGATCCTTTGTTTCTCTCTCTATACAACTATACAGAAAACATGCCTGCCACTGACAGGGACTGCCCACTGGACTCCCAAGAGTAGAACGAATTTAAATGCATAAATGACAAGTTCTACTGAATCTTTTCCCGCTTAACTATATATTAATCTGGTCAGATGCTCTATAATGCTGCGGCTTAGACTGATACACAATGTGACATGCCACATTACATATACTGTCGCAAGCAGTATAAAAAAAAAAAAAAAAAAAAGGTCCAACATTTAAAAAATGTAAGCAATTTACAACCAATTCACTGACATTCAAGATGAAATCATAAGGTAAAAAGGGGTTATCCAATAATGGGAAAGAAAAAATACCACCCAACCTGGCTTCATTGATCCGTGGATGCCTTTTGAAGAAATAAGCTTTTTTTTTTTAAATGTATAACCCCTTTCAAATATCTGCCTTAAATTAAAACATGAAAGGAGTTTTGTTCAGTTATCGTACAATCTGCATTATAATTTTTTATGCACTTTTAATGGTCGTCTCAGAGAATGGCCAGTTTAAATAGAATATGGAATAAAACCCTTCAGCCAAGTAGTCTGTGTCTGATAAAATTGTGGCCTTTTGGAGAGTTGTTACTGTACTTGCATGACAAAATATACATTTTAGAGTTAAGGGGTACTCCACTGGAATTTTTTTTTTCTCAATCAACTGGTGCCAGAAAGTTAAACAGATTTGTAAATTTAAAAATCTTAATCCTTCCAATACTTATCAGCTGCTGTATGTTCCAGAGGAAGTTCTTTTCGGGTTTTCTTTCTTTCTGACCACAGTGCTCTCTGCTGACATCTCTGTCCATTTTAGGAACTGTCCGGAGCAGGATAGGTTTGCTATGGGGAATTGCTCCTACTCTGGACAGTTCCTAAAATGGACAGAGATGTCAGCAGAGAGCACTGTGGTCAGACAGAAAGAAAACCCAAAAAGAAAACAACTTCCTCTGGAACATACAGCAGCTGATAAGTATTGGAAGGATTAAGATTTTTTAATTTACAAATCTGTTTAACTTTCTGGCACCAGTTGATAAAAATAAATAAATAAAAAGTTTTCCAGTGGAGTACCCCTTTAATGTATTGAAAAACCAAGTCCACATTTACTTTGCATTACCTTTTGATCCAAAATGTGTGGAAGACAGCTGTTACCAATCCTTCATTACAGTGGTATTTCAAACTGACAGCATTCCAAATAAATGTTAATGTTATGAACAGTGTCAGGAAGTGGGGCAAAAAGGGGAAAGAGGGGCTTATATACACACCTTTATATAAAATCACTATAGAACACTTAACACTAATTTTTGCTATGGTAAATAAAATTGAAGTTTTCTAGGTTATTTGTTTTTTAAAAAGCTGCCATTAGGTGTCTTCCTACTTGTCCAGGGCACATTTTCCACCCATCTCTTGCACAAACTTTGGATTCCTGCTGGCCTGGCAGAAGTCAAAAATCAGGAAATTGGGTGGGCGGGGTTGGTTTATGGGGGTGCAGCCTTAGCCAATCATATCTCATGTCACACACTGAACTGCTCTGGGCTGTGTGTAGCAGAGTGAGGGAGGAAGTTCTCCCCTGTATGGCTTCAGATGATGTCACGCCTGCTGGGTAACGCCCCTTCCTAGTCTGAATCTGAGCAGAAAATACAGAGCAAAATCAAGATAGAAAACTAAACAATAAAATTAAACGCAGGGGGTGGTTTATCATGATGGGGGCAGTGAGCTGGAAGGATTAGGAAATTTAACAAGATCATGAGAGGTACTTTAAAGAACACACAGCTTCAGGCTTCAGTGCTGAAGAAAAAGCTGGGTTATAGGGGTATTCCGGGAATTTATTTTATTTGACTATGCTACAGGGGCTGTAAAGTTAGTGTAGTTCATAATCTAGTGTCTGTACTTGTGTGTGACGGTTTTCTCACAATTCTTATGTGATTTTCACCCCAATATTTATTTTTAACAGCATACAAAATTACTGCTGTCTCGGATTTTCCCCAGCTTGCAATGCGGTCGAGACCTGACTCACTAGTCAGCTGATGACAGGGAGCCTGTCTGCTTCAATGGGTGGAGGGATCAATCTGCAACTAATGCAACAGCTGTAGGCATCCTGATTGAAACATAAATGAGCTGCAAACCTGTGGTCTTCAATGGGTGGGGTAGCTGATGTGTGGGAAGGAGTAAAATGGTATCATGGGATTTGTAGGCAAACAAGAAAACAAACAGGAAATACAAGTTCACAAAAAGCTAGCCACAGTATTATGGTAATCTCACAGCATAGCCATTTATCCCAAGACAAGCGCAGATCCTTCCTAAGCATGTCCATTACTGTCTGCCAGGTACATACTAAAATCACCTTATGCTGGATAACCTCTTTAATTATAGAAAGCAAATTCATTATTATTATTGAGGTTCCATAACCAAAAAATCACTGAGGCCTGTTAATGCACCAATGTGGTATTTACTGTTGTTAGAAGAAAGTTCCCAAAAATGAAAGCAGAATCCTAAACTTAGAGGCACAAAAACATCTTTTGAAATGTTTGGACAAATTGGTTTTCAGTTTGCTGATCAAATGTCAGTTTAAAATGAGTCACTTAAAACTAAAACATGGCTGGGCTAGAATTTTTTTTAAAAACCACATCTAATACACATTTACCAGACTCTTGCTTCTGTACTAACAGCATACTGACTAATATTAGCTTACATTTTGGGTGGAAAGGATTTATAAACAAATTAACCCCTTAAGGACACAGCCCATTTTGGGCTTAAAGGAGTAGTCCAGTCCTGAAAAACGTATCCCCTATCCTAAGGATAGGGGATAAGTTTCCGATAGTGGGGGGACCGCAATCTCATGTACGGGGCCCCAGCAGCCCATCGGAAGGAGGAGTGTCAAACACCACACAAAGCAGCGGCCTTCAGCAATCTCCAGCTCTGCCATAGCACTGTGTTGAGGGGGTGTGTCGACCGCCACTTCGTGTGGTGGTCAACACACACATGCTATTGGGCAGGAGAGCCAGGGTCCCGTACGAGAGATCGCAGTCGGACCCCCCAGTTATTTGAAGCTTCTCATCTATCCTTAGGATGGGGGATAAGTTTTTCAGGACTGGACTACTCCATTTAAAGGGGTACTCGGGTGGAAAACTTTAACTTTCTGGCACCAGTTCATTTAAAAAAAATAACAGATTTGTAAATTACTTCTATTAAAAAAATCTTAATCCTTAACAGTACATTTTAGCAGCTGTATGCTACAGAGAAAATTTTCTTTTCAAATTTATTTTTGTCTTGTCCACAGTGCTCTCTGCTGACACCTCTGTCCGTGTCAGGAACTGTCCAGAGCAGCATACCTTTGCTATGGGGATTTTCTCCGGCTCTGGACAGTTCCTGATAAGGTCATCAGGTGTCAGCAGAAAGCACTGTGGACAAGACAAAAGAAATTCAAAGAGAAAAGAATTTCCTCTGTAGCATACAGCTGCTAATTACTGGAAGGATAAAGATTTTTTTTAAATAGAAGTAATTTACTAATCTGTTTATAGTTCTGGCACCAGTTGATTTAAAAATCATAACTCTATTTCCATCCACAGATTAGTATGAGGGCTTGTTTTTTTGCACGACCAGTTGTCCTTTGTAATGACATCACTATAATAAAATGCTATTTGTGTGGGGAAATTGAAAATAACCACAATTTAGCAAATTTTGGGAGGTTTAGTTTTCATGCTGTACACTTTACGGTAAAAATGACATTTTCTTTATTCTGTGGGTCAATACAATTAAAATGATACCCATGATTACACACTTTTCTATTACTGTACCACTTTAAAAAAAAAAAAAAAAAAAAAAAAAAATTTTTTACCCAAATAAGTGCGTTTAAAATCCCTCTATTTTGACGACCTATAAAACTTTTTTCATTTTTCCGTATAAGCAGCGGTATGTGGGCTAATTTTTTGATACCACATTTGCATATGATGTGTACTTTGATACCACATTTGCATATATGAAACTAAATTTTCTTTGATTATGCGGGGAAAAAAAGCAGCAATTTTGGACTTTATGTTTACGCCATTCACCGTACAGGAACAAAATTATATTTTGATAGTTCGTACATTTACGCACATAGCGATACCAAATGTTTTAATTTATTTATTTTTACACACTGAGGGTAAAATGTGAAAAGGGGAAAATTTTATTTTTATTGAGGGGGAACACTTTAATAGTCCCCATAGGGAACTATTTATAGAAATCATTTGATTGCTAATACTGTTCAGTGCCATGCATAGGGCATAGCACTGATCAGTGTTATCGGCGATCTCCTCTGGTCTGCTCTATCTCAGACCAGAGCAGAAGAGATGGATGGAGGCAGGTGAGGGGACCTCCATCCGCCATTATGGATGATCGGATCCTGCGCCGTGGGTGGTCCGATCATCAATTTAACTGACCGCACAGATGCCGTGAAATGTATTGATCACGGCATGATTGCTGATGTCCACCAGTACCGGCGGATCCCTGGCTTCTGATAGCAGCCGGGACCTGCCGTGCATGACCCGAGCAACACTCCGGGGCTCGCGGTCATGTAAAGGACGTAAATGTACGTCCTGGTGTTTTAAGTACCAGGACGTACATTTACGTCCTGTGGATTAAAAATTAATCTAGATGCCTTCATGGGAAATAATCAAAACACTGACTACTCATGAAATGGACTATTAAAAAAAAAAAAAAAAATTATATATAATATTTTCACATATGTAGTTGCAAATGAATAAGGTCTCCTTAGAATCTACAGCACAGGTTAACTTATCTTCCGATGGATGACTGCAACAATTAGAAGTATCCAGGCTTCAGAAAACAATTTTTCAAAATATTAGTCTGGGTGCTTACAAAAAAACCAACACACTGGTCAGTTATTGTTCTAATTTTTTTTTTTCTTAACATTTAATTTTAGAGGCAGAAATATTCCATTAAAGCTCATTATATATATAAATAATATATATATATATATATATATATATATATATATATTATATATATTTTTTTTTTTAAACACACCACACAACACAACACATGTCCATCTGGTTCAACCGGGGAATAAGGATGTGAATCAAAGGAATAAGTAAAATAAAGCATTCTTTTTCCCATACTAATTCAGAGAAAGGTAAACTCCATAAAACATTATTCAGAGAAAGGTAAACTCCATAAAACATTAGTCAATCTGCCTTTAAATGGAAATATTTCCTTATTGATCCAATTTTGGTTTATAGCTAATAAGCAACAATCTAAATGCAGAATAACCTATAGTTAGCTAATATAGAATTTTTTGTCCACTTAGTTTCTGCTAATTAGATTCTGCAACGGCACTCCCAAAATGGACCTCCACCACAGATGTGAACATAGCCTTAAGTGTACTTAAATAGCATTGTGATGTACTTCGTGGGAACATGGAGAAAACTTTTCTGAAATGAGGAAGAGGTGGGACAAACCTTAAAAATGGGTACTCCACTGGAAAACTTTTTTTTTTTTTTTTTTTTTTTTTAAATCAACTGGTGCCAGAAAGTTAACAGATTTGTAAATTACTTCTATATAAAAAAATCTTCATCCTTCCAGTACTTAACTGCTGTTATGATCCACAGGAAGATCTGATCTTTTTGAACTTTCTGTCTGACCACCGTGCTCTCTATTGACACCTCTGTCCATTTTAGTAACTGTCCAGAGCAGGATAGGTTTTCAATGGGGATTTGCTCCTACTCTGGACAGTTCATAAAACGGATAGAGGTGTCAGAGAGCACTGTGGTCAGGCAGAAAGGAAATTTAAAAAGAGCTTCCTGTGGAGCAAACAGTAGCTGATAAGTACTGGAAGGATTGAGATTTTTTAATAGAAGTAATTTACAAATCTGTTTAACATTCTGGCACCAGTTGATTTAACAAAAAAAAAAAAAAAAAAAATGATATTGTTTTCCAGTGGAGTACCCCTTTAACTCCAAATACATCAAATACTGAACTTTAAAAAGCCTTAGCTATGTGGAATTAAATACAGTGTAACCTCAGTAAATAAAATACACACTGGACAATTAAATATGAAACTATTTAGGTAGACTGGGAATTAGCTAGATGCACCAAAGACATTTTGTCTCCTGATTACTCAAGAATGATTTAAAGGCTCATATGTTCTAACAATTTAGTAGCAAAGACATAACTTAATACTAAAAAGCTAGATCCAATACTGAATTTCAATGTAAAAATAACTAAAATAAACTAAAAAAATAATTTAGATAGTGTCTGCTAGATATGGGCAAAACATCCTTAGGGCTCGTTCACAGGAGCAAATTTTCTGCCGCAGATTTGCTTTTGCAGATTTACAACAGACCTACAGCAAAAATACCCACGTGTGAACGCACCCTTAAAAGCATTAATCCACAAATTGTCTTTTGTACCTTATAATGATGAGTACACCATGTTGATCATTCAGAAGAAACTGTATATTTCATCTGTCTGAAACTGAATTTGTGTTTTTTTTTCAATTAAACAACTAAAGCAAATTTGTAAAAGCTAGTCTATAAATACATATATCAAACCAGTTCTGTTTAAGGCTACTTTCACACTGCCATTAGGACACCGCAGTGTGACAGCCATCGGGGGGGGGGGGGGGGGGGGGGGGAGTCAGGGAGAATAGCGGGAGAAAGATTACTGCTTGAGCAGTCTCTCTCCTGCTCTAAAACAACAGCACCCTACAAATCCCATTTGTTTTAAAGCATAAAAAGTTAAATTTGCATGAAATGTAACATTTGTTTAGACTTTAAAATAAAAAACAAATCAATTTTTAGACTCCTACATGTAAAAGCCTGAAAGCATTTAGTTACCAAAAGAAAACAAAACCAAAAGAAAAAAACGAAAACAAAATTTGAGCAAAACAAAATCAAATTTAATGGTCTTAAAGTAAAACAAACAAACACAAAAAAGCAAAATAAAGAGAAACAAAACAAAACTCAAGGCATTCTGTAGAAAATTAAGGGGATTGAATTTTACTTAATTAAATATGCTGTTAATATTTTAACTTTAAGGAAATTAAGCTTTTAAACGCAAATTGTCATTACTTCTACAAAATAAATTCATGAAACCAAAAAAGAAAAAAAAAAGAAAAAAATTAGGAAAAAGCACAATGCTCAAATGTTTACAAGTGTTATTAAAACAGTAATCTTAGTTCAAAATCATACATTTTACTTCTACTTCAAAAGTATACACTAACTCATCTAAACTGTACCAATACAAAGTGCACAATGCACAATATGTGACGCAATGGAGGAAAAAAAATTTATAAGAAGAAATATGTTTGTTTTTTTTAGAGTTCAGTTAATGCACAAAGAACTCTTTGGTCCTTCCCTGCCTCTCATATGGCCTATTTAAGAGAAAAAAAAACAAGAAACTGGCTTGGGTAAAATTAAAAAAAAATCCATTCCTGCTTTTTAGAACCATTGTTCAAACCAAGCCAAAAAAAACATGTTTAGTTTTTAAAATGGTTCTAAGAAAACCCTCAAATGAATATAGAGGAAATCAGAGGCATATTTAACTTTTGTTAGAAAACATAAAATAAGAAGCGTATAGAAGGCTGTTGCCTCTGGAAACAAGCTGCATTTCTATGAAATGCTATAAAGATAATGGACATATCTTTGACATTAATCTAGGAAGCTGTACACCGTAATATAGACCTGTTGACAAATCATTTTGAGTAACTAAAAATGTGGCTTTTAGAAAACTTAAGGTCAGGCTGTAGTGAGAAGAGGGAGGGTAGAAAAAAAATGAAAAACAAATGTTTATTTATATATATATCTACACAAATACCTAAGCTGGCACCTTGACAGCTTGATTAAAAAAGTTATTTCCAGAGTCTGGAAAATAGAAACCCACAGAGCAAACCTTCTTTAAGTCTTCAAGGTTAACGCATGCTTAAAGTTATCTTCATCCATAGGGTACATTTAATGTTATTCATATTTTATTTGTATATTTAAAGTAAATAACTTAAGGAACTTAAAATTGGTCTAACATGTTGGGATCTCTCAAACATTTGAACATGTATGTTGCATCCCCAGAGTATAAAAAAATCTTTTCCCACTTTTCATTTAGACTAAGACAAAAACACACTTGTGAAAATTGGCGCGAATGAGTTTTACACTAACAAAGAAAAGTCTTCCCCCAACTTTGTCAAACTTATTTCCTCTATTTCATACAAAAGACAATTAAGAGCAAGTTATTTGTGGGACTTGCTGGTTTTGAAAGAAACTTGTAAGGTCTTGTCTCCTAGACGGTATCCATTCAGACTTGCAATGGCCATGGCTGCTTCTTCATAGTTTGTCATGGTCACAAAGCCAAAACCTTTGCACTTGTTGGTGTTAAAATCACGGATAACCTTCACATTAGTGACAGCACCAAATGGACCAAACATCTGCCAAAGGATTCCTTCATCTGCGTCTTGGCCAAGGTTATAAATGAAGATGCACCATCCAGAAGAAGCATTGCTGGCAACATTCACACCAGATATATTACTCATATGATCTACCCCCATTGGCGAAAACCTATTTCAAAAGAGAAGAGGAAGAAATGTATAAATACAATACATGTCAGGGACGACAAATATTTACCGTACATTGTTCTCCCAGACTCTTACACTTCAGCACTACCTCACCCAATTTAACACGAATATAAATCTGTCCTGAACTGAAAATTATAAACATGGACTAAAAATGTAGGTTAGACTTTAAATAGCCATAAGCAGCAAACTTTTAATGTAGTTATTACAGTTAAGGGAGTTTACTGGGTAACTGGGAGTTCACAGGATAGGACCCAATCTCTGCCGGTAAATGGCTGAGCGGACAGTACGTCTTAGGGTGGGGGTGCTCTGCTCAAAGTATTGGTGAGTAGCCGGGTCTTCTTCTGGAGATGGCAGAGGGGGCTCCAGGGTTATGACACCCACAATCAGGCACTTGATAGGGGATAGTTTTTAGTCACTGTAGAACCTCTTTAAAAGTCAGCCTTGAGAAAACAGACCATAATTTAGTATGACTGTAGCAGCTAATACATTACATACCTGAATCTTTGAGCCTGGTGGTGAACAGGGCCTCCAAACCGCCGTGCTGGAGAATGACACAGCTGAGAAAGAAGTGCCATGTTTTTATTCTGGTTTGGATTAGCAGCAAACTTTACTGTGATTGGTTCAGATGAGCCTGGTGGTTTATGGCCATTGAAGCTTGCAATTGCTTCTTCTGCTTCTGATCGTTTGTCAAAACGTATAAATGCAACGCCACGGGATAAACCTTAAAGTAGTGATTAAAAATAAAATTTAGGAAGTAGGCAGCATTAATACACTAGTCAGTCCTAAAAACAAAGAAACACGCTACACAGAAAAAAAAAAAAAAAACATTTCATTTATCATGAAATATTCGCTCTCAATAACTATGAGATGTTAAAATGAGGAGTCACATAGGAAGCAAGAAAGGTATTAGCTTTTCTTGCAACATTGAGATCTTTTGCCACCACGTGGGCATGATTTCCTCCATGGTTTGATTACAACAGGGGTGTGGAATTTTTCTTTTTTTAAATCTACTTGTCCATAGGACTGAAACAGGAGCACACTCTACTTGTCCCTCATGACAATCCACTTGCTCTGGCCAATTTTCGTTTTTGCACTCCTCCACCCCAAATTTCTTAACTTTAGAATTTTTTTTTTATTGTCATTTTCTGACCCTTGTAACTTATTTTTTCATATACCAGGTTGTATGAGGGCTAATTTTTTTTTTGCGCCACAATGTGTTTGTATCAGTACCATTTTGGTATCGACCTGAGTTTTTAAATAGCCTTCTACTTTTTTTTCTGGGATGTTAAAAAAAAAAACCTATATTATATTATATAATTTTATTTATTTTTATATAATACACACACACCCCCCGGTGTGTGTATGTATGTATATATTATATAATACACACACAGGTGTGTGTATGAGAGAGATTATAATATATATATATATATATATATATATATATATATATATATATAAAATACACACGGATATATATATATATACATACACACGTATGTGTATATATTATATATAGTGTGTATATATATATATATATATATATATATATATATACACACACACACACACACACACACACACACCTACGTGTGTGTGTCTGTGTGTGTGTGTGTGTGTGTGCGCCTCTGTGTATATACAGTGGTCCCTCAACATACGATGGTAATTCGTTCCAAACAACCCATCGTTTGTCGAATCCATCGTATGTTGAGGGATCCGTGCAATGTAAAGTATAGGAAGCTGTACTCGCCTGTCCCCGTCGCTCCGGACCAGGTCCTCACCGCTCCCAATGCTGCCCCGCTGCTCCGGTGTCTTGCGCATCTTCTGCAGGGTCCGGGCCTCGCTTTCTGGTGACTTTATTTCGCTGCTGCGCCGGCGCGGCGTGCGTAGTGACGTAATAACGACGCCGGAAAGCAAGGCCCGGACCCTGGAGAAGATGCGCAAGACACTGGAGGATTGCGAAGTGGACCCGGAGCAGTGGGAATAGGTAAGCGAACCTGCCAGGGACGCTTAAACTGCTATCCGACAGCAGCTTAAGCATTTTGCGCTGTCGGATAGCAGTTAATGCGATGGCCCCGACATATAAAAGCATCGTATGTCGATTTTATCATATGTCGGGGGGGTTAAAATATTAAAATGTGTGTGTGTATATGTGTGTGTATGTATATACATATATACATATATACACACACACACAGGCAATCGCATGTCGATGTCAGCATCGACAGACGATGCTTTTATATGTCGGGGCCATCGCATTAACTGCTATCCGACAGCGCAAAATGCTTAAGCTGCTGTCGGATAGCAGTTTAAGCATCCCGGACAGGTTCACTTACCTATTCCCGCTGCTCCGGGTCCACTTCACGATCCTCCGGTGTTTTCTGCATCTTCTCCGGGGTCCGGGCCACACTTTCCGGCGTCATTACGTCAGTGGGCACGCTGTCCCGGCGCCGCAATGTAATAACGTCACCAGAAAGCGAGGCCCGCACCCCGGAGAAGATGCGGAAAAAGGCGGAGGATCCGGAAGAAGACGCCGGAGCAGCGGGACAGCATGGGGAGCGGCGAGGACACGGTCCGGAGCGGCGGGGACAGGAGAGTGTAACTTCCTATACCTTATTTTGCACAAATCCCCCAACATACGATGGATTCGACAAACGATGGGTAGTTTGGAACAAATTACCATTGTATGTTGAGGGACCACTGTGTGTATGTGTATAATAATAGAGATATATATATATTCTATAATCTATCTATCTATCTATCTATCTATCTATCTATCTATCTATCTATCTATCTATATATATATATATATATATACACATATATACACACACACACACACACACACCCCGTATATACTCGAGTATAAGCCGAGTTTTTCAGCACGATTTTTCGTGCTGAAAACACCCCCCTCTGCTTATACTCGAGTGAACTCCCCCACCCGCAGTGGTCTTCAACCTGCGGACTTCCAGAGGTTTCAAAACTACATCTCCCAGCAAGCCCGGGCAGCCATCGGCTGTCCGGGCTTGCTGGGAGTTGTAGTTTTGAAACCTTCGGAGGTCCGCAGGTTGAAGACCACTGCGGCCTTCAACATCATCCAGCCCCCTCTCACCCCCCTTTAGTTCTGTACAGTACTCACCTCCGCTCGGCGCTGGTCCGGTCCTGCAGGACTGTCCGGAGAGGAGGTGGTCCGGTGGGATAGTGGTTCCGGGCTGCTATCTTCACCGGGGAGGCCTCTTCTAAGCGCTTCGGGCCCGGCCTCAGAATAGTCACGTTGCCGTGACAACGACGCAGAGGTGCGTTCATTGCCAACGTACTTCTGCGTCGTTGTCAAGGCAACGCCTCTATTCCGGGCCGGAAGCGCGGAGAAGAGGCGCCCCCGGTGAAGATAGCAGCCCGGACCACCTCCTCTCCGGACAGCCCTGCAGGACCGGACCAACGCCGAGCGGAGGTGAGTACTCAGAACTAAAGGGGGTGAGAGGGGGCTGGATGATGTTGAAGGCCGCAGTGGTCTTCAACCTGCGGACCTCCGGAGGTTTCAAAACTACAACTCCCAGCAAGCCCGGACATCCGATGGCTGCCCGGGCTTGCTGGGAGTTGTAGTTTTGAAACCTCTGGAGGTCCGCAGGTTGAAGACCACTGAGGGCGAATGATGAGACGAGGATGATGAAGGGGGGGTGTGGGGATGATGAAGGGGGGTGGGGATGATGAAGGGGGGGGGGGTGTGGGATGATTACAAGGGGATGATGAAGGGGGGATGTGTGGGATGATAAGGGGATGATGAAGGGGGATGTGCGGGATGATAAGGGGATGATGAAGGGGGGATGTGTGGGATGATGAAGGGGGGATGTGTGGGATGATGATGAGGATGTTAATGACGGGTCTGGATGATGACCGGGGGGGGTTATACTCGAGTCAATAACTTTTCCTGGGATTTTGGGTTGAAATTAGGGGTCTCTGCTTATACTCGAATATATATATATATATATATATATATATATATATATATATATATATATATATCTATCTATCTATATCTATATCTATATCTATATCTATATATCTATATATCTATATATCTATATATCTATATATCTCTATCTCTATCTATCTATCTCTATCTATCTATATCTATCTATCTAATCAATTCAGTTTTTTTACATTAACATCATTTACAGCCCACCAGGGAGCATTTACCTGTCCCTTAAGATGAAGCTGTTAACTTTGACAGCAGCGATTTGAAGGTTTAATAGCCGCCGTGGATCGCTGTATGCCAGCTATTCCTACTAAAATCAGCTGGGGACTTCCGGGTGTAGAGCAGTTTCAAGTCAGGGGGCCGCTTCATACACCCTAAGCGCCGCTGTATTTTTCAGGGGCTTTCAGGTCTGGCCCTGATTGCCCAAAGTAGGGCTAGCAGCCTGAAAAATTCACCTGCCCGGGAACTACATGTCCCCGGCATCAGGCGATAGGAATGATCCTGCTTCCTGAATAACGGGGGAGATTTATCAAACCTCATGCAGAGGAAAAGTTGCAGTTGCCCATAGCAACAAAGAAGATTTTTTTTTTTAACACCTTTGCAAAATGAAAGAAGTGATCTGATTGGTTGCTATGGGCAACTAGGCAAGTTTCCTTTGATAAATCTCCCCCAATGCCTCTAAGAAAAATGCTATAATGCAGCTGTGATCAAGTAGGGAAGTTGTGTGTGTGAATGATATATACTAACAGTTTGTAAGGTTGAAGAAAAAAAAAACATTGAGATCATCCTAAAATCATGCTTTGTTGTGTTCACCGTAGCCAGTTTAGTTCCATCTGCAAATACAGTGGTCCCTCAACATACGATGGTAATTTGCTCCAAACGACCCATCGTTTGTCGAATCCATCGTATGTTGAGGGATTCGTGCAATGTAAAGTATAGGAAGTTATACTCACCTGTCCCTGCCGCTCCGGACCGCGTCCTCACCGCTCCCGATGCTGTCCCGCTGCTCCGGCATCTTCTTCGGGATCCTCTGGCTTTTTCTGCCTCTTCTCCGGTGTCTGGGCCTCGCTTTCTGGTGACGTTATTACGTTGCGGCGCCGGGACGGCGAGGGCCGGACCCCGGAGAAGATGTAGAAGACGCCGGAGGATCGCGAAGTGGACCCGGAGCAGCGGGGATAGGCAAGTGAACCTGTCCGCGATGCTTAAACTGCTGTCCGACAGCAGCTTAAGCATTTTATGCTGTCGGATAGCAGTTAATGCGATGGCCCCGACATATAAAAGCATCGTATGTCGATGCTGACATCGACATGCGACGGCCTCCGAGAGGCCATCGTATGTCGATTTGATCATATGTCGGGGCCATCGCATGTCGGGGGGGTTACTGTATAAAAATTCTACTCTAACAGGTGGACCCAGTACTGACCCCTGTGGTACCCCACTAGAAACTATCACCCAACCAGAGTAGAATTAATTGATACCAACCTTCTGCTTCCTGTTTTTTTTTTTTCCGTCACTTTTTCCCCATTTACATATAGCCTCCCCTAGTCCCAGCATCCTCATTTTATGTACTAACCTTTTGTGAGGCACAGTATCAAACGCCTTAGAAAAGTCCAGATATCTATCACCCACAGCTTCACCCCAGACCAATCTATAATTGACCTCCTCATAGATGATGATAAAGGATATGTTTATTAGGAAGTGTTTAATTGAAAGGAGGCTCTAATACCCAGTTAGGCCACCACTGGCCTGGATGCAAGATTAGATATGGTTGGACATGAAGGTGTACTGGTTCTCTATGACATCTTGCGGTATATGTGCCCACAGAGTCTGTAGACCCAGTACACTCATAGGTTACCAAAGCTGCCATCTCAGCTAGTTCCACAAAAGCAATTGATAGCAAAGGCAGTAACATTCTCAGCATATTCACTGCAGTAACCTATAACCTATAGTGTGCCTCCAACTTTTTCTCCCAGTATCCTGTTCACAGCAGCAATCCACCGCTATGAGCAGCCACACAGGGACCTGCGAGTCCCCACTCGCAGTGTACTCAGACTTTGCGGAGTGAGAGGGATGTCTGAGTACACTGCGCATGCGCTTGGCGACTCGCTCGTTGCTGTGTAACATAGGCTGCAGATCTGTTATGTCTGTTACCCTGTCATTTAAATGGAATCAGCAGGTGGAGCTCACTAAGCTATGCAAGCTAAATCTGATGCTGTACAAAGATTTAAAAAAAAAACTACTTGACATTACTTACCCGTAGCCTGATCAACAAGAACGCGAGAATTTATGATGCGGCCAAACCCAGAAAACATATCTTCAACATCTTTCTGTGTCATCGTCCTTGGAAGTCCACTGATGTACAAGTTTGCATCCTTGATGTTTTCTGAACTTGGACGTGCAAACGATACCTCAAAATGAAAGGAAGAGTAAAAGTTATTTTTTTTGGCTAAAGAAATATATTGCAATTGATGGACTTGAAATAGATTGTACACACTTATAAGCAAGATATAGTATTACAGAAAGACTGTCGATAATGCAAAAGGTATACAGAAGAATCAATATGTGTATAAGGTCAATATAGGTGGATATTTCACCTGCAATAAACCTTTATTTTTTTTAATCAATCTGATAAAATGAATTACTACACATGATTTACTGCAGGACATGCAGGAGAGCCTTTAGGGTCACGTTACCAGCACATACATAGGAAGTAATATGTTCTACCTCCACCTTCTTATTTCATTTTAAAATTGTACTGAGAACGGTTCTAGAAACCATTCTCTAATATTTATGGCCCTTATTGAAATTGTTCCTGTAAGTGTGCAATAGAAATACACACTAATATATTAAAGGAAGAAGTAGGTAGATTATCATTCTCAAAGTGTCAGTCATCAGATTACAACCACTATTTCTTGTAAATGTTACTACTAAGCAACAACAGAAGTCAACCACATACACAAGTCAGCGGTTTCTTAAAATGTAAAAATCAACTAGTACCTACGCAAAAAGTTTGAGTACAGCCCCAGTATAAAGAGTACAATTTTAGTACAGTGTACCTGATATGCAATACTTTGGGTTACCTTCTACTGATCTCTGTACTTCTAGTATGTAGCGATCTACTGCAAAAAATATCTGATGTGTCTCTTCATACAGAAATGGATATCTATCCATACAAATTTATATTTTATGTAGAGATAAAGATATGGAATAATAAAGCAGACATTAACAACCAAGCCAATCTTCGTATTTACTTCCACCATGGCCTTTTAAATGCTGCAATGGCTACCAATTGCATAATTTTAGCGCAATCGCTTATGTGGGTCTTTGAGTGTCGGCTGCTAATACCAGCCGGCACTCGCCATCTTTGAAGAAAGCTCCGCTTCTCAACTCACTTCATTGTACATTACATAGTTAGTATGGTTGGGGTAGGGAACATACATCCATCAAATTCATGTACGTTAGGGGGCAGCTGCAGTACATGAACAGCAGGTCAGTGTAAAAGGGTTAAAAAATCCCTATCTAGACTGATTGTTGTACTTCGGCATATATAATCAAGTTTTTTTGTTTTGTGTCTCCTTATGACAAAGTAAAAAAAACAGTATTACGTCTGTCATTTTTATATCTAATGTATACTTTACGTGCACTATCCCACCAGATCTTAGAAGTGCACACCAAGAGCACAAAAAAAAAAAAAAAAAAAAATAATGAAAAAATAAAAGTCTAAAAGGTAGCAGTAGGAGATCCAACACGAGGAGCTGGATTATCCTCCCCTTGTTGGATCTCCTACTGTTGCGCACTGAGGATGTGGCTTAGCAATACTTATCTGTGCTCCCTTATATGAAGCTACCTTGGACTTAACCTGCTACATTGTGAGCTGATGCGTTTTTTTGGTCTTTTTTCTAAAGGCAGTACACCATGTAAGATTTTAGTATGTCACATGATCAGTTAACAAGATCCCAAAAAATTAGTAGACCAATATTTAAAATTGACAAAAAGTACAATCCTATGCTTTTTTCCCCCCACAACTAAAGAGGGATATAAACAGAGCAGGTCGACAAATAGGAAAGCTTGTTGACAAATCATCTAGAATCTGCTATGCTGGATGTTATCAAGTGTTTAAAAACAGACTAAGGCTTATTTCACACCGATATTGCGCCCTGTCCAGAACGGACGTCAACATTTTTTATTTTTTTAGTTTGACGGCAGTCATTTTGACATGACGCAATGGGCAACAGAGGGTCCCGATGGACCTCATTACAGTCAATGGGGTCCGTCAGGCGCCACTTTTTCAGCGGGAGGGAGACCGCGAAAGCAGTATTTCTCTCCCGCTATTCTCCCCGATGGCAGTCACACTACCGTGTGACAACGGTAGTGTGAATGGGGCTTTAAACAGTTGAATAGAAACTTTATACAACTAGAGAGGAGGAGAGAAGCAAGAAAGGCACCATTTCTACCCTACACCACCATTATTTAAAGAAAAAAAAAAGAAAATAAAGGATTGATTTATTAAAATATCTTAACAGTGATCTGATAGCCTTGTAAAAAAACATAACATAATTGGTTGCACCCAGTTCAATGTTATGTAGATGGTTATGTACACAAGGAAGAGGTTGCAGCACTCATACAAGTGCCATGGTCACATTAAATAGCTAATCATTGAGGGTGGTCAGCCCCTCACCATTCTAACACTGATGGACTAGTAAGCATAAGGATAGGCTAGATGTAGACTTTCTACATACTGTTAGCACTAAACTCAACAACACAGTATGAAGGGGACTTCTTAAAGAGGGCCTCTAGCCAACCCCAAAACACTTAAAGTTTAATATTAAGCATTTTTTGAGGTTTGCTACAGGTTCTCTAAGCCTCTTCTTTTGGCATCTAGTATACTAACTTTAAAGAGTACCTGTATTTACAAAGACATGCAGGTTTTCTTAATTTTGAACATTGAAGGTGTACACACACAAATATATATTAATTGAGTTAATGTATTCACGTTCATATGCACATTTTAAATTCACTTATTTCACCAGGCTATTTATATCATATTTATCCACATAATTAATATAAACATTTTCAAATTCAATTTTATACCCATGTATATTTAATATCTACCATAATATAGGACTTTGTATAGATAAATGAACTTGTTATAATTTTTTTTTGCACACTTGCACTAGAATATTCAGTTTCCTAGTGTTAGAGAGCAAACTAATGCATGCATGGGAATAGCGATAGGGGTACATGCGCCAGTACATGAGGTGCATGTATTACTTTGCATAATAATGATCCCCTTCTGATTAGCTATTAGGGGCATGCATAGTATGAGCTGCTACATGGCACAGGATTATTTATTTTGCGTTTGATATGTATGTGTTTACTTTCTAACTTCATATCCAGTAGAGGTGTGTACACCCTATGGCGATGTAATAGTGGGGTGCAAGCACATTGAGCCTTACTTGTGTTATCTGTTTATGTGATTGTATGCAAGGTTGTACTTTAGTTTTTGCCAACCGTCCGCCGCCCCCCCCTCATCATAGGGTCTGCACAAACAAATGTAAAAAAGTGCCTGCTTTTTATAACCCTAAAGAACAATGTGTATTTGGTGCAAATACACAAGAAATAAGTTCATGAATTGACCAAGAGAAACCATTTTACAAATTATTGAGCACCTTGCTCGTCAGCGTGCATGGAAATGCTCCTCTTCTGAAAAGGCTGTATGCCTTCACACACTGCACTGATGCACAAGAGAACACCATCCCTCCTCTCCCCTCAGAAAATTGGTCCAAAATACTTAGTTGCTGTACCAAAAAAACCATGCCAAAGGGAAAATTACCAGGCACAACTTCAATTTGCAATATGTCAAACCAGGTAAACAGCTGGAGGATCGAGAAGCTGGACCACAGAAGAAGCAAAAAGGTATGGGTGTGAATGGAGCACTCTCACCAGGTCCGTATGAAGTTTCTTAATTTCGTATCAAACATCACAGCAAGGTAGCAGGGAGACCGGTCAAACAGGGAACAAGGATGGCTACAACAGTTTCACACCAACAGGTGCTTCTACTGGCCTCACAATGAAGAAATTGTGTTTGTGGCAAACTGTCGTAGCCCTCCACATTCACCATTCGTCCTGTCTCCCTGCTGCAATGATGTTTGATATGAAATAAAGAAACTTCATATGGACCTGGTGAGTGCTCCATTCACCACATTCTCCTTCACACATGCTGTACCAAAGACTGTTACAAGGATTAGTTTGCAAAATGAAAGAGACTGACAGTATTTTATTTTTTAAACCATTTTTTCACATCTTTAGCAATAATATTTTGTTAACCCCTTGCCGCATATGGACATTTATAAACATCCATATGCGGCTCCTGAGGTATGACGCGTGCTCAGCAGGTAAGCGCGCATCATACCTGGTGGTTCCCGGTTGCTACAAGCAACCAGAACCCACGGCTCATGCCGAACATTGTCAATTGGGCTGATGTCCGGCATTAACTCTTTAGATGCGGCAAAAGTTGTTTGCTGCGTCTAAAGTGAAAGTAAAAGCTTCCCGGCAGCTCAGTTGGGCTTATCGGGACAATTGTGGGAAAATCGTGATGTCCCGATCAGCTAGAACGCAACAGGAGGGTCCCTTACCTGCCTCCTTGTGCATTCGATCGGCGGTTGATTGCTCCAAGCCTGAAATACAGGCTTGAGCAATCAACCGCCAATAACAATGATCACGGCATTGCAATGGCAGTGATCAATGTATTGCATCAACGTACTGCATGTTATAGTCCCCTATGGGGGCTATAACATTGCAAAAAATAAAATTAATCATTTAACCCCTTCCCTAATAAAAATGTGACTCCCTTTTCCCCCCCCCCCCCCAAAAAAAAAAAAAAAAAAAAAAAAAAAAAAAAGCCAATAAAAACAAACATGTGGTACTGCCACGTGCGTAAATGTCCTAGCTATAAAATGTATTGTTAATTAAACCGCACATTCAATGGCGTACAGGCAATAAAATTCCAAAGTCTAAAATAGTGTTTTTTGGTAACTTTTTATACCATAAAATAAATGAATAAAAGGCGATCAAAAAGTAAGATGAAAACAAAAATGGTACCGATAAATACTTCAGATCACGATGCAAAAAAATGAGCCCCCATACCGCTCTGTACGTAGAAAAAAAAAAAGTTATAGGGGGTCAGAAGATGACAATTTCAAAACATAAATTTCCCTGCATGTAGTTATGATTTTTTCCATAAGTAATACAAAATCAAACCTATATAAATAGGCTATCATTTTAATCATATGGACATACAGAATAAAGATGGTGTCATTTTTACAGAATAAAAAAATAAAATATAATCTACTGCGTAGAAACGGAAGCCCCAAAAGTTACAAAATGGCATTTTTTTCTTCCATTTTGTCACACAATTATTTCCCCCCCCCCCGTTTTGCCGTAGATTTTGGGGTAAAATGACTGCTGTCGTTACAAAGTAGAATTGGTGGTGCAAAGAATAAGCCATCATATGAATTTTTAGGTGCAAAAGTGAAAGGGTTATGATTTTTAAAAGGTAGGGAGTGAAAAAAGGAAAGTGCACAAACTGAAAAATGCTCGGTCCTTAAGGTGTTAAGAACAGGTCCAAAAAATGTTTTTGGGGTACATTAGTTTTTTCCTCCTTGCCCTTTAAAAGCCATAATTTGTTTCCTCATCTACACACCCATAGTCCCTCCCCAGTACACCCACTGCAATAGCTGCATGCTTGCTATTAGTGGCAGAGCCCATTTCATACACCCTGAACGGCACCATAACAGACAATTCGTCATGTGTCGCGAAAGGGTTAAAAATATGTGCTGTTTTTAGGGAATATTCCCCATTATAAATCCTATAGCACTCAGCTATATCTGGCAGCTCCAGAGAATGGATGCAACCCGTGCTATCAACTGCTCCATTCAGCAGGAAATTGGGCGGAGTCTTAAAAGTCAAACCCCTCACCCACACACACCACCAAAATGCACCACCACATTCCAAATGCCAGGGCAAAAAAAATAAATAAATCTTAAGGCTTAAGACTCCTTGGCTCTGAGAGTTTTTCCCACAGAAACCAATCACAGCTCAGCTTTCATATCTCAACAAGCTCTGGTAAATTGAAAGCTGAGCAGTGATTAATTTTTATGGGCAAAAACTCTCTTACACAGTGTGATAAGTCTGGGCCCTGTAAAAATAGGAGTATCTGCTCGGTTGAGTTCTCAGCACTAAGATCATGATCAAATAAAACTTCACATGTCTTTTTTAAAAAGGACATGGACACTTTCAGGAGGAATTCCAGGGAACTGAACTTTAGACAATTATACCCTATTCTGTGGATAGGGAGTAGGTGTCTGATAAGCTCAGGTTCCAGGAGTACCTCTTTAAGAACCTATACTTTCGTGTTATAATTATAGAGGGGAAAAGCTATGTAAGCTTATAATGCAACTTTGAAGTTTCTTAAGGATCAAAATTAAAAGTCAACATATAATTGGCCTTTTTGTAACATTAAGTACTATTTACTAACAAAAAATCACACACAAAGCAATGGACATATAAAGGATCAAAACTGTGGCAACTTGGCTACAAAATATAAGATAACTAAGCTTGCTGATAATTCAGTGATGAAAATTCATTGCCATTGAGGAATTTTAAAACAAATTGTATAGAAAAGATTGGGTTGAGGAGTGCCACAATACACAAAAATAAAAGTATCTTAGACTAGAACAATAAAATGATTTTTTTACAATTTGGTTCTGAACAAGGCTCCACATTCTATGCATGTTTTCAGTTAATGGAGCAGGAAAGAATTACCAAATCTAACCTTCCTGTCCATGAAAGACAACCAAATTGAGTCTTATGTTCAAGAACAAATTTACTCGCTCTGAAGAATTTTGCAATAACAAAATGAGTCGTCCAGAAGCTAGTCCAATATTCTTGCTATTCAAGGAGCAAGATCAGAAGTGCAGAGCCCTTAAACCATGGGAAACTTTGAATGACATAAGTGGCAAAGTCAAAGATATCCCGTCAAAGCACTTTGCTCTTTAAGGTTTATAAGATATATATTCACCTTTATAGTTTTTGATTGTAGTCTCAATCCATTAAGTGTGTTTATTGCTCTTTCAGCATCTTTAGCATTTAAGTAATTCACAAAGCCATATCCTAAGCTGTGCCCTGCAAAAGGAAAAAAAATAAAACAAAAACAAAATAAAAAACACAATTAAGAAAAAAAAAAATCCTCTCTGAATTGATTGCATACATAAAAAATCTGGAAAGGAAAACCCAGTCACCTGCCTTTCTGATAAACAAAAAAAAAAACTGGTGGCCAAACTGATCAAAATATTTTTGAAACATTCAAGTGGTAAAAATTTAACCAGCAATACCTAGTTAAGACTTATTTCTCTTAAGTAGCAATATGAATCTGGAAATAAAGTCAAGTTATATTACTGTTGATAGAATATAAACAAAACAAACTAGTACACATACTGCGACAGATTTAGTTATGCAAAATGACACGTGTAAGAATATCAAAGCAAAAATATACTGGTGCAATATAAGCTGCTCATGCTATATAAGCATACTGACCTGAAAATCCACAATTCATCGCTGGCTATTGGTGGACACTGTCCCTTGTGGAATAAAGGGATGAGGCAATTGCAGTGACACTTAGAGGTATTCCAGTTTTAGCAAATACATGTTAGTTTTTACACAATGACAAGTTAAGGCCCTATGACATGCAATTATCGACCAAACAGTCAGATATTGCGATTAGCTGGCAAACGAGCAAACGCTCATTGGTAAGCTGATGACTTCTTTTGACAAGTTATAAAACAAAAACATCGTCGGCCGCACATCTCCCTGTGTAACCAGAAAGGAGAGCCTAAAATGATGGAAGCAAAGAGCTGCAAGAGCAATCCTCCAACATTAGCTTGGCCCTGCCTCCTAAATAGGGTCTGCAAACAAGCACCAAGGTTAGTATTCGTTTACAATGCACTCCCCCCCCCCATTGATTTAGTCACACAAGGGTTTGTCTTTTGTGGGACAGAACAAGATATATATATACATACACACAAAGTACTGGTCCCAGGGATCATGTGATCACTGTGTCACATCATCTTGCCTGTTTGAACAGCCCCAACAGCTGTCAGTCTGTTTTTCCTGTAACCAATCACCAATCCTTTTAATGAGCCCCCTTGTATAAAATACTGCTTTTAAAAATGGTGTTTTTCCTTAAATCAACACAAATATTTTAAAATTAGATTAGGTTTAAAATTAGGTTTTTAATCTCTAAATTAATAACATTTTAAAAGCAGTAAAAGTTATATTTTATACAGGGGGAGTGGGGTCTCTCTAGTAAGAGGGTTTTACCCCATAGGGTGGGGTTAAGCCCTATGGGGTTGGTTATTTGTTCTAATGACTTAGGATTCATCAGGGGGCTAGTGTTTTTCCTATAAGGTTGGGTTTACACTATGGAATTCCGCTTTTGAAATTCTGATTAACCCCTTAAGGACCAATACAAATAAACCTGTACGCCCCTGAAAGACCAGGCCTGTTTTTTCAAATCGGGGATGTCTGTCTTTATTAGAGAATAACTCTGGTAACGTTTTGCCAATCACGATAATTCTGACATTGTTTTTTTGTCACAAGTTGTCCTTCATGTACATAGTAAAAGTAAGCCGATATCATTTGTAGTTTTTTTTTTATAATGCAAAAAATCATGACATTTTTACAAAAAATTACGATTTTTTGCTATTTTAACACTAATAGGTTGCATATGTTTATACATACTGACCAAATAGTTTATGAAACTTATACTTTCAGATGTCTACTTTATTTTGACGTCATTTTTTTTTGTTTTTAATTAACATTTTAAATTAGTTAGAAGCCTAACAATTTAACTTAATTTTGAAAATTTGAAAAGTACATCTTTTTTTGTGTGCTATGCAAGGTTTGCAGAAATTAAAAAGGTAGAACATAGGAACACCCCCCCAAATGACCCCATTTTAAAAACTAGACCCCTCAAGGTATTCGCTAGGGGGTACAGTGAGTATTTTAACACCATAGTTTTTTGGCAGGAATGATTACAAAGTCAGTGTTAAAAATTCGAAATTTTCAATTTTTCACAAATGCATCATTTGGGGGGCATATATTTTGTACATCACTTCTGATATTGAAAGAAATGCTCCTATATTTTATTTAGCTGCTTGTCCCATGTTCGGAAATACCCCCGCTTTGGCCATATATGGTTCCTTGGCCGCGTGGTAGGACTCAGAAGGAGAGGAGCGCCATTTGGCTTTCAGGGCAGAACAGTACCCCCACAAGTGACCCCATTTATATACCGCACCCCTACAAGTTATTGGCTGGACCAGGGACCTCTCTGATTGGTCCTTGGTCGGCTGGCAGTATAACGCGTCTGTGACAGTTAAGGCTCCTCATGGATATATTCGCCATGTTGTGGGAATAAGCACCCGCTCATGGCGAATATATCCATCACTGCTGCGGCTGGGTAGCTCAGTGTGTCCGCTCATGACTGCCGGCGGGAAATCCGCCGCTAAGAGTGGACACACAAAGCTACCCAGCCGCAGCAGCGAGCTCATTACCGTGACTGCCGCATAATGTGTAGGATCACATGGTGGACATCCGCAGCATATTACATGCTGCGGATGTCCACCAATACGATCCTTCACATTATGCATTTTTTTTAATTAGATTCATTTAATACATTATTTTTAATATATATATTATATATATATATATATATATATATATATATATATATATATATATATATATATATATATATATTTATATATATATTTATATATATATATATATATATATATATATATATTTTTTTTTTTACACTTTTATTACATTTTTATTTATTTTTACACTTTTATTTTATTTATTTTTACACTTTTTAATGCTTTGGAATACTTAGTATTCCAAAGCATTGCAGTTATATGCTGCCTGCCAGTTTTCACTAGCAGGCAGCATATTAGGACGTGCCTCTGGCACGTCCTTTCAGGCAATACCCAGGGCAGACCTGGGGGTCTTTGTAGGACCCCCGGCTGCCCAGGTATGCAGCAGCACCCCTCGATCGCGCTGCGGGGTGCTGCAGGAGAGACAGAGGGAGGCCCCTCCCTCTGTCAGAACTCCTTACAGCGCGCGGTCACTTCTGACCGCGGCTGTAAGGGTTAAACTGTCGGGAGTGAAGTGAACTTCACTCCCGGCAGTGCGGCAGGTCCCGGCCAGCCGCGGACACACACAGCACCCCGCGATCGCGATGCGGGGTGCTGCAGGAGTGACAGAGGGAGCTCCCTCCCTCTGTCATAACACTTACAGCCCGCGGTCACTTCCGACCGCGGCTGTAAGGGTTAAAACTGCCGGGACCGAAGTTTACTTCGGTCCTGGCAGTGCAGCAGGGTCCCGGCTGTGTGATACAGCCGAGTCCCTGCCGCGATCTCGTGGGTGCACTGGGCAGCACCCACGAGAATAATGGACGAGTATAGACGTCCAGGTGCGGGAACGGCCGCCAACCTGGACGTCTATACTCGTCCGTGGTCGTTATCGGGTTAAGCTTTGGGCAGTATCTACACAAGTTGAAGTCCTAGTGCCGATTGAATCCGTAGTATGAACCTGGCCTATCTGGAGCTACTATGAGAGCTCCAGATACAGAATAACTATAGAGAATGAGGGGAGGACCTATTTTTTATTTATTTATTTTTTAAGGTGGAAAAAAAAAAAAAAAGAATATATATGCAAACAGTAATAACAGATGTCTCGACACACACAAAGGTCTTCAAAAAGCCTCGGGGGTGCTATGACAAATCTGCTGCCCATGATGCGGAAAGAGGATTCGTCCACGAAACCAACGACAATGCGAGGAGTTACTGTTTAGATGGCATTGCCAAAACTGACAGTAGCATTTAAACAGTAAAAATTGTTGACAATGCAATCTCTGCGCCAGCTATTAGCGGTAGCCCTTGACTGCTGATACAGTTTGGTATGGAGCAGGGTAGAGTTTAAAGCCAGCTTTATACAATGCTGACAGCTTCAGGACAAGCACTCTCGACCTGTGGCATCAACAGCTTAACCCCTTAAAAAGGCAGTGATTTTTCATTTTTGCACTTTATTTGACTACTTTTATAATTTAAACTTTTTGTATAATTAGCATGCTTAAAATTGTCCTTCTGACCCCTGTAACATATTAATACAGTATGAGGGCTACATCTTTGTGCCATGATGTGTAGTTATTGCCACCATTTTTGTTTTGATAGCATGTTAATTTTTTTAGTATATGAAGTAACCAAAAATATGCAATTCTAGACTTTTTTTTTACCTTTATGCCATTGACCGTGCAGATTAATTCATATATTTAAATAGTTTAGACACCTACGCACACTGATACACAACAAGTCGTTTGATAACATTTTATTAGAAAAATGAGAAGGGGGGGGGCAAATTTTTATGGGTTAATGCCAGACATTGGTCCGATCGGTGATATACTGCATTAGCTTTGGGTCCTAGTAGTTGAAAGTAGGGATCGACCGTTATCGTTTTTTTAGGGCCGATACCGATAATCGGTGGAGGTTAGGGCCGATAGCCGATAACTTATACCGATATTCCGGTATAAGTTATCGGCTATTTATCCCCCCTCAACACCGCTGCAGGTCATTGATTTAAAGCGGGCGCTTTAAATCAATGCACTGCAGTGGCTTTTGTGGTGCCATAGGCCGCCGCTGTCGCCACCCGCTTCTCTCCCCCTACCTGTCAGGGTGGTCCGGGCCATCCATCCTTCCTTCCTGTAGTGTCCGGCGGCATTCCGGGTGGAGGGTGCACCGGTCCGGGCTGTCCTTCTCCGGGGGTCATCTTCTCCACTCCGGGCAGGCTCCGGCCTAGTAGCGCAGCATAGATGCCGCACCTGACGTCACGGCGTCTATGCAGCGTACTAGGCCAGTGCCTGCCCGGAGTGGAGAAGAGCACCCCCCGAAGAATGACAGCCCGGACCGGTTCACCCTCCACCCGGAATGCCGCCGGACACTAAAGGAAGGAAGGATGGCTGGCCCGGACCACCCCCATTACGGGTAAGTTTATTTTTATTTTTTTATTGACTCGGAGGGTGGGGGAGGGGCCGACCGGTATAGCGGTATGGGCAAAAATCCATACCGGTATACCGCCCAGCACTATGGTGGGGGGTGCGACGCGGTGGGTCGGGGCATTATCGGCCGATAATATCGACCATACCGATAATCGGTCGATCCCGAGTTGAAAGCAACAGAGACCCACTGGGAATGCAGAGTGCTTCATATGGCGGGAGCAGAATGTACATATACAGCCTGCATCCTTAAGGATTTAACCCCCATAAGGACTAAGGGTTTTTAGTTTTTTCCTCCTCACCTTCTAAAAATCTTAACTCTTTCAGTTTTCCATCCACAGACCTATATGAGGGCTTGTTTTATGCACTACCAATTTTACTTTAATACCATCAATCATTTTAGCACAAAATCGATGGCTAAACCCCAAAAAATGTGGGGGGAAAAAAATTGAAAAAACCTGCCTTTTTGTAATTTTTTGTGGCTTCCGTTTCTACGCGGTAAAACTGACACCTTATATTTATTCTGTAGGTCCATACAATTACTAGGATTGTAGGTTTTATTCTATTTTACCATTTAAAAAAATATATATATTAGAACTATATGCACCAAAATTCGTATGTTTAACCCCTTAAGGACTCAGGGTTTTTCCGTTTTTGCACTTTCGTTTTTCCTCCTTACCTATTAAAAATCATAACCCTTTCAATTTTCCACCTAAAAATCCATATTATGGCTTATTTTTTGCGTCGCCAATTCTACTTTGCAGTGACATTAGTCTTTTTACCCAAAAATGCACGGCGAAACGGAAAAAAAAATCATTGTGCGACAAAATCGGAAAAAAAACACCATTTTGTAACTTTTGGGGGCTTCCGTTTCTACGCAGTGCATATTTCGGTAAAAATTACACCTTATTATTCTGTAGGTCCATACGGTTAAAATGATACCCTACTTATATAGGTTTGATTTTGTCGCACTTCTGGAAAAAATCATAACTACATGCAGGAAAATTTATACGTTTAAAAATTTCATCTTCTGACCCCTATAACTTTTTTATTTTTCCACGTACGGGGCGGTATGAGGACTCATTTTTTGCGCCGTGATCTTTAGTTTTTATTGGTATGATTTTTGTTTTGATCGGACTTTTTGATCACTTTTTATTCATTTTTTTTATGTTATAAAAAGTTACCAAAATACGCTTTTTTGGACTTTGGAATTTTTTTGCGCGTACGCCATTGACCGTACGGCTTAATTAATTATATATTTTTATAGTTCGGACATTTACGAACGCGGCGATACCACATATGTTTATTTATTTATTTTTTTTACACATTTTTTTTTATGGGAAAAGGGGGGTGATTCAAACTTTTATTAGGGAAGGGGTTAAATGACCTTTAACAACACTTTTTTTTTGCAGTGTTATAGGTCCCATAGGGACCTATAACACTGCACACACTGATCTCTCATCCTGATCACAGGCGTGTATTAACACGCCTGTGATCAGCATTATCGGCGCTTGACTGCTCCTGCCTGGATCTCAGGCACGGAGCAGTCATTCGTCGATCGGACACCGAGGAGGCAGGTAAGAGCCCTCCCGGTGTCCGATCAGCTGTTCGGGACGCCGCGATTTCACCGCGGCGGTCCCGAACAGCCCGACTGAGCAGCCGGGATACTTTCAGTTTCACTTTAGAAGCGGCGGTCAGCTTTGACCGCCGCTTCTAAAGGGTTAATACCGCACATCGCCGCGATCGGCGATGTGTAGTATTAGCCGCGGGTCCCGGCCGTTGATTAGCGCCGGGACCCACGCGATATGATGCGGGATCGCGGCGCGATCCCGCTTTATATCGCGGGAGCCGGCGCAGGGCGTAAATATACGTCCTGCGTCGTTAAGTGGTTAAAACTTTGATCTTCTGATCATTGTAAAATTTTTCCGCATACAGGGCAATGAGTGCTCATTTTTGCGCCGTGGTCTGTAGTTTTGATCGGTACCATTTTTGTTTTGATGGGGCTTTTTGATTGCATTTTATAAGGGTATACCAAATAACCAAAAATACGCAATTTTGGACTTTGGAATTTACGTATACGCCATTGACCATGCTGTTTAACATTTTTATAGTTCAAATATTTACGCACGTGGCTATACCACATGTTTGTCTTTACGGCATACACTGTTCACTGCTATGCCGTAGCATAGCATTGATCAGTGTCATCGGCTCTCTGCTGCTCCATGGCATGGACTGATTTCATCGCAACAGTCCCAAACAGCCTCACTGAGCTGCCGGGAAGTTTGCTTTCACTTTAGACACGGTGATCAAAGTTGGGTTTAGACAGAGGTCCTAGTGCCTGATAGCCGCCAGGACCACTCGGCTATGACCCTACGCCCTGCATCCTTAGGAGGTTAAAAGACAAATGTTACATTGATGTTCTATGTTTATATGTACTGGAAGCAAACAAAGGTTTCTATTGATGCAAGCACATTTCGTAAGTGATGCAATCATTCATGCTTCTTTTTTATATTATTAAATGTCTTTTTCTATTCCTTATTTTTCAGATGTCTGGAACTTTTGGCAGGAATGGGCATGTGCCAAACTGCGCATGAATGACCAAGCAAAGAGGTTTTCATTTATTTAACACCTCTAATAAGTGAGAGATCATTGGGGAGCACCAAAAATTTGCAGAAAATATTATAAAAGAAAAAAAAGTAGACAGTCACACCCACATCTATAAATATATAGGTTGAAGATATTTCGATGAAACTTTGTACAAGTTACTTATATGTGAACTAAAAATATAGGATAGTTAAATTAACCCCAACATACTCCCAATTGTGAGGGTAGGGGTTTGTGTATAACTTTGGTACCTTACTTCACAAGCTCCACATCTCATGGCATTGTGTTTGTCCAGCTTGAAAGCCACACATCCCTTCTGCATGGTACATCCTTTCTAAATTCGGCCCTTTTGCTTCTGCCCGAGGCCGAAAACAACATCTTCGCCTAATTCACGCACATCACAGGTCCTTCAACCACAATCTTCATCATAGCTCAGCCCCACCTTACTCCACATCTTCGGGTGAATGTGTCGATCCGGCTTGCAAGCCACATCTCTCCCACAAGCCACGGTCTGCACAAAAAATGTACCCGTTCCATTTCCAGCCTACAATCTCCATCACAGCTCAGCCCCACATGGGGTCAGGATATGAGAACACGAGCATCAGTTTTTTCCTCTCCCTTAAGGTTTAGGCAAGAAGACTGGACAAGGTCAGGTACTCAGCTAGTTTTGGAGCAAGTTTTGGATAAAAGTGAAAGCTTTCTGGGGAGGGCGGGGACATTTTGGAGCCTAATGCTAATAAGAATGAAATGCGCTTCATACTTTTATCCCCCAGCCACATTGTCACTATGCACATTGGACAAGTGCAATACTTAAAGGTAATGGACATCTTTTCCGTTTTGGTATATTGTCGATTTGATTCCTGAATGCAAAATAAAGCAACTTTCTAAATAGGCTTCATAAGAGGTTTACTACCCGGTTTAATATTAAGATTAGATCAATTTCTGACGATTGTTGTGCTAAGGGTTAAGGATAACAGCAGGGGGAGGTTACAAAGCAGCTCAGACAGGTGGGAAATAACCAAGGAAAAAAAAAAAGCTGGAAAAATATACACAGAAAATAGTGTATGTACAGCAGTAGAATAGTAAAAGTTGAATTTCTAATAAAGACTGTGCAGCTCCTGTGCTAGCTTCATAAAAGGAACGTCTATCCTGTTGTAAATGGTAAGGAGATGTTGCATGCTAAAACGGACACCTGATGCTCCTGAATGTGCACCTTTTATTTATGGTAATTTAAAAGGGAGAGTATTAAAAAGGAGTTATATAAAACATATCCCCTATATGTGGGATAGGGGTAAGTTTTAGATTGCGGGGGTCCGACCACTGGGACCCCCCCGCCGGGCACGCTGCTTTTCTCATGAATGGAGGCTTGTTCACTATCTTACACCACCATCATGTATCTCTCTGGGAGAGCCGGAGATACCCAAACACTGTATGTACAGCTCTCCCATAGGGTTGCATTGAGGGGGGGGTGTTGGCCACAGCTTCGTGCCTTGGTCGACAAACTGCATTCATGCAGAGAGGCGGAGAATAGGCGGGAGATTGCCCATTACGGTATAAAATGTTATCCAACTAACTGCAGTACTTTACATTTGTTATGGATGTGAGAATCCTTTATTCACTTGCAAAGTAATCTGTGTAAAATTTAACTCTTGGGCAGAACCACAAAAAGTGTTATGGTATTGGACTAGTATCCCTCTAGCTACAATAACCTTTTGTCACATGTAACCATTGTCTACATGTAAGGTCTCTATCTTTTTTTAGTTATCTGGTAATTTTGCTTTTATCAGTTTCTCTTATTTTGAGTTGACACTCCTAATTCGCCAAAATACAATGGTTGTTCTTGAACCAATTAATATTGAAATTGAGAGGCCACTGTACTATACTAACCCCACTCAATCCAATGGTGTTCATCATTGACCATAAGAGGGATCGACCTCAGGTAGTGATTGGCAGAGTGATTTAGGTAGAAACCACTGGGGCGATTAAGTGTATGAGCCATGTCTCATGTCTCACTCTTAACCCCTTAAGGACTCAGCCCATTTTGGCCTTAAGGACTCAGACAATTAAATTTTTACGTTTTCATTTTTTCCTCCTCGCCTTCTAAAAATCATAACTCTTTTATATTTCCATCCACAGACTAGTATGAGGGCTTGTTTTTTGCGCGACCAGTTGTCCTTTGTAATGACATCACTCATTATATCATAAAATGTATGGCGCAACCAAAAAACACTATTTTTGTGGGGAAATTAAAACGAAAAACGCAATTTTGCTAATTTTGGAAGGTTTTGTTTTCACGCTGTACAATTTCTGGTAAAAATGACATGTGTTCTTTATTCTGAGGGTCAATACGATTAAAATGATACCCATTATTATATACTTTTATATTATTGTTGCGCTTAAAAAAAAACACAAACTTTTTAACCAAATTAGTACGTTTATAATCCCTTTATTTTGATGACCTATAACTTTTTTATTTTTCCGTATAAGCGGCGGTATGGGGGCTCATTTTTTGCGCCATGATCTGTACTTTTTTTTGATACCACATTTGCATATAAAAAACTTTTAATACATTTTTTATAATTTTTTTTTTAATAAAATGTATTAAAAAAGTAGGAATTTTGGACTTTTTAAATTTTTTTTCGTTCACGCCGTTCACCGTACGGGATCATTAACATTTTATTTTAATAGTTCGGACATTTACGCACGCGGCGATACCAAATATGTCTATAAAAAATGTTTTTTACGCTTTTTGGGGGTAAAATAGGAAAAAACGGACGTTTTACTTTTTTATTGGGGGAGGGGATTTTTCACTTTTTTTTTACTTTTACATTTTTTTACATTTTTTTTTACACTTGAATAGTCCCCATAGGGGACTATTCATAGCAATATCATGATTGCTAATACTGATCTGTTCTATGTATAGGACATAGAACAGATCAGTATTATCGGTCATCTCCTGCTCTGGTCTGCTCGATCACAGACCAGAGCAGGAGACGCCGGGAGCCGCACGGAGGAAGGTGAGGGGACCTCCGTGCGGCGTTATGAATGATCGGATCCCCGCAGCAGCGCTGCGGGCGATCCGATCGTTCATTTTAATCGCGAACTGCCGCAGATGCCGGGATCTGTATTGATCCCGGCACCTGAGGGGTTAATGGCGGACGCCCGCGAGATCGCGGGCGTCGGCCATTGCCGGCGGGTCCCTGGCTGCGATCAGCAGCCGGGATCAGCCGCGCATGACACGGGCATCGCTCCGATGCCCGCGGTTATGCTTAGGACGTAAATGTACGTCCTGGTGCGTTAAGTACCACCTCACCAGGACGTACATTTACGTCCTGCGTCCTTAAGGGGTTAAGCCGCTTGTACAAGTAATGTCAGAGGCCACAGACAGCACTTATGTTTTAGCACCAACTGCTGTTGCACCTGGATTAGCAAAAACAACAGAGTGCACTGAAAATTTGTGGGAAAGCACAAGCGAGTGTTACCTTTAGCTATTATTTGTGCAAGCATAATACATTATACACAAAGCAGTACTGCAGAGTCTGTTTTAACCCACCTCTCCACCCATTCTCCTGTTTACTTGTACAACAGGTATGCTTGTTCGACTAAAGGATGATAGAGACCTGTGAGCCCTACTTAAATTACTATTGTATAGAGCAATCACTGTAGGATCATTGACCCATTTTAATATACTTCAGCCATTAAAACAAACCTTTTCATGGTCCAGTACACGCAAGAGCAAAATTCTGAACTAGAGTTCTGTAAAGAAATTAAAAGCCTACTCAGAACAGTACAACGTTGCGCATTCATAGTTTCATTTACTGCACAAAATGTTAAAATCTACACCTATACATATACTCTGCCCTACACTATATAACCGAGAGAAAAAAAACTACACAAACCATCAGCCCCTCCGCTTGTTTTCTGTGAGCTGCAGGAAGGGCTGCCTTGAGAGATTGTTGAGCAGGTCAAATGTTTAGAGAAGCAGTGAATATAACAAAAAGGGAAGTGTGTTCACCTCAACCAATCAGGGACAATCACATGGCACACTAAAGTGTGATGTTACATCATGTGTAATAAGAACTACTGGACTTCCTGCCTGGAGGAAAAAGTTGAGAGAAACATGGTATAAGCTCAGAAAAGATTACACTTGTACATTGCACACAAGTTACATAACTAACATAGGTAGCTATTAGAGATGAGCGAACTTACAGTAAATTCGATTAGTCACGAACTTCTTGGCTCGGCAGTTGATGACTTTTCCTGCATAAATTAGTTCCGCTTTCAGGTGCTCCGGTGGGCTGGAAAAGGTGGATACAGTCCTAGGAGACTCTTTCCAGGACCTTTTCCAGCCCACCAGAGCACCTGAAAGCTGAATTTACACAGGCTAAAGTCAGCAACTGCCGAGCCGAGAAGTTAGAGATGAGCGAACTTCCAGTAAATTCGATTCGTCACGAATAGCTATATAAAAAAGGTAATTTCATTTGGCTGGAGTTCTCCTTTAAACCTACATTTGTAAATTGGATGTTTAACAGCCTTCCCTGCTTTCCTGTTGATATGTCAAAGATAGGACCCCCCCCCCCCCCACAAAAACACTCGTGTTCAGATGTGTCCATGTTTTTGAACTCTGTAAGGCATAGATTAAATAAAAACTCTTTCAAACAATATTATAAACTCTTAGCAGCACTTTTTTTTTAAACCTTTCTACCAATTAGTAGTGTAAGGGAGATTGAGAGAGTAACGTTTTGTTACTGGTAACTTCATACACGAGCTCCATTACAGTCAGACTTATGTGAGGACTGTACTGTAGGATGCATAGAGAATGTAACCACACAGAAGACACTAATCTGGAGAGTGAGTTTAGGCCACATAAAACAGTAGTAGAACTAGAACAGAGCTTGTAATTTAGAAATAAAGCTACCAGTAAAAAAAATGTAATGGTTTTACCATATACCTCACCTACAATTAACATATATCCACCTATAATAAGAGGTCTAGGGGACCTTCAAAAGCGTTGGAAGTATAAAAGGTAATGGGACATTACATCTTCCCCTGGATTAACCCCTCTAATGAACATAACCATCTAAGGCTGGGTTCACACTACGTTTTTTCAACTACGGTTCCCGCATACGTTTTCTATCAAAAACCGTATGGGAAAAAAACTTATGGAACAGTATGGGAAAAAGTAAACCGTATGCGTTTTTAAACAGTATACTGTTTTTAAAAGTGCATACTGTTCCGTCCGTTTTTATAGAGAAAAAAAAAATAAGTTTTTGAAAATTTTGTCCATTTTTAATGGGAGGGGTTTTGGGTGGGGACTTTAGGATTCAAATGCGCATGTGCAAAGTAAAAAAAACGTATACGTTTTTCCCATATGGAACCATATACATATGCGTTTGCCATTGACGTCCATGTTAAAAAAAAACGTATGTGGTTGCAGTACGGTTTTTAAACCGGAGTCAAAACCGTGGTTGACCACGGTATGTAGCAGTATGAGGGCTCATTTTTTTCGCCGTTATCTGAAGTTTTTAGCAGTACTTTTTTGTATTGATCGGACTTGATCACTTTTTATTCATTTTTTCATGATATAAAAAAGTGACCAAAAATACACAATTTTGGACTTTGGAATTTTTTTTGCGCGTACGCCATTGACCGTGCGGTTTAATATATTTTTATAATTCGGACATTTCCACACGCGGCTATACCACATGTTTATTTTTAACACAAACGAATGTCCAGCACTAGGTATGCGAATAAAATTTTTCCGTTTATTGAAGTTGCACAGGACAAACAGGTACAAGTGGTCTTTCTGACGCGTTTCGCGCTTAGATGCGCTTAGTCATAGAATAAAGACTTCACACTAAAGACACATTAAAATAGTATTTGTGAACAATCACGTGACTGATAGGAATCAGATATGTTGGAAAGTGTGGTCCGGATTTTCTCCGACACTTTCTCCGGAATTTATCCACATTGTAGTCCATCACTTTATTATATACATACTATTAAGTACTTTTGAGTAAAAGACACACCGGGAAAATATAGTAGAGATACATGCATTGTCTTAATAGTATGTATATAATAAAGTGATGGACTACAATGTGGATAAATTCCGGAGAAAGTATCGGAGAAAATCCGGACCACATTTTCCAACATATCTGATTCCTATCAGTCACGTGATTGTTCACAAATACTATTTTAATGTGTCTTTAGTGTGAAGTCTTTATTCTATGACTAAGCGCATCTAAGCGCGAAACGCGTCAGAAAGACCACTTGTACCTGTTTGTCCTGTGCAACTTCAATAAACGGAAAAATTTTATTCGCATACCTAGTGCTGGACATTCGTTTGTGTTGGATTTACTGTGGAAGCCGGGGCGGTGCCGGCGGGTCCGAGACACAGGTGTGCGCATTGCAGGAGTGAGCTGTATCTTGCTTGGATACTTCACATGTTTATTTTTAGTTACACTTTTTTTTTTTAAATGGGAAAAGGGGGGGTGATTCAAACTTTTATTAGGGGAGGTGTTAAATGATCTTTATTCACTTTTCTTTGCTCCCACAGGGGCCTATAACACTGCACACACTGATGCTTTACATTGATTGATGATTCTGCCATTTGACTGCTCATGTCTGGATCTCAGGCACTGAGCAGTCATTCGGCAATCGGACCCCAGGAGGCAAGGTAGGAGACCCTCCTCGTGTCCTACAGCTGTTCGAGACGCAGCAATCCCGAACAGCTCCCTGAGTTAACTGGTATGGTTTCACTTTCACTTTCACCTTTGAACGCCACGTCTAAAGGGTTAATAGCGCGTTGCACCGCGATCACTGCTGCACGCTATTAGCCACGGGTCCCGGCCATGACGTGGCGCCACTTTATAGAAAGGGAAAGGATTCAGGACGTACCGGTACGTCCTTGGTCCTTAAGGGGTTAAAAGGGGTAGTCCCGTGGAAATTTTTATTTTTTGACCATCGGAGTACCCCTTTAATTGAAGATATATATTTTTATACTTCGGACATTTTCGCCCACGACGATACCACTTATGTTTATTTTTATTAACAGTTTTTTTTATGGGAAAAGGGGGGTGATTCAAACTTATTAGGGAAGGGGTTAAATGATCTTAACTTTTTTTGCAGTGTTATATATAATTTTCATTATATGGACTTATAGAATTTAGATAATTTGTCATTTTAACCCCTTAAGGACCAACCCGTTTTACCTCTATGACCAGGCTCTTTTTTTTTATTTGACATGTATCTCTTTAAATGGTAACTTTAGAATGCTTTTCCTGAGCAGATCGATTCTGAGGTTGTTTTTTCGTGACACATTGTACTTTATATAAGAGGTGCATTTTTGTTGACACAAAGCATTTTTTATGAAAAACGGGAAAATTTCTGTTTAAAAAAAAAATTTATGGTGTACACTGTGCGGTAAAAGTGATGTTCTATTTATTCTGTGGGTCGGTACGATTATGGCGATATCAATTTTATATAGCTTTCTATGTTCTTTTTCCTTTTCTGAGCAAAGTTATTTTTCTGCCATTCATTTTCCAACAGCCGTAACTTTTATTTTTCATCCGACGCCATTAAGGGCTTATTTTTTGCAGGATGAGCTGTACTTTTTATTGGTATCATTTTTGTGCTACCTTTTGATCTTTTTTATTCCGCTATTTGTACAAAAATTGTCGAATTTTGCGTTTTTGATATTTTTTTTTAATAAACTGCATTCACTGTGCGGGATAATTTACATTATAGGTTTATAGTACACGTCATTACAGACGTGGCAATACCTATTATGTATATGATTTGTGTTTTTGGTGATAATACAGGGCTTTTATTGGGAAAGGGGCATTTTTTTATTTACTTACACTTCATACTTTTATTGAAGAACTTTTTATTTTATTTTTTACAGGTTATACTATGCTGCAATACATTTGTACTGCAGCACAGTATAACCTGATGAGCTGCACACACTACAGCCTGTGCGATCCAGCCTCTGGCTGGATCTCACAGGCTTCCGTAGCAGGCATACAGGAGGTCATGATCTGACCTCCTGCTGCTATAGCAACCAACAGCGACCCGCGATTGTATCGCGGCGGCACCGTCGTTGGAGAACAGGGGAAGAGCGCTCCCCCTGTCAACACCATAGATGGGGTTAATGATGCAGGGACCGGCGCGATCGCAGCTCCGGCAGCTGCAGTGGGAGTCCGGCTGTGATTGACAGCCGGGTCCCGTCGCCGATCTACTGCACTGTCCGCGGCAGTGCCGGAGATAGCTATGCTGTATGCATGTGTCCAATTGCACGAACGTGTCGGATTGGAAGTATGCATATGTCCTATAGCGGGAAGGGGTTAATCACGCACTGTAGAAACTGAAAAAGTTGCAAAATGTTGTGGTACAATTATTCAGGTCATTACAAAGTACAATTGGTGCACAAAAAGACAAAACTTCATATGTGTCTGTAGGTGAATAATTAGGACTATTAAAAAGGAGGCAGGAAAAAACTCAAGTGCAAAAATAAAAAAAATCCTGATTTCCTTTAAGGGGTATTCCACCCTAGATATCTTATCCTCCTATGCAAAGGATAGGGGATAAGATGTCTGATCACGGGAGTCCTGCTGATGGGAATCCCCACACTCTCTCTGGCAGCCCCCTCGAGTCATCACTGCACTAAGCTTTTGCTCTGTGCATAATTACAATACAGGGGCCGGAGTATTGTGACGTCACGGCTCCGTCCCTTGTAACGTCACGCCCACCCCCTCAATGCAAGTCTATGGGGGGCTCAGTGCAGTGATGATTCGGGGGGCAGCAGGAGAGATTATGGGGGTCCCCAGCAGCAGAACCACCACGATCAGACAAGATGTCTAGGGCGGAATAAAGATATGTAGTACACACACACAAAAAAACAAAAATTAAAAAAACAAAAATTAAAAAAAAACACACCACACACACACCCCATTCCATCGCTATAGTTTCTATTCATCACAATATTGCAGTCTGGCTGCTCTCATTCTCCTGTTACCACCATATAACATTTCCTACTTCCGGGTTCATGCAGGCAACTGCGGCTAGTGTGTGACTTCATCTCCAATGAGCCCACAAGCCCCTAATACATCATTCATCGAAAATCGTACGTACATGCACACTTCACTACGGACTCCACAGTTAGTATGGGGCTAGCATAATCGATGTACGCTACTTTGAGAATTCAGCAGTCCATAGTACACTGCCAGTGCTTGCGTAGTGTACTACGGACTTGGTTAGCGTAGGTTTGCTGTGCTGCTTTGCAACTTAGCATGTACGCATGCGTACTATGCCAGGAGCATGATTTGGGTTGTGCGCAGGTGCCAGGATTAGTTATATTATTGTCTGGCAGGCAGAAGAGGGTGGCGATGAAGCGCCAAGACAGCTCAGTGTATCAGAGCTGAGAAGAATAATGAATTAGGAATAATAATGGAGAGGGGAGTTTCATCCAAAGGGAGCAGGAGTCTAAGGAGGAGAAACAACTCCTGAAGCATTGTGGGAGAATGATGATGTTTTGAGCCTAAGATGGTGTCCTTATGATTCTCTATGGCCTCAAAAGTCACGCTACTCAGTTGGACTACCCAGCTTCCGGTAAACCAAGAGGAAAAGCAGACAAACGGTTCAATATTTACAGCGCAAGTATATTGAGCACCGTTATAACTTGATTGTACAGTATATGAATAGCTATTGATATGCGCCGCACTTCTCCTTTAAAAGGTGATAAAACGTTAACCCAGGGATGTATTCTGGTTGCCATATTGGAGTCAAGAAGGAATTTTTCCCTCTGGTATGGGGCATCTGGGTTTTGCCTAGGCAATAGTTCTTAAAGGTTGGAAAGGGGGGGGGGGGGGGGGGTTGGGAGAACACAAGGGTGAGTGTAACTACTATTTTATATGAGTAACAGAATTTATCATGGTGTACATAATGTACTCATTACTCACTTGGGATTAAATTGATGTGGCTGGGACAAATTTATCAAAAAAGTAGCATAAATGTGGTCCATTTAACATAAACGAGCCACTTTCCAAAAATCCTAAATGATAAAAATCGATGACCACTACATTGGTACAGATAAATGCAGTGGTTGGAAGAAAAAAATTTATAAAAAGTCACAAAAATGGGTCCCAGCAGAGCTTGCTGTGACTTTAAGGACAATTTTACACACACTAAAAAAATAATTAAAGGCAAAAAGCATGATAAATGTGTATGTATTCTCAGATTTTTTTCAGGCTCCAAATAAACATCTGAGAGCAGCATTTTAGCACATGGGGGAGATTTATCAAAACCTGTCCGGATGAAAAGTTGCCCATAGCAACCAATCAGATTGCCTTCATTTTTAATAAGGCCTGTGAAAAATGAAAGCAGCAATCTGTGTGGTTGCCATGGGAAGGTTTTGATTTTTTATCTACCCCATACTATACACAAATCCTGTAGAGGTTAAACAAAAAAAAAAAAAACATGTATTATTTTTCCCAACAGCTAGTCAAAGACACCAAAGGATGGACTTATCAAACCCTGTGCAAAGAAACACCAGAGCAGTTGGCCATAGCAATCAGATCACTTAACCCCTTCAGGACCAAGCCCATTTTGGCCTTAAGGACCAGAGCGTTTTTTGCACATCTGACCACTGTCACTTTAAACATTAATAACTCTGGAATGCTTTTAGTTATCATTCTGATTCCGAGATTGTTTTTTCGTGACATATTCTACTTTAACATGGTAGTAAATTTTTGTGGTAACTTGCATCCTTTCCTTGTGAAAAATCCTAAAATTTGATGAAAAATTTGAAAATTTTGCATTTTTCTAACTTTGAAGCTCTCTGCTTGTAAGGAAAATGTATATTACAAATAAAAAAAAATTTTTATTCACATATACAATATGTCTACTTTATGTTTGCATCATAAAAGTGACGAGTTTTTACTTTTGGAAGACACCAGAGGGCTTCAAAGTTCAGCAGCAATTTTCCAATTTTTCACAAAATTTTCAAACTCACAATTTTTCAGGGACCAGTTCAGGTTTGAAGTGGATTTGAAGGGTCTTCTTATTAGAAATACCCCACAAAAGACCCCATTATAAAAACTGCACCCCCCAAAGTATTCAAAATGACATTCAGTCATCATTTTAACCCTTTAGGTGTTTCACAGGAATAGAAGCAAAGTGAAGGAGAAAATTCACAATCTTAATTTTTTACACTCGCATGTTCTTGTAGACCCAATTTTTAAATTTTTACAAGGGGTAAAAGGAGAAAATGTATACTTATATTTGTAGCCCAATTTCTCTCGAGTAAACACATACCTCATATGTCTATGTAAAGTGTTCGGTGGGCGCAGTAGAGGGCTCAGAAGGGAAAGAGCGACAAGGGGATTTTGGAGAGTACGTTTTTCTGAAATGGTTTTTGGGGGCATGTTGCATTTAGGAAGCCCTTATGGTGCCAGAACAGCAAAAAACCCTCACATGGCATACCATTTTGGAAACTAGACCCCTTGAGGTACGTAACAAGGAATAAAGTGAGCCTTAATACCCCACAGGTGTTTCACGACTTTTGCATATGTAAAAAAAAATATTTTTTTTTCACTAAAATGTGTGTTTCCCCCCAAATTTCACATTTTTCCAAGGGTTAATAGCAGGAAATACCCCCCAATATTTGTAACCCCTTCTCTTCTGAGTATGGAGGTACCCCATAAGTTGACCTGAAGTGCACTATGGGTGAACTACAATGCTCAGAAGAGAAGGAGTCATATTTGGCTTTTTGAGAGCAAATTTTGCTCGGGGGGCATGTCGCATTTAGGAAGCCCCTATGGTGCCAGAACAGCAAAAAATACCCACATGGCATACCATTTTGGAAACTAGACCCCTTGAGGAACGTAACAAGGGGTACAGTGAGCATTTACCCCCCACTGGTGTCTGACAGATCTTTGGAACAGTGGGCTGTACAAGTTTTCATTTTCATGGACCACTGTTCCAAAGATCCGTCAGACACCTGTGGGGTGTAAATTCTCACTGCACCCCTCATTACATTCCGTGAGAGGTGTCGTTTCCGAAATGGGGTCACATGTGGGGTTTTGTTTTTTTTGCGTTTGTCAAAACCGCTGTAACAATCAGCCACTCCTGTGCAAATCACCTCAAATGTACATGGTGCACTCTCCCTTCTGGGCCGTGTTGTGCGCCCCCAGAGCACTTTGCGCTCACATATGGGGTATCTCTGTAGTCGGGAGAAATTGCGTTACAAATTTTGGGGGGCTTTTTTCCCTTTTACCTCTTGTGAAAATTTAAAGTATAGGGCAACATCAGCATGTTAGTGTAAAAAATAAAAAATGTTTACACTAACATTCTGGTGTAGACCCCAACATTTCCTTTTCATGAAGGGTTAAAGAAGAAAAAGCCCCCCACACCTTGTAACGCAATTTCTCCCGAGTACAGCGATACCCCATATGTCGCCCTAAACTGTTGCCCTGAAATACGACAGGGCTCCAAAGTGAGAGCGCCATGTGCATTTGAGGCCTAAATTAGGGATTTGCATAGGGGTGGACATAGGGGTATTCTACGCCAGTGATTCCCAAACAGGGTGCCTCCAGCTGTTGCAAAACTCCCAGCATGCCTGGACAGTCAACGGCTGTCCGACAATACTGGGAGTTGTTGTTTTTCAACAGCTGGAGGCTCTGCTTTGGAAACAGTGGCGTACCGGACGTTCTTATTGGGGGAGGGGGGCTGTGTAGGGGTATGTGTATATGTAGTGTTTTTAACTTTTTATTTTATTTTGTGTTAGTGTAGTGTAGTGTTTTTAGGGTACAGTCACATGGGCGGGGGATTACAGCGAGTTTCCCAGCGCAAAATTTGCTGCATCTCAAGATGCGAGAAACCCACTGTAAAAGCCTCGCCCATGTGAATGTACCCTGTACATTCACGGGGGTGGCGGGGCGGGGGGGGCTTGCATCAGCTGTTGCAAAACCACAACTCCCAGCATGCATGGTCTGTTAGTGCATGCTGGGAGTCATAGTTTTGCAACAGCTGGAGGCACAGGTTAGGAAACACTGAGTTAGAAACAGACAATGTTTCCCAACCAGTGTGTCTCCAGTTGTTGCAAAACTACAACTCCCAGCATGCCCAGACAGCTGAAGGGCATGCTGGGAGTTGTAGTACGGCAACATCTGAAGGGCCAGATGTTGCTGAACTAAAACTCCCAGCATGCCTGGACAGTCAGTGCATACTGGGAGTTGTAGTTTTGCAACAGCTGGAAGAGCACAGATTGGAGACCATTATACAATGGTCTCCAAACTGAGGCCCTCCAGATGTTGCAAAACTACAACTCCCAGCATGCCCAGACAGCCAAAGGCTGTCTAGGCATGCTGGGAGTTGTAGTTTTCAGACTCCTAGAAGCAGCAGTGAAGATCTTCACTGCTGCTTCTGAGGACCATATACTCACCCGTCGCTGCTCGTCCACGTGGCCGGTCCCGCGCTGCTCCTCGGTCCCGCCGCTGGATCAGGTAAGTCCGCCGGTCCCCTCCTGTTCCCCCCCGTGTGCCGCAGGTCCCCGCGAGCCCCCGCAGCCTTCGTCCCCCGTTCTGCCCGACTTCCAGGGGCGGGCAGTGCGGGGGATCTGAACTTTCACCCCAGATCACTGTGATTGGTCCACAGGGACCAATCACAGTGATCGCTGACCAGGACCATCAATGGATGGTCCTGGGGGTGAAGCAGAAGTTGTCCCCTGCTGGAAACAGCGGGACTTCTGCCAGTTAACCCGTGCGATGCTGCGCATCGCCGGGTTAACTGCATGTCATTTATAAACGCCGGGATGCGCGAACGCACTGCACAACCCGGCGTTTATATATGACATTCTGCGGGAAGGGGTTAAATATTTAGTTTCCCTGTAGTACCATCACAGGGAAGATTAAACCAACTCGTTTTTTTGCCCATATAATGCACACTGCTCACCACTACGCCTACAGTGCAATCTGTTTAATTCCTGCACAGTAGCACTTCAGTAAGACTTCAGTCTCATTAAGTAGTCTGTCCTAGCTAAATTGACTTTCTGAGAATGACAGAATTACCGTATTTATCGGCGTTTAACACTAATTTTTTAGGCAAAATTTTTTTGCCTAAAGTCTATCTGAGTGTTATATGCCGATAAGCAGCTGCAGTTCAATGATTTAAAGCGGGCGATTTAAATCAATGAACTGCAGCGGCTTTTGCAGGTCCAGAGACCTGCAGTCCCTCCTGCTTCTCTGCCCCAGCCTATCCTGGGGTCCAGAGATCGCCGCCGCCACCACTGCCCCTCCCATCCCCGGTTTTAAAATGACCTGTTCCCGGGGTCCACGCTGCTTCTGGCTCCGGCAGTGTCCTGCGTTGTTGCTATGGGCTGCGCAATGACAAGTGACGTCTTCAATGACAAGTGGCGTCAATGGCCTGGCGCACAGTGACAGCCAAGGACGCCTCCGGAGCCAGAAGCAGCGGGGACCCCGCGAACAGGTAATTCTAAAACCAGGGATGGGGGAGGTAATAGGGCAGCGACAGCAGTCTCTGGATAGCCAGGGGGAGAGAAGCGGGCAGCGACAGCGGTCTCTGACCTCGCAAAAGCTGCGCTTCTGCGGGGGTCAGAAACAGTCTATTGGGGCATACACATGCGCACACACGCACCCTCATTTTACCAAGGATATTTGGGTAAAAAAAATTTTACCCAAATATCCTTGGAAAAATGAGGGTAGGTGTTATAGGCCGGTGCGTGGTATACCCCGATAAATACGGTACATGGAGATATACACATGCTTTGTGTAAGATATATTTGAATAGCTCCACACACTGTAGTACATGCCTGACACTGCTCTTCTAAGTGTAAGAGCTTATAAAAGACTTCAGTTATATAGCACATCTCAGTTCTATCATTTTAACCATTTCATCCTTTTCTCTACAAAACACACTTTAGAGAACGCTGCATATAATGTGAAAACAACCTACTCATCTGAAGAGGCAAGCCACACACGCCTGTGCAGAGGGTTTTAAAGGGTTACTCCGGTGGAAAGCAATTACTACATTTTTTTAATCAACTGGTGCCAGAAAGTTAAACAGGTTTGTAAATTACTTTTACTATTCCTTCTAGTACTTAGCTGATGTACGCTCCATACAGCAGGAAGTTGAGAAGTTTTTTTCAGTCTGACTTCATTGCTCTCTGCTGACACCTCTATCCATGTCAGGAACTGTCCAGAGCAGGAGAGGTTTGCTATGGGGATTTGTTCCAACTCTGAACAATTTCTGACACAGAGAGGTGTCAGCAGAGAGCACTGTGGACAGACAGAAAAAGAACTACACTTCCTCTGTAGAATACAGCAGCTGATAAGTACTGGAAGAATTACATTTTTTTATAGAAGTAATTTACAAATCTGTATAACTTTCTGCAGACAGCTGATATGTAAAACCGGAGTAAAAATTAAATAAAAATTGTCCCCCATACTGCCAGCAGTAAAAAAAAATAAAAAAAAATAAAAGATGTACATACCTTTCTCCACTCCCCCGGGGCCTCCGGTAACCGGCTCTGGCCTCCGCCACGATCCTCTTCCTGGTTGCCGGTGGTCGGAGAGTCATACTGCACTCAGCCAATTACCAGCCGCAGTGCCGGCAGTATGGGGGACCATTCTTATATTCTGGAGTTCTCCTTTAAGTGTTGATGGCTAAAATACCCCTTTAACTTAGTGATTTATTTTTCTCTCTTATAAATTAGTACAAATTTCACAGTAAATGGAACTACACTTAGGCCCAAGAGAACAAAAAAATAAAATAAAAATTAATACTTTTCACCTTTAGGTTCTAGGTTGCAGAAAGCGCCCACTGGACTTTTATCCCAGAGCATGCAAACATATAAAACTAGATGAACATGGACTCACACATTCTATGAGTTGTTCAATCATTGCCCTCTTATTGCTGACTTATATTTTTAAATGTGTATAGCCTTCATGGGCTTGTGTCACTTTTTTTAGGTCATTCCCAGTCTGCTTAGTGTAAATTGTGGGGATATGTACCTGCCTTACTATGGTTTTCCCCCTAGCTATTCGACCATCAATGGCATACCTTACCACAATACCACGATGTTAACTTCTCACCCAGTTGTATAAATTTGTATTAAGCATTTATAGCCAAGGTAGAAAAAAGTAAATAATTCCTTGTTTAATTTTAATACACTGTTCAGAACTTTAGAATAACTGAAAATTTAGTATTTGTAATTGCAAAAACAGAAAACTTACCTGCAACTTTATCACGTATTAGCTTGGCAGATTCCACCTCCCCAATGCTGCTGAAAAGGCTGCGCAGCTCATCTTGTGTCATGTTTTGAGGCAAGTAATTCACAATTAAGTTAGTTCTGGCCATGTCATCCCTGCATACATCATCCATGTGATCTTCATAACCGTTAGACATCTTAAATTATCTGTTAACATTAAAATTAACAAAATTAGCTTTCGTTTAAGTACTAAAAAGCAAAGCAGGCTAAGGTTAACCTGTAGGACTATAAAAACATGAAAAAAATATGTCAAACATCTTTTTGACTTTGTTCATATCTGCATTCTTGGGACTGCGTCAAAGTATCAGCTGTTAGTGTGCTAGGTTTTTCTGTCAAATATGACAATTTTCCACAGGATCCAAGCAAAGCCACTGACAGATGTAAAGAGAGCATTACCATGTCACGTTTTAATGTGCATACCGCATGTACACTAAATTTTAACACATCCTCTTCGAAATACTGCAATACCACAATCTTGGAGAAACCTTCATTTCTATTCTGATAAACGATGACACTGATGACAACGATACTCACGTGGCCCTGTTCCCTGCTATGGTTCTCCCGCAATCTTCCACAGTATCTTCCATTCGGAGGCCAACTTAGAGCATGGGCAGAGCTTAGTGACGTAATTGCTACTGTTTGCTAGCAGCAGGACCCAGCAGAAAAGCAGCAGTGGTGATGTCACTAAGCTCCACCCATGCTCCAAGTCTGCCCCAGAACATTGCGGGAGAACCACAGCACGTAATTGGGGCAGGTAAGTATAGTTATCAGTGTCACCTGCACTACCTGTCTGTACCGACAGGTTAGTGCTGATGACAGATTTCCTTTAAGAAATCTTTAATATGCTGTTTAAAAAACAATAAAAATAAATAAAAACGCTGCATAGAAACTAGGTACGTTCACACATACATGATCTGCTGCAGATTTGGTTGATTCCCATTGACTTCAATAGGTCTGTAGCGAATCTGTAATTACCAGATTATGTAAGTGTGAAAAAACTTTCCAAGTGAAAACTGACCTGTGTAGGATTTTAAATGTGTAGCATTTAAAAAAAAATATCAGTTTTTTTAATTTCTAATATTTTTGTTTTTTTTGTTTTTACTACACACACATTATGGGGGATGCCATCTTGCCCGAGCTGTTAATATGCTTTACAGCAGGGACCATAGACCACAATGCGAAGGACCTTACATAGACTTATAACCTATCAAGTTCAACCTAAAACCCTACTGTGCTGATCCAGAGGAAGGCAAAAAGCAATATGAGGCTAACGGCAATTGCCTGACAAATAGGAAAATTCCTTCCTGACATTAACATGGCGATCAGAATTAATCCCTGGATCAATGTTATAGCCCCAAGAATCTAGTATCCATTAGGGGTGTGAATCGCCAAGAATTTGGTGATACGATTCGCGATACCAGTGTGGTGATTCGATATATCTCGATACAGTCTAGGTGACGATATATCCCGATACATCGCCCACCAGGGAGCATTCACAGATCCGCTTTGACAGCGGCGATCTAGTAGTCCAACACGCACTTTTCTCATTTTATCCCGTCCGGGCTGCAAAATAAAAGAAAACACACACTTTCTCTTACCTGCCAATGAGCCCCCGTAGCTCCAGTACAGGTGTTCGGTCCCCGGGCTGTATTCTTCTTACCTCCTGTTAGCCCGACACGTCACACGGAGCTTCAGCCTATCATCAGCTGAGGCGGGACATCGCTGCGGCCGGTGATAGCCTGGCATGTCACACGGAGCTTCAGCCTATCACCGGCCGCAGCGATGTCCCGCCTCGGCTGGTGATAGGCTGAAGCTCCGTGTGACGTGCTAACAGGAAGTAAGAAAAATGCAGCCCGGGGACCGAACACCTGTACCGGAGCACTGGGGGAGCGTATGCAGGTAAGATGAGAAAAGTGTGCGCTGGACTACTCCTTTAATAGCCAGCCGCGGCGATCGCCGCATGCTGGCTATAAGCGGCGGCCCCAGGTTACTGAGAACAGCCTGGGGCTGCAGAGTATGGAGCGGGCACGAGTCGGAGACCGCTCCGTACACCCAGAACGCCGCCGCTTCAGATCAGGCCTGCCCGGCTCCACAAATGTGGGACTTGTATCTCCTGACACCCGGAACAGCATGTCCCGGGCATCAGGAGATACAAATTCCACATCCCTAAAAGAATCGATTAAAAAATATTTTGAATCGATTCAGTAAGTGAAAAAAAATAAAATAATCGCAATAATCGCGCAAATCGATTTTTTTCTTACATCCCTAGTTTCTGTAACAATATATTTTCCAGAAAAGCATCCTGGCCCCCCTGAACATGTTTATAGTCAGACATCACAACATCATGTGGCAGAAAGTTCCATAGTCTCACTGCTCTTACAGTAAAGAATATCTGCCTGTTATAATGGTGGAACCTTCTTTCCTCTAGACATTGAGGATGCCCCCTTGTCATGTTCCTGGCTTAAGTATAAAAAGATCACTGGAAGGATCTCTATACTGTGAATTACTACATTTGCACATTGTGATTAAGACATATTTTCTCTAAGCTATCTCATTTGCCGCATTCAGATGACTTAGAGACACTAAGCATGTCGAATAATTCCTATATTCAACTGCCCTTACTATCAACTTCCTTGCAGTAAAACAGCATGTGTGAAGCAGTCTGTTTGAAGGCCCAAGAAATCCATGTGCCACCAAATGCTGCATTAATGTGGTATCAGATTATGGAGATGTTCTTTCATTGATTGATCAGAGAAAACTTTTATATCATATGTGAAGAAGCATATAAATGCATATAGAATTCAATAGAATAAGCTTATACACCAAACTGTTGAAAAACATGTTAGTAAGAAACTCTATGTACCGATATTTCTCATATTAGCAAATCCAGATCATTTGGCAAACGGAAGACAAAAATATTTACTTTAATCAGGTTTCTGGTATTTTTTCCGTAAATAACGCTAACAAGGACTGTACAATTGGAAACCCTGAAAAAAAAAAAAAAGTATATAACCTAAGCACCAGAAACTAAACTGTCATACTGAAAACCTTGTAGGTCAAAAACATTAAGTCATGATGGAATACATTTTTCTTGAAGGTGAAAAAAAAAAAAAAAAAAAAATTATATATAATATATATATATATAAAAATAAAATTTATACATATAAATTAATGATAGTAAAAAAAAAAAAAAAAAAGCATAGGTTTAGAAAGTTACTTTTAGGCTCATATTGTCATATGGCCAGAACCCCACAGCGCAGTTACATGAATATTGATGGCACCGGATGGACCTCACTGACTACTATGTAATGGCACCTGGTGTTTTATCAGACAGGATTTTGGATAATTTCTGCAATGGAGGCTCCAAATAGAATCTCAGATGTGAACATGGCCTTTGAGTGTGCATGACAGTTCGCAAGCTAGAAGTTTTTCTAATGATCTTTATGCTCTCCATAGTAACTAGATTTACTCTTCTAGATCAAGTCTGAATGGAAAGTCTGTTTTCTGACAGTCGCACTTTGTTCTACAGTATTCTATCCTTATCCCTATTACTACAGAGTGAGCGTAGAGAGGAAAAAGCTATTCAAAGAGCAGCACCACTTATATAGCGGAAGTGGGTAGAAGGGCGGGAAATATACTCATTTACTATTATATATATATATATATATATATATATATATATATATATATATATATATATATATGTATATATATATTTATATATTTTTTTTTTTAAGTCCAGGCTTTCAAAAAATAGATATATAAATAAAAACCCATGCATTCCACACTTTCCTGATGCCTCTGGAAACGCTGCCCCCAGTCTCTGGTGCACCCCTCTTCAGAGTCCTGGGGCACAATACATGAATCATCCCAACTCAGCCAGTGACTGAGTGGCAATGTAATGTATTAGCCCCCAGCATAAAGAAGTAGAGCGTGGATGAGACCATGCTGGGCTAAATACACTAATTGCTGCTTAGCCAACAACTGGCTGAGGCAAGACGCTGTTGGGGCAAATTATGTATTAGGCCCCAGCATACAGAAGAGTAGACCTACTGAGATAGGGAACAGCGCGGAAGGTAGGTACAACTGTTTTATAACACAGCCTGAGCATCATAAAAAAAAACAAAAAAACAGTTGAACAGTTCAGGACGCATGGGTACGCCCTCGCATCTTGGAACTTAAAGGGGTTCTCCGGTGCTTAGACATCTTATCCCCTATCCATGCCTGATCGCGGTAGTCACGCCGCTGGGGACCCCTGTGATCTTGCACGCGGCACCCCAGTTAAAATCAGTCCCCGGAGCGTGTTCGCTCCAGGTCCAATTACCGGCGACCACAGGGCCGACTGCGTGCGACGTCACGCTCCACCCTTCAATGCAAGCCTATGGGAGGGGGGTGTGACAGCTATCATGCCCCCTCCCATAGGCTTGCATTGAGGGGAGGAGCGTGACGTCACACGGGGGCGGAGGCGTGACGTCCCACACCGTCGAACCTGTGGTTGCCGGCAATCAGACCCGGAGCGAACACGCTCTGGGGACTGATTTTAACCGGGGTGCCGCGTACAAGATCACGGGGGTCCCCAGCGGCGGGACTCCCACGATCAGGCATCTTATCCCCTAGTGTTTGAATAGGGGATAAGATGTCTTAGCTCCAGAGAACCCCTTTAAAGGGGTACTCCGGAGGAATTATTTTTTTTTTTAAATCAACTGGTGCCAAAAGTTAAATAGATTTGTAAATCACTTCTATATAAAAAAAAAATATATATATAAAAATAAATCCTTCCAGTACATATTAGCTGCTGAATACTTCAGAGGAAATTAATTTCTTTTTAGATTTCTTATCTGTCAGTCCACAGTGCTCTCTGCTGACACCGCTGTCCATTTTATGAACTGTCCAGAGCAGCATGTTTGCTATGGGGATTTTCAGCAGTGTCAGCAGAGAACACTGGTCAGACAGAAAAGAAATCCAAAAAAAATAAATGATTCCTCTGTAGTATACAGACGGTAATAAGTACTGGAAGGATTAGGATTTTTTTTTTTTTATAGAAGTAATTTACAAATCTGTTTAACTTTCTGGCACCAGTTGATAAAAAAAAAAAAATTACACCGGAGTACCCCTTTAAAGGGGTATTCCAGCCATAGACATCTTATATGGCACAAAAGGTCTGATCGCTGAGGGCCCACCGCTGCTGCTTCAGTCTCTGAAAACCTTTGTATTTCCAGGACCAGTCATGTCTATAGGAAGGGGTGTGACGGCCGCGGGCTATCCGATCAGTAGGGATGTTGCAATACCGATGTTTGTTTTGGGACAGATTCTGGACATTTGCACGAGTACTTTCAGTCATGCAAATATCCCCAACAGCTAATTCGGGTCCCACCAACCGGTATAGCTCCCAATTGTCCCGGATCTGGCTGGACATTCCCGCTTTTGGGGTGATGTCTCGCCATCCCGGACACCCACAAGTCCTGCATTTGACTTTAACCCCTAAAGGATGAAGGGTATGAGTAAGCCATTGCTTCCAGGTGCTTAAAGTGGTACTCCACTTAACAGCATTCTGAACATTTAGTTCCAAATGCTGTGTGCGCACGCTGCGAGGGTCGGCCACACCCTTCATAATGTCATGCCCCCTCAATGCAAGTCTATAGGAGGGAGCGTGACAGCAGCCATGCCCCCTCCCATAGACTTGCATTAATGAGGTGTGACGTGACATCATGATGTTCCGAATGCTGGCCTTTAATCCCTTTAACCCCTTAAGGACCAGGGGGTTTTCCGTTTTTTGCACTTTCCTTTTTTCCTCCTTACCTTTAAAAAAAAAAAAAAAAATCATAACTCTTTAAATTTTGCACCTAGAAACCCATATGATGACTTCTTTTTTGTGCCACCAATTCTACTTTGTAATGACGTCAGTCATTTTACCCAAAAATCTACAGCGAAAGAGAAAAAAAAAATCATTGTGCGACAAAATAGAAAAAATAAAACTCCATTTTGTAAATTTTGGGGGCTTCCGTTTCTACGCAGTAAATTTTTCGGTAAAAATGTCACCTAATCTTTATTCTGTAGGTCCATATGGTTAAAATGATACCCTACTTATATAGGTTTGATTTTGTCGTAATTCTGGAAAAAATCATAACTACATGCAGGAAAATGTATACGTTTAAAATTGTCATCTTCTAACCCCTATAACTTTTTTTATTTTACCGCATATGGGGCGGTACGAGGGCTCATTTTTTGCGCCGTGATATGAAGTTTGTACCGGTACCCTTTTTGTATTGATCGGACTTGTTGATCGTTTTTTAGTTATTTTTTCATGATCTAAAAAGTGACCAAAAATACACAATTTTTGACTTTGGAATTTTTTTGCACACACGCCATTGACCGTGCGGATTAATTATATATTTTTATAATTCGGACATTTCCGCATGCTGCGATACCACATGTTTATTTACACAGGTTTTTTTTTTAAATGGGAAAAGGTGGGTGATTCAAACTTATTAGGGAAGGGGTTAAATGATCTTTATTCACTATTTTTTTTTTTGCAATGTTATAGTTCCTCCTCGTGTCCTACAGCTGTTCGGGACGTCGCAATCCCGAACAGCTCCCTGAGCTAACCGGCAATGTTTTACTTTCACTTTAGACGCAGCATTCAACTTTGAACGCCGCGTCTAAAGGGTTAATAGCGCGCTGCACCGCGATCACTGCCGCGCGCTATTAGCCACGGGTCCCGGCCGTTGTTAGAGGCCGGGCCCGACCCGCTATGACGCAGGGCACGTCGTGGCCCCGCGTTATAAAAAGGGAAAGGACTCAGGACGTAACGGTACATCCTTGGTCCTTAACAGGTTAAGGACCAGAGGCATACCTGCCCATGTCCTGTTACCGGTGTTTAAAGCATTCTCTCGGGCCAAGCACACTTCAAACCTGGTGGGTCCTGACTGCAATAAGCAGCCAGGACCTAGGGTTACTTTCGGGCACAGACTATCAGGCCACTGCCCGGCATTAGCCCTTTAGACATCAAAGCTGATCACAGTGTCTAAAATTAAAGAAACGATCGCAGCAGCTCAGAAGAGGATGGTGGAAGGGCCCTTACATGCCTCCTCACCGTCCAGTGATCCTCTGTCTCCAGCCTCCATAGGCTTGAGAGAGCCGAGCACTGATAACAATGATCAATGCTGAGCCAAAGCTCAGCATATAACAGTGTATGAAGTCTTAAGATTGCGTGTTATAACCCCCTATGTGCCCCATGCCCTAATAAAAGTTTGAATCACCCCCTTTTCCCATCCGCATGGTTGATGGTGTACACGTAAAAAAAAATAAGTCCAGAATGGTGCATTTATGGTCACTTCATATACCATAAAAAAATTTTTTTTCTATAAAAGCGATCAAAAAGGCGCATCAAAACAAAAACTGTACCAATAAAAACTACAGACCAGGGCACAAAACATGAGCCCTTATATAGCCCAGTATGCGGAAAAATTAAAATTTAAAGGGGTCAGAAGATTTTAAAAACATACTAATTTTGATGCCTGTATTTAGGAAAAAGTAGTAAAATAAAACCTACATAAATTGGGTATCGTTATATGGACCTACAAAATAAATATAAGGTGTCATTTTTACCAAAAAGTGCACTGCAAAAGTTACACTCCACTAAGTTTCTTTGGTTTTGCCGCAAATTTTGTTATAAAATAAGTGAAGTCATTATAAGGTACAATTGGTGACGCAAAAAAAACAAGCCCTTATATGGTTTGCAAAATTGAAAGCGTTATGATTTATAGAAGGTGATGAGAGAAAAGAAGAAAGAGCAAAAATGAAAAATTGCCTGGTCCTTAGGGGTACTCCACCCCTAGACATCTTATCCCCATCTAAAAGATAGGGGATAAGATGTCTGATCGCAGGGGGTCCTGCTGCTGGGAACCACCGCGATTAGAGATGAGCAAACTTACAGTAAATTCGATTAGTCACAAAGTTCTCGGCTCGGCGGTTGCTGACTTTTCGTGCATAAATGAGTTCAGCTTTCAGGTGCTCCGGTGGGCTGGAAAAGGTGGATCCAGTCCTAGGAATGTATCCACCTTTTCCAGCCCACCAGAGCACCGGAAAGCTGAACTAATTTATGCAGGAAAAGTCAGCAACCGCCCAGCTGAGAAGTTCGTGACGAATCAAATTTATTGTAAGTTCGCTCATCTCTAACCGCGATGTCTGTTGTAGCACCGCAATCATCCGGTGCACAGAACGAACCTCGCTCCTGCCTGATGACTAGAGATGCGGCGCTGACATCACAGAAATGCCCTCTCGTGACCCCTTCCGAAGCAGCAGCCGGCATTCTAAACAAACGCCGGGTGCTGTAGGTAGATCGCAGCGGCACCCCAGCGATCAAATAGCTTATCACCTATCCTTTGGATAAGATGTCTAGGGGCGGAGTACCCCTTTAAGAGATCTCTGAATTTCATTAAAAAAAAAACAAAAAAAAACATGGGACCTCAACAACATAGATCACGACACATGCAGCAATGTGGCACTTTAAATGGCTGATCTGAGCCTACGGTACGGCCACGAGGAATGGATCAGCCAAGATGGTGGACAGAGATACCCTCATCTGCCTCTATCATTCCCCTTGGTCTGACATTAAGAAGCAGATCGCCGATAATACTGATCAGTGCTATGCCTATGCATAAAAAGTGACAATTTTTCCCCCCAATTTGCTCCCAAAAAGCGTAAAAAAAAAAACAAAAAAAAAACAGGGAACATATTTGGTATTGCAGCGTGTTTAAATGTTCGAACTATCAAAATATAATGGTCATGATCCCGTGCGGTAAACGGTGTAAAAGTAACATTTTTGTAGCCAGAATTGCTGTGTTTTGATCACATCACATTTCATAAAAGGCAATCAAATACTCAGATATACACAAAAGTGGTACAAAAAATAAATAAATCCTATAGATCACAGCGCAAAATGAGCCCTCATGCGGAAAAGTTATAGGTGGTCAAAACAGGGCAATTGTAAACACTTATTTTGTGAAAGTTTTTTTTAACCCCTTTACAACCACAGACTTATTTACGTCTGAGGCCGGCTCCTGTTATGTCAAGTGTGCTTCATATCTGGTGGGTCCCAGTTGCTATCAGCTAATACTGGACATTGCTGATCAGGCTAATGTCCGGTATTAACCCTTTAGACGCCGCGATCAAAGTTGCTTGCGACGTCTAAAACGGAGCAACACAGCCGGTTAGAACAGCGGAGCTGTTCAGGAACGCCTTACCTTCACGCCATCCGATCGTTGCTCCAAGCCTGTGATCCAGGCTGGAACAATCGAACACAGATAACACTGATCAATGCTATGGTAAAAACGTGGTGTCCCGAACAGCTGAGAGGACAGCGGAAAGCGCCTTACCTTGCTCCTCGCTGTCCGATCAGTGTTTGATTGCTTCAAGCATGATATCAGAGCACAGATTGTACTATGGCATAGCATTGTTCAGTGTATGCAATCAATGGATTGCATGCAACAGTCCCCTATGGGGGCTTAAAAAAAAAAAAAAAAATGAAAAAGGTGATTGAACCCCTTCCTGAATAAAGTCACTCCCCTTTAAAAAAAAAACATATGTAAACAAAAATAAAAACATATGTGGTATTGCTGTGTGAATAAATTTCCGAACTATGAAAATATGTAAAAAAAATTATTTTTTTATTCGTCTTTTGGTCACTTTATATACCCTAAACTTTTTTAATTTATAATAAGCAATAAAAAAGTCCAATGGAAAAAAAAAATGGTACTGATAAATCCCTGTATATGGAAAAATGAAAAGGTTATAATGGTCAGAAGATGACAATTTTGCACACTCATTTTGGTGCATGTAGTTATTTTTTTTAACCCCTTAAGGACACAGCCCTTTTTCACCTTAAGGACAGCCCTTTTTCGCAATTCTGACCACTGTCACTTTACGAATTAATAACTCGGAAACACTTATCGAATATCCGGATTCTGAGAGTTTTTTTCGTGACACATTCTACTTTATTTTGGTGGTAAATTTTCGGCGTTACTTGCATCCTTTTTTGGTGAAAAAATCCCAAAATTTCAAGAAAATTTTGCATTTTTCTAACTTTGAAGCTCTCTGCTTGTAAGGAAAATGAATATTCCAAATAAATTTTATTTTTATTCACAAATACAATATGTCCACTTTATGTTGGCATCATAAAATGGACATGTTTTTGCTTTTTTGAAAAAATTTGAGGGCTTCAAAAGTAGAGCAGCAATTTTCAAAAATGTCATGAAAATTGCTAAATCTGAAGGGACAGATGTTACAGAACTACAACTCCCAGCATGCCTGGGCAGTCTAGGCATGCTGAGAGTTGTAGTTTGGCAACATCTGGAGCGCTACCGTTTGGGCACCACTGTAACAGTGGTCTCCAAACTGTGACCCTCCAGATGTTGCAAAACTACAACTCCCAGCATGCCCAGACACAGCCTTTGGCTGTCTGGGCACGCTGGGAGTTGGTTTGGCCTTCCTGAAGTCTCCAGCAAAAATCGGGGGTCCACAGGCATCTTCTACTCCTGGTACCGGCCTCCATCTTCTCCCCACGTTCCCCTCAACATTCAGGGGTGGGCAGAACGGGTGTTGCCATGGCAACCCACTGTCCTGCCATTGGTCAGAATCAAGACCCCCCCCTCGGGGATGTGCCAGGATGCCTGCTGAATGATTTCAGTAGGCATTCTGGTCTGGTCCCCAACCGGCTAGCGGCGGGGACGGGAATTCCCACGGGCGTATGCATAAGCCCCACGTCCTTAAAAGGTTAAAGTAGTATAATAAAACCTATATTAAGTAGGTATCCTTGTAACCGTATGGATCTACAGAAGATATGGTGTACTTTTAACCAAAAAGTGCACTGCATAGAATCAGAAGCCCCCAAAAGTTACAAAATTGTGTTTTTTTCCATTCAATTTTGTCCCACAAATATTTTTTACTGGATTCGTCCTAAATTTTGTGGTGAAATGATTGATGCCATTACAAAATACAATTGGTGGTGCAAAAAAATATGCAGGTGCAAAATTGAAAGCGTTATGATTTTTAGAAGGTAAGGAGAAAAAAAAAAAAAACACCAAAGTGCAAAAATGAAACCCCCGAGGGGGGTTGTCCGCTGCCCTGCCTTCTAGAGCTCCGCTCGCAGCGTCCAGAAGTTCATTACCCCGAAAGCTGTGTGTGGGCTTCGGTGTTCGAGGCCGCCCCCTCGAACACGGAAGCCCGCACACAGCATTCAGAATAACGAACTTCAGGACGTTGCGAGCGGAGCTCCGGAAGGCAGGGCAATTGACAACCCCTTTAATGGGTTAAAGGAGAACTCCAGAATATAAAAATTGTCCCCCATACTGCCAGCAGTAAAAAAAAAATAAATAAAGATGTACATACCTTCCTCCACTCCCCCGGGGCCTCCAGGAACCAGCTCCGGTCTCTGCCGCGATCCTCTTCCTGGTTGCTTGTCATACTGCACTCAGCCAATCACCGGCCGAAGTGAAGTCCCGGCTCGGCAGGCGGCAGTGTGACGTTTTTGGCCCTGGCAGCAGGTGCCGATGTAGTGAAGAAATTTGTGTCTTGAAGCGTTCTCACACTGCCGCTCAGCCTATCGCCGGCCGAGCTGAGCGCAGTATTACTCGTCGACCACCGGCAACCAGGAAGAGGACCGGAGAAGGTTACCGGAGGAGCGAAGGAAGGTATGTACATCTTTATTTTTTTTTACTGTCGGCAGTATAGGGGAGAATTTTCATATTCTGGAGTTCTCCTTTAACCTGTTGGGGACGAAGGGCGTATCCCGGGGACCGGGGTGAATGCTGGTGTCAATGAGCAGGCACCCCGTGCAAATGCCCCGGGGGGGGGGGGGGGGCCCATGTTGGCGTTCGGCGCAAATCGCAAGTGAATTCACACTTGCTATTTGCACCGATTCTGGGTCATACAGGTCTATGGTGACCCGGAATATAAGGGGGATCGCGGTTGTCTAAGACGCCCACGATCCCCCTGAAGGGATAGGAGTGAGGTGGCAGGGGTGCCACCCCTCCTATTGGTGGTCTAGAAGCGATCACCAATAGCAGATCGGGGGCAGAGGGGCTTTACTTTCGTTTTCCCCGTCCTACCCACCCACAATAGGCAGGGCAGAACGGGGAAAACTAAGGGAACGGCGCCGGAGTCCACTTACCCATCCGGAGGCAGCAGAGTGACTGATCGGCGGGCGTCGTGCGGCAGAAGAGGACGGCTCCCTGGATCCGACAGAAGCTGGTAAGTTGCCTAGCAACATCTAGAGGGCTACAGTCTGAGACCACTATAGTGGTCTCTAAACTGTAGCCCTCCAGATGTTGCAGAACTACAACTCCCAGCATGCCCAGACAGCTGTTTGGGCATGCTGGGATTTGTAGTTTTGCAACAGCTGGAGGTCTACAGTTTAGAGACCACTGCACAGTGATCTCTATACTGTCGCCTTCTAGATCTTGCAAAACTACAACTCCTAGTATGCCCACACAGCTGTTTTCTGTCTGGGCATGCTGGGATTTGTAGTTTTGCCACATCTGGAGGTCCACAGTTTGGAGATCACTGTTCAGTGGTCTCTAAATTGTAGCCCTCCAGATGTTGCAAAACTGCAAATCCCAGCATGCCCAAACAGCAAACAGCTGTCTCGGCATGCTAGGAATTGTAGTTGCGTACCTCCAGCTGTTGCATAACTACATCTCCAAGCATCAGTACATGCTGGGAATTGTAGTTTTGCAACAGCTGGAGGCACACTGTTTGGAAAATACTGAGTTAGGTAACAGAACCTAACTGAAGGTTTTCCAACCAGTGTGCCTCCAGCTGTTGTAAAACTAAAACTCCCAGCATGCACGGTCTGTCAGTACATGCTGGGAGTTGTAGTTTTGAAACAGCTGGAGGTTTGCCCCCCCCCCCCCCATGTGAACGTACAGGGTACATTCACACAGGTAGGTTTACAGTAAGTTTCCTGCTTCAAGTATGAGCTGCGGCAATTTTTTCGCCGCAACACAAATTCCTAGCAGGAAACTCACCGTAACCTGCCAGTGCGAACCTACCCTAAAAACACTACACTACCACATAATAAAAAGAGTAAAATACTACATATACACCCCCTTACACTGCCGCAGGCCCCCCCCCCCCCCCCAATGAAAATGAAAAACTTATTGTACGGCAGTGTTTCCAAAACGGAGCCTCCAGCTGTTGCAAAACTACAACTCCACGCATTTCCGGACAGCCACTGACTGTCCAGGCATCCTGGGAGTTTAGCAACAGCTGGAGGCACCCTGTTTGGGAATCACTGGCATAGAATACCCCTATGTCCACCCCTATGCAATCCCTAATTTAGTCCTCAAATGCGCATGGCGCTCTCACTTCGGAGCCCTGTCGTATTTTAAGGAAACAGTTTAGGGCCACATATGGGATATTTCCGTACTCGGGAGAAATTGCACTACAAATTTTGGGGGGCTTTTTCTCCTTTTACCCCTTATGAAAAGGAAAAGTTGGGGGCTACACCAGCCTGTTTGTGTAAAAGGAAACAAAGACCACCAAAATTTGTAACGCAATTTCTCCTGAGTACGGAAATAGCACCTGAGCACAACAAGGCTCAGGATTGAGAGCGCACTATGTACATTTGAGGCCTAAACTGGTGATTTGCACAGGGGGTGGCTGATTTTACAGCGGTTCTGACATAAACGCAAAAAAATAAATACACACGTGACCCCATTTTGGAAACTACACCCCTCACGGAATGGAACAAGGGGTACAGTGAACTTTAAAACCCCACAGGTGTTTGACGAATATTCATTAAAGTTGAATGGGAAAAAAATAAAATTTCCACTAAAATGCTTGTGCTACCCTAAATTTTTCATTTTCACAAGGGAAAAATCGGAAAAAAAAGCCCCCCAAAATGTGTATGTAAAGTGATCTACGGGCGAACTACAATGCTCAGAAGAGAAGGAGCGCCATTGGGCTGTTGGAGAGAAAATTTGTCTGGAACTGAAGGCCATGTGTTTACAAAGCCCCCATAGTGCCAGAACAATGGACGGGGGGGTCCCAACGTGACCCCATTTTAGAAACGACACCCCTGACGGAATGTCATAAGGGGTACAGTGAGCATTTACGCCCCACAGGTGTCTGACAGATTTTTGTAACAGTGGTCCGTGAAAATGAAAAATGTAATTTTTTGTTTGCACAGCCCATAGTTCCAAAGAACTGTCAAACGCCAGTAGGGGTACTGTTCTGGCACCACGGGCGCTTTGTAAATGTACATGGCCCCAGACTACCATTCCAAACAAATCTCTCTAAAAGCTCAATGGCACTCCTTCTCTTCTGAGCATTGTAGTTCGCTCGCAGTGCACTTGACGTCCATACATGGGGTATTTCCATACTCAGAAGAAATGGGGTTACAAATTTTGGGGGGGCATTTTCTCCTATTACCTCTTGTAAAAAAGTAAAATTTGGGGGGGAAAAACTGCATTTTAGTGAATTTTTTTTTCATTTACACATCCAACTTTAACAAAAAGCTGTCAGACACCTGTGGGGTGTTAAGGCTCACGGTACCCCTTGTTACGTTCCTTGAGGGGTGTAGTTTCCATAATAGTGTGCCATTTCAGAAAAACTCACTCCAAAATCCCACTGTCGCTCCATCCCTTCTGAGCCCTCTAGTGCACCCGCCGAACACTTGACATACACATGAGGTATTTCCATACTAGAGAGAAATTGGGTTACAAATTTTGTGAGGATTTTTCTCCTTTTACCCCTTGTAAAAATTCAAAACTTGGGTCTACAAGAACATGCGGGTGTAAAAAATTAAGATTTTGAATTTTCTCCTTCACTTTGCTGCTATTTGCTGTTAACACACTTCCTGAATGTTATTTTGAATACTTTGAGGGGTGCAGTTTTTATAATGGGGTCATTTATGGGGTATTTCTAATAGGAAGGCCCTTCAAATCCACTTCAAACCTGAACTGGTCCCTGAAAAATTCCGATTTTGAAAATTTGGAGAAAAATTGGAAAATTGCTGCTACTTTGAAGCCCTCTGATGTCTTCAAAAAGTAAAAATATGTCAACTTTATGATGAAAATATAAAGTAGACATATTGTATTTGTGAATCAATATATAATTTATTTGGATTGTCTATTTTCCTTACAAGCAGAGAGCTTCAAAGTTAGAAAATTGCTAAATTTTCTAATTTTTCATAAATTTTTTGAATTTTTCACCAAGAAATGATGCAAGTATCGACGAACATTTACCACTAACATAAAGTAGAATATGTCACGTAAAACAATCTCGGAATCAAATTTATAAGTAAAAGCATTCCAGAGTTATTAATGCTTAAAGTGACAGTGGTCAGATTTGCAAAAAATGCTCCTGTCCCTAGGGTTATAATGGGCTCCATCCCCAAGGGTTAAAAGCAGTACAATAGAAATGTAAACATTGGAATCATTTTTAACATATCAACCCACAGAATAAAGAACAGTTTTACCATAAAGTGTACAGCACAAAAACAAAATCCTCCAGAATGTGCTAAATCTCATTCTGATTTTCAATTTCCTCACACAAATAACACTTGTGGTTTCGCATACATTTTATGGTAAAATGAGTGATGTCATTACAAAGTGAAATTGGTCATGCAAAAAATAAAAAATAAATAAAAAACAAGTCCTCACATGGGTCTGTGGATAGAAATATACAAGAGTTAGACAATTTTATTTGTTTTCGTTTTTTTCCTTCTCACCTTCTAAAAATCATGTGTCCTTAAGGGGTTAAGGAGCTCTAACTTTAAATTTGCCTCAACACTGGTTCTCATGACAACCAATCACAGCTCAGCATTCATTTCATAACGAGCTCTATAAAACTAAAGCTAAACTGTAATTGGTTGTTATGGTTTTAGTCAGATTGATAAACCCAGGCCATTAGCTAGAAGGCATCTCTATGCCAGCAAGCGGCCATTACTGCATCTCTATCGCGTTCTCCCGCCCATCCCCCCACAGAGCCAAACCCCACATTTTCCGCCAGCATCCGGGCCCACAGCCCATCCCCAAGGTAGAGTACTTCGGCAGGTCTCCGCCACAATGACCCTGGGCTCGGTAGGGAAGCAGGCCGCACTGCAGCCTCAACGAGCGGCCTATGGAGGAGGGTGTGCGCTCCAGACAGGGGCCGCCCATGAAGCCTGCAGCAGCGGCAGCAGCGTTTTCCACATTTTCCCATGCTCTGCAAGGTGTCCCAGCATTCAGCCGTACTTACCGTCGGGAGCTTTCCGCTCTAGGCAGACGAGTGAGCTGCGCGAACCGTGTCCAAACCCGCACGTTCCCAGCACAGAAAGAGCAGCGGCTTCTATCGTCACTCAGTGAAAAAAAAGGAAAAACGAGAGGAAAGCAACATGGCGGAGAACGGCTGCGCATGCTCTGTGGGAAGCACAGGCCCCGCCGCCGCCTCACACCATTGGCTAAGTGTAGAAGAGCTCGCTCAGGAGTGGCTGGCCGCCGTGCTCTTGTCAGGGCGCGCTCCTGGGGACACTTCCGGTGTGTAACACAGGCTAGAGCTTGTGAGGGTGCGCGGGAGAATGGCGCCTTCTCTAAGATGTCGTCATCGTAATGATTGTGGAGGCGAGGATTCTCCTTTACTGGTTTCTGCACTCATTTCATGCATAGATTTTCGCTTTCCTCCAATTAATATGTATTTTGAAATGACGGACGTCACACTATGGGGGTTTCATTATTAGGCTGGGTTCACACAGTCAAAAATCTGTGGAATGTCCGCCTGGAAAACAAGGGTGGACATTTCCCAGATTTGAAGAATCTGGCGGGTGCTAGGACCGCTCTGTAATGCACAATTTCATAGACAGAAATGCATTTTCTAGCGGACTCCTTAGAAAGTATAGGCAATCTTATTCTTTCTGAGCTGGAATCGGTAGAAACATCTGGCACATAAATTCCGCCATGTGCGCAGAGCAGCAGAATTCCTTTGAAATCAATGAGACTCTGCTTCAGCAGAATGTTATTGCAGAATATTTCTGTGGACATTCTGCGTGTGAACATACTCTGGGCGGAATGTCTGCTTGGACTTTCTGCTGCGGCAGTGTCCCATGGGATTCTGCTGCACTGTTCACACAGCAGAGTTTCTGCCCCGCATCCGCAGGAAGAATAGACAGGCCTATCCTTTCTGCAGAGTCCACAAGTAAATGCATTGCCGCCTTTGAGAAGCCACATTTTTGTGTGGTCCTAGCACCCTCTGGATTGGCAAATGTGTTGAATGTCCGCACGTGTTTTCTGTGCAGACATTCTGCACATTTTCCAACTGTGTGATATCAATAGGAGACAAGAAACATGTGGTGCAGAGGGGACCTCAAGTCTTGGGGTCCTATGCCTAAATGAGAACATACTAGTTCCAGGAACACCACTGTGCCCCTGCACTGCCCCATGATAGGCAGTAAAGGGAATAATAGGGGCAATTTATCACACTGCTTAAGAGGAGGGTCACACGTGATGTATTTGCTCATGTCCTAGATAGCGAAATCAGCTGAAGAAAATATGCAGCAAAATGACACATTTTCCAATCAGGGTACCTCCAGCTGTTGCAAAACTATAACTCCCATCATGCTCTGACAGCCGAAGGCACACTGGTTGGCAAAAGCTTTGTTCTGCCCATAGCAGTCAATCAGATCTCAGTTCTAATTTTACCAGGACAGAACCTGATCTCTGAATGGTGTTACAGGCAACATACTGACCCAGATGTATCAATCTTCCTGAAACCAAAACTGTCTGGTTTTGCCCATAGTAACCAATCACAGCTCAGCTTTCATATCCTTGTGAGCTGAGGTAAAATGAAAGCTAAACTGTGATTCTGGCAGATATATCTGAGCCAGTATGTTGCCTGTAGCAACCATTCAGATCTCAGGTTCTGTTTCTGCTCTGGAGAAATTAAAGCGATTGGTTGTCATGGGCTACACAGTTTTTCTTTTAGACCGTTTTGTTCTATACATTAGGGTGGATTTATCAAAAGTGGTGCAGTTGCCCATAGCAACCAGTCAGATTAAAAGAAAAAAGAACAGGTGCTGGCACTGCACACTATCACTTCACCACTACTGTATGTGCTCTCCAGTACAGCTGGTTCCCAGGCCAGCTTCAGACAATGCAGAGTGGGGTGCTCAAAAGTGAAATAATTTAGATCTTGAAAAAAGACCAGAGTCATCAAGTTCAACCTATAACCCTAATAAGTCCCTATTGAGTTGAGTTGATCCAGAGGAGGCAAAAAGAAACCCTCATACTAGAGGTAAAAATTCCTTCCAAACTCCAAATATGGCAGTCGGAATAAAACCCTGGATCAACATTCTGTCCCTATAAATCTAGTATACATAACCAGCGATGTTATTACTCTCCAAAAATGCCCCTTTTCACTCTTTTACTGAGTACACCATGACCACCTCCAGGAGAGAATTCCACAGTCTCACTGCTCTTACAGTAAAGAACCCCTGTCTGTGCTGGTGTGGAAACCTTCTTTTGATAAATCTCCCCCATAGTGCTGACTTTTCTGTTTTACCAATGTAATAATTAGGGATGCACTGAAATTTCGGCTGCCGAAAATGCCCCTTTCAGCATGAATTTTCAGCCAAAAATGTTTGGGGGCGTGGCTTAACCCCTTCCCGACCCATGACCTACATGTACGTCATGGGTCGGGTGAGAACTTGACGCGGATCCGCATTATACACGGAAGATGCCTGCTGCTATCAGCAGCTGACATCTCCCTGTAGTGACGGACATCAGAGATTGCTCCAATGTCCGTCATCGACCATACCCGGCAGTCCCTTGCTAATTCTTGTAGCAGGGGGCTGCCGCTAATAGCCGACATGCGGCGATCGCCGTGGTCGGCGATTAACCCTTTAGATTGCCGCTGTCAAAGCTGACAGCAGCGTCTAAAGAGACATGTAAATGCTCCCTGGTAGTCCAGTGGGGTGAAATTACAGTACGTTTTTTAAACTGGAGTCAAAACCGTGGTTGACCACAATTTTGTCTCCAGTTTAAAAACCGTACTGCAACCGCATAAGTTTTTTTTAACATGGACGTCAATGGGAAATGCACATGTATACGGTTCCATACGGGAAAAACGTATACGTTTTTACTTTGCACATGCGCATTTGAATCCTAAAGTCCCCACCCAAGACCCCTCCCATTAAAAATGGACAACATTTTCAAAAACGTATGGGTTTTTTTCTATAAAAACTGACGGAACTGTATGCACTTTTAAAAACGGTATACTGTTTAAAAACGCATACGGTTTACTTTTTTCCATACTGTTCCATCCGTTTTTTTGCCATACGGTTTTCTTTAGAAAAACGGATTGAAAACAGTATGGCAAAAATGTAGTGTGAACCCAGCCTTAGCCAGGCTCAACCAAAATTAGCACAGATCACACAGACCAATGTGGTATGTGGTTCTATGGAACTCCTTTTGATCTGTATGAGGAATCTAATGATTCCTCCTAAAAGTCCTCTTAGGGGACTAATAAAATGTAAAAAAAAAACATTAATCCCTTCCAAATTAAGGGTGCGTTCCCACAGGGCGTATACGCAGCGTATTTGACGCTGCGCAAAATGTATGGCAGCAGCGGGAAATACGCTGCGTATCCCTTGCTCACTATACACACAGGGCTTTCCGGCGGCAGCCCTATGTGTGTAGTGAGTTTTGGAGGCGGGGCCGTGTGCCGGCGTATCTGTGACGCGCGGCTCCGCCTCCAAAACTCACTACACACATAGGGCTGCCGCCGGAAAGCCCTGTGTGTATAGTGAGCAAGGGATACGCAGCGTATTTCCCGCTGCTGCCATACATTTTGCGCAGCGTCAAATACGCTGCGTATACGCCCTGTGGGAACGCACCCTAAAAGTTAAAATCGCCCTCCTTTTCCCATTTTCCATATAAAACATATGAAAAAAGAATAAAAATAAACATATTTGTTATCCGCATGTGCGTAATTGTCCCAACTATTAAATTATTGTTTCTGATCCTGCACTGTGAATGGCGTAAATGCAAAAAAAAAATCCCAAACGCAAGAATTTCTGATTTTGATCACATCCCTAAAAAAAAGTGATAAAATGTAAAACAAAAACTATATTGAAAAAAAAAAGGGGGTGGGGAAATGCAGTTTCGGTTTTCGGCCAAGCACAGCCTAAATTTTTGGTTTCAGTGCATCCCTAGTAATAACGTTGACGGCATTGCATGCAAGTAGTCACCGATAAACAAGTAACCTACCCAAACTATAGGTAAGAGTGCACTGACAAATATGCAACACCGAAATTAGAACCAAAAAATTAGTGCACTAGACAAATTCTTCTCTCCCACTGCCTTTCCTGGGGTCTAGAGCCCTGCTGCCGGCCCTTCTCTCCCCCTGGCTATCGGCGCCGCTGCCCGTTCTGTCCCCCTGACTATCGGTGCCGGCGCCCCATTGCCGGCGCCGACAGCCAGGGGGAGAGAAGGGGCAGCAGCACCCGTTGCCGGCGCCGCTGCCCCGTTGCCTCCCCCCATCCCCGGTTGCATAATTACCTGTTGCCAGGGTCGGGTCCGTGTTCCTTCAGGCCTCCGACGTGCGTCCCCTGCGTCGTTGCTGTGTGCTGCGCGGCGCATGACGTCAGTTTTATAGGCCGGTGCGTGGTATACCCCGATAAATACGGTATATCTTTATTGAGAAAAATACATATGTAAAATAGGACACAATGTTAAAAACACCAGAACAAAAACAGAAAATAGGCATGGTGGACTCATAGGAATGGATACAAAAATGAGGCAAAGGACAACAATGCCAAAGATAGCATACAGCAAATGAAAAGCAAAGAGCAAAAGTTAATAAACTCTAGCATTACCAAGGAGAGTGATCCATATAGGGTGCCAGAACATACCTACCCAAGCACAATGATCGTTTGACTACAGATGAGCTTCCTCAGTGAAGCTTAATCTACTACAGACAAGGGTGCAATGCTCTGCACATACCCCCACCTGTATAGGAATGTACACACACACTGCTATACACATGGGGGTATGTGCAGACTGCAGAGCATTGCACCCTAGTGTCTTGTACAGACCCTAGGGTGCAATGCTCTGCAGTCTGCACATACCCTATGGGAGCTACAACAAAAAGGAAAAGAAAAACAAATCCCTTCCCATTGACCTCTTCCCTAATAAAAGCTTGAATCCCCCCCCCCATTTTTAACTAAAATAATGTAAAAAAATAAACGTATGTGGTATCGCTGTGTGCGTAAATGTCTGAACTATTAAAAAATAATGTTAATTAAATTGCATGGTCGATGGCATACGCGTAAAAAAAAATACTGGTGCATGTAGTTATAATTTTTTTTTAAGTAATAAAATAAATAAATTGTGTATCCTTGTTACCGTATGGACCTACAGAATACAGATATGATGTCATTTTTACCGAAAAGTGCACTGCCTGAAAAAAAGAAGCCCCCAAAAGTTACAAAATCAGCAGAAACCGGAATGTGTGGACTGTCGCCTCTCCCAAATAGTAAAGGTTAGATGCCAAAAATATTTATTAGAAAGAGGGTGCAACTTAAAAGTTTTGAACTCAAGACAAGTTCTGACAAAGAACTCTGCTTGAGTTTAAAACTTTAACCCCTTCAGGACGGAGCCCATTTTGGCCTTAAGGACCGGAGCGTTTTTTGCACATCTGACCACTGTCAATTTAAACATTAATAACTCTGGAATGCTTTTAGTTATCATTCTGATTCCGAGATTGTTTTTTCGTGACATATTCTACTTTAACATAGTGGTAAATTTTTGTCGATACTTGCATCCTTTCTTGGTGAAAAATCCGTAAATTTGATGAAAAATTAGAAAATTTTGCATTTTTCTAACTTTGAAGCTCTCTGCTTGTAAGGAAAATGGATATTCCGAATACATTTTTTTTTGGTTCACATATACAATATGTCTACTTTATGTTTGCATCATAAAATTGATGAGTTTTTACTTTTGGAAGACACCAGAGGGCTTCAACGGTCAGCAGCAATTTTCCGATTTTTCACAAAATTTTCAAACTCAGTATTTTTCAGGGACCAGTTCAGGTTTGAAGTGGATTTGAAGGGTCTTCATATTAGAAATACCCCATAAATGACCCCATTATAAAAACTGCACCCCCCAAAGTATTCAAAATGACATTCAGTCAGCGTTTTAACCCTTTAGGTGTTTCACACGAATAGCAGCAAAGTGAAGGAGAAAATTCACAATCTTCATTTTTTACACTTACATGTTCTTGTAGACCCAATTTTTGAATTTTTACAAGGGGTAAAAGGACAAAATTTTTACTTGTATTTGTAGCCCAATTTCTCTCGAGTAAGGACATACCTCATTTGTCTATGTAAAGTGTTCGGCGGGCGCAGTAGAGGGCTCAGAAGCGAAGGAGCGACAAGGGGATTTTGGAGAGTACGTTTTTCTGAAATGGTTTTTGGGGGGCATGTCACCTTTAGGAAGCCCTTATGGTGCCAGAACAGCAAAAAAAAAACACATGGCATACCATTTTGGAAACTAGACCCCTCGGGGAATGTAACATGCGATAAAGTGAACCTTAATACCCCACAGGTGTTTCACGACTTTTGCAAATGTAAAAAAAAAAAAATGTTTTTACCTAAAATGCTTGTTTTCCCAAAAATTTTTAATTTTTAAAAAGGGTAATAGCAGAAAATACCCCTAAATTTCCAATTTCTCCCGATTCAGAAAACACCCCATATGGGGGTGAAAAGTGCTCTGCTGGCGCACTACAGGTCTCGGAAGAGAAGGAGTCACATTTGGCTTTTTGAAAGCAAATTTTGCTCTGGGGGCATGCCGCATTTAGGAAGCCCCTATGGTGCCAGGACAGCAAAAAAAAAAAACCACATGGCATATCATTTTGGAAACTAGACCCCTCGGGTGTTTCACGACTTTTGCATATGTAAAAAAAAAAATTTTTTTTTTACCTAAAATGCTTGTTTTCCCAAAAATTTTACATTTTTAAAAAGGGTAAAAGCAGAAAATACCCCCCAAAATTTGTAACACAATTTCTCCCGAGTACGGCGATACCCCATATGTGGCCCTAAACTGTTGCCTTGAAATACGACAGGGCTCCAAAGTGAGAGCGCCATGCGCATTTGAGGCCTGAATTGGGGACTTGCATAGGGGTGGACATAGGGGTATTCTACGCCAGTGATTCCCAAACAGGGTGCCTCCAGCTGTTGCAAAACTCCCAGCATGCCTGGACAGTCAACGGCTGTCCGACAATACTGGGAGTTGTTTTGCAACAGCTGGAGGCTCCGTTTTGGAAACAGTGGCGTACCAGACGTTTTTCATTTTTATTGGGGAGGGGAGGGGAGGGGGGTTGTATAGGGGTATGTGTATATGTAGTGTTTTTTACTTTTTATTTTATTTTTTGTGTTAGTGTAGTGTAGTGTTTTTAGGTTACAGTCGCACGGGCGGGGGGTTCACAGTAGTTTCTCGCTGGCAGTTTGAGCTGCAGCAGAAAGTTTGCGGCAGCTCAAACTTGCAGCCAGATACTTACTGTAATCGTCCGCCCATGTGAGTGTACCCTGTACATTCACATTGGGGGGGACATCCAGCTGTTGCATAACTACAGCTCCCAGCATGCCTGTTGGCTGTCGGTGACTGCTGAGAGTTGTAGTTTTGCAACAACTGTAGGCACACTGGTTATGTATCACTGAGTTTGTGACCTAACTCAGTGTTTCACAACCAGTGTGCCTCCAGCTGTTGCAAAACTACAACTCCCAGCATGTACGGTGCATGGTGTACGGTGACTGCTGAGAGTTGTAGTTTGCAACAGCTGGAGGCACACCGGTCGTGAAACACTGAGTTAGGTAAAAAAAAACTGAGTTTCACAACCAGTGTGCCTTCAGCTGTTGCAAAACTACAACTCTCAGCAGTCACCGACAGCCAACGGGCATGCTGGGAGTTGTAGTTATGCAACCAGCAGATGCACCACTACAACTCCCAGCATGCACTTTAGCTGTTTGTGCAAGCTGGGAGTTGTAGTTATACAACAGCTGAAGGTACACTTTTCCATAGAAAAAATGTGCCTCCAGCTGTTGCAAAACCATAAGTCCCAGCATGCCCATAAGGGAATGCTGGGAGTTGTGGTGGTCTGCCTCCTGCTGTTGCATAACTACAGCTCCCAGCATGCCCTTTTTGCATGCTGAGAGCTGTTGCTAAGCAACAGCAGGAGGCTGTCACTCACCTCCAACGATCCACGCCGGAGAGTCAGATCGTTGGAGGTGAGTGGCCCCGATCCCAACATTAACGCCGGGGATCGGGGTCCCCAGCACCCGGGGTGCACGTCCCGCACCCGCTCACGTCCTCCGGAAGAGGAGCGGGTGCGGGAGTGACACCCGCAGCAGGCGCCCTGATTGGTCGGCCGGTAATCCGGCCGACGAATCAGGGCGATCGTGAGGTGGCACCAGTGCCACCTCACCCCTGCAGGCCCTGGCTGTTCGGGGCCGTCAGAGACGGCCCCGAACAGCCAGTAATTCCGGGTCACTGGAGACCCGATTGACCCGGAATCGCCGACATGGGGGGGCATAATGACCCCCCTGGGCGATATGCCGGGATGCCTGCTGAACGATTTCAGCAGGCATCCGGCTCCGGTCCCCAACCGGCTAGCGGTGGGGGCCGGAATTCCCACGGGCGTATGGATACGCCCTCGGTCCTTAAGGACTCGTATCCATACGCCCTATGTCCTGAAGAGATTAAAGTTGCACCCTCTTTCCAATAAATATCTTTGGACCAATTTGTGACATCTAACCATTACTATTTGGGAGAGGCGCCAGTCCACACATCCCGGTTTTCTTTTGCATTGCTGAATTCTACAACGATACACTCTTTGTGCATCGAGCTGGACGCGGAGGCAGCCATCCCATATCTAGGACTACAATGCGAATCTACAGGCAATCCCAGTTGGTGTGCCCTCTGCACAACACGCTCTGGTAAGAGAGAGATTTGCCATATATGCAGTAATGCATACAAAACAGTGCTGCTGTCAAGGATGGCTTGGTTATTTGAGCTTTATCTCTGTATATATTAGCATATTTAATACCGTATTTATCGGCGTATAACACGCACCCCCATTTTAACAGGGAAATTTAAGTAAAAAAAATTAATGACTTGGACTAAATGCCACATCTTCCCCCCAACTTTTTCTTCTGCACCTCAGTTTGGTCCTGTCCCCTCCAGTGCCACATCATTCCTTCCCTTTTATCAGTCCCTGTGCCACATTTACCCCTCTCATTGCCACCCCCCATATCTCATCATCCCCCCATGTCTCAATATATCCCCCTGTCATAGACCACCACTAGCCATACAGACATTAAGCATTTAGTGCCTCCCCCACCATCATTTCCCCCTGTCTCATCATGTCCCCCATCATCCCCCCCTCATCATTTCCCCCTGTCACATCATTCCCCCACCCTGTCTCATCATCCCCCCCCACACTGTTATCATCCCCCCCATCATGTTCCTCCTCCTATGCTATTCTTCCCCTCCCTCATCATTCCCCCTTTTCCCCATGTGTTTTTGCCGCATATTCCTCCTGAGGACGGCGCAGATGAGGCAAAGGAGGCAAATTTCAGATTTTAATCAATTTCACAGATTCCATTTGTTTGGGTACTGCAGACCCATAAGACAAGAAACCACTGGGTTGATCTCAGAATTCATTACTTATCTGGAACTGTGAAAATTGTGGTTTTAATCACTTGTCATCATTTTATATGATAATACAATAAAAGTTATATTTTATTTTGGGGGGTTCACCTTAAAGGGATTTGTGCCCTGGGCTTAGGCCCCGGGTTTGTGTGATATATATTAGTGGGATCCCTAACCCACCTAGGGGTTCTTTTTGTGGGTGATCTGTATTGATCACGGCATCTGAGGGGTTAATGGCAGACATCCGCACGATCGCGGATGTCTGCCATTACCGGCAGCTCCCTGGCTGCTGATAGCAGCCGGGACCAGCCAGGCATGACGCGAGCACCGCTTCGGTGCTCGCGGTCATGACGGAGCGTAAATGTACGCCATGGTGCGTTAAGTACCACGGCACCATGACGTACATTTACGTCCATTGTCGTTAAGGGGTTAAAACCCCACCCCTTCCTCTCCATTCCCAGTGTTTTTCCTGTCGCGATTAGGGAAGGAAGCTGAACGCTCTTCTGCTAGAAAACTTTGGGGGTTAGTCTGCCCCATAAAAATACTTACCGACTTGCCGGGAAACCCAGGGAGGCTTATGCAGGGGAGACTCGATAGGGGCCGGATCGCGGTCCTCAGGTCCTGCCTTCTGGTCCCGCGCCGACCAGCAAGCGGTGGCATCGCAAAACCGGAGGACTCTATGGTAAGTACGTCACTTCCGGTGAAGTGGGAGTCCTCCGGAGCCTGCTTCCGGCCTCGTGTATGGTGTCTGACGTCACACCTGGCAAGAAAAGATGCTGGGATTTCAAAATCCCCATGAATATAGGACACATGAAAATCACAGAAGGTGCTTACTCCAGAAGAGTAAGCTCCAGAAGGATTCACTACCACAGCTGACGCTGCGCCGCAGGGACCCCCTACAGCGCTACAGTTGCTACGTCCTATTACCAGCTACAGGATATATTGTAAGTACTCCTGATGCTGGGTCATTTTTTGGCTTCTTTTACCATGGTGGATTCAAGCTCTATGACCGTTCCCTTGAAGGTACTATCTGTCACAGCCGAAGCAATTTCTGCTGCTACAGTCGTTTTCCAGTATGCCTACACCAGTTAAAGCCGCTGAGGTTGATCCTGTGCAGATCCAAGTAACCATAAGTAATGAGGGCCTATAGAGTTTTGTACCCTGGCCTATCTTCAGAACTACTGTCTGATCCTTGCCTCCCTTTATATTTTAGGGAGAAAAGGATACTCCTATGGTTTTGGTAAAATCAAAATATAAAATAAGGAAATGTGTATTCTGTAATAAGGAGCCTTAGGAAGAAGCTTCTTGATTAACCCCAACCGGTCTAGCGCTCATGGAGGTAAACAATTACGCCATTCCGGTAGGGGCGAGACTGTCACCCTTCTCCCCTATTTGGGAATACAACCCTTTGGATAGTCAACATTATCCAAGAAGGTTAGAGCTCTCCTCTCCCCTTTCCCCAAGATTTGTGGTAAACAAATCCCCAGGTTCCCTAGCCTTAATCCTTCAGGGGGTCCAGAATCTATTGAGTTTAGGGGCAGTCATAAAGAAACCAAATGGAAAATTCAGGACTATCATCAACCTGAAACCCTTAAACAGACTAGTTACATACATGAAATTCAGGATGGAGACAGTGAGATCAGCCATTCATCTCATAAAAAAACAAGGCAGTCATGGCAACAATAGATCTCAGGGACCCGTATTACCACTTCCCTATCCACATAGACTCACAACCTTTTCTAAGATTCGCCGTCCAGTGGGACAGAAGAGTCCGCCATTTTCAATTTGTTTGTCTGCCCTTTGGGCACTCCTCGGCCCCCCTGCATCTTCACAAAAGTGATAGTGGAGGTGGTGGCAGTTCTCAGAAAGGAGAAAATTCTTGTAATACCTTATTTGGACAACATAATTGTGGCGGACTCTGTTCTTTATCTAAAAGAACATATAAAAAGAACGGCTCAGGTCCTTCAGGATCTCGGTTGGATCTTAAACCTAGACAAATCCAACTTACTACCAAGTTGCAGGAAAGTCTTTTTAGGGATCCTCTTGGATTCAGTAGCCCAACAGTCCTTCCTTCCCAAAGAAATGATCCAAAAGATACAGGATCATATTCATCATACTCTTACTCTTCTTCTTACTCTCAAAAGTTGTACTCTAAGATTTGCCATGTCGGTCCTAGGACTGTTTACATCTTCCATCCCGGCGGTGGCTTGGGCTCAGTAACACTCCAGACCCCTCCAGAAGTGGATTCTAATGGTATGGGACAAAAAGCAAAGCTCCTTAGACAAAATATTTCCTCTTCCATCACAATTAAAGACCCAGCTAAGATGTTGGCTTTCCCTCCAAAATCTGGTAAGGGGTGTACACTGGCATCAAACAAACCCCAGGATCCTTACCACGTATGCCAGTGCTCGGGGTTGAGGAGCCCATTCAGAAATAGTTTCGGTACAAGGGAAATGGAGTCCCGCTCTAGTGAACAGGTCAGGAAACCTGAAAGAGTTAGGGTATGTTCACACTGGGGAATTGGAGAGGAATTTCCACGAGTAATCTGCTCTCTTTTTCCTCTCCAAATCATTCAGCAGTGAAATCCCCATAGAGTTGTACAGAATTTCTGCCCCTCAGTTCACACTGAGGAATTTCCTCAAGCAGAATTCTGACGAGTAAGTCTGTTCCGCTTGAAGAAAGAACATGTTCTTTCAGGCTGAATCAGCGTCGTTCTCCCATAGAGATCAATGTTATTATTTTTTTTCAGTCAGAAGCATTTCCACGCGGAATTCGCGCGGAATTTCCGCATGAAAAAAAAAATATATATTTTATGAATAGAAATACTTGAAACTCCTCCTCCGCATGAAACCTGCATTTCCGCGCGGAATTCCGTGCGAAATTCTGCGCAAAATCTCTGTGAGTTGATTTCTGCCCCAATTCCTCAGTGTGAACATACCCTTATTAGCCATCTGGATGGCTCTACAGGACTTGGAACTTTATTGCAAAGACAGACAAGTCCTCATTTACTCAGACAACACAACGGCAGTGGCATTCATTCGTCATCAGGGGGGGGCCTCGCCACTCAGCCCTACAGTCAATCTCAGGTCAAATATTCTGTTGGGCAGAACAGAATATACTTTCCATCTCAGGGGGATATGGAACATCAGAGCAGACTTTCTGAGCCGAAACTTTATAGATCCGGGGGAATGGACGCTAGCAGACTGGGCATTTTCATCAATAGTCAATGCCTGGGGCCTACCCCAGATAGATTTGTTTGCTTCCAGAAAGAATCTCAAAGTGAGAAGTTTCTTCTCTCTGAATCCCAGAGACTCTCCAGTGGCAGTGGATGCTCTAGTTTAAGAATGTCCTTCAGCCTGGGATATGCCTTCCCTCCAATCGTCCTAATCCCCAGAGTACTACACAAGCTGATGATCCACTCTTGTACGTTAATCCTCATCACCCCCTTTTGGCCCAAAAGGAGTTGGTTTCTTCTTCTAAAATCTATGAGTGTGGAAGATCCAATACGGTTTCCTCCTCGTCCAGATCTATTAACCCAGGGTCCAGTCCAGCACAGCCAGGTTCTTACCCTCAGCTTAGCGGCCTGGAAACTGAGCAGCTTCTGCTAGAGAAAAAGGGTTTCTCTGAAAGAGTAATTAACACCCTGCTAGCCAGTCGCAAGTCTTCCACCTGTAAGATCGATTCTAAGGTTTGGAAAAAATACATTTCCTGGTGTGGGTCTTCTTTTTCACTTGAATCCCCTAACATTCCTCAGATACTTAATTTTCTGCAGGATGGCTTTGATTTAGGTCTTTCTCCAAACACTTTAGAGGTCCAGGTTTCAGCCCTCAGTGCTCTTTTACAAATGAAATTAGGAGAGGATTGTTGGGTGTCTAGGTTTATTAAAGCCTCTGAAAAACTTAGGCCTAGGATTACAAACCTCTACCCTCCATGGAACCTTAATGTAGTCCTGGAAGCCCTCATTGAACCTCCCTTTGAGCCAATAGAGTCCCATATCAAATTACTTACCTTAAAAACTTTTGGTAGCAATAACATCTGCACGTAGAGTCAGTGAGATTCAGGCTCTCTCTACTTTACAGCCTTTTTTCATAGTCAGAGATAATAGAATCATTCTCAAATTAGACCCTAATTTTTTACCTAAGGTATCTTCATCATTTCATAGATCCCAGGATATTGTTATTCCTTCCTTCTGCTCAGCTCCTAAGAATGATCAAGAAAGATCGTTCAACTGTTTAGATGTAAGGAGAGCAGTGTTACAATATGTTGAATCCTCCCGTCCTTGGAGGAAAGACAAAAAACTTTTTCTCCAGTTTGCAGGTCCTAACAAGGGGAAAAAGGCTTCCAAGAGTTCAATTGCAAGATGGATCCGCATGGCCATCTCAGACGCCTATTCGGCAAAGGGAAAAAATACCCCTCTAGAATTAAAGGCTCATTCTACCCGTGCGGTCTCTTCCTCATGGGTAGAGAGAGCATCTGCTTCTGTGGAGCAGATTTGTCATACAGCCACTTGGAAAAATTTACATACGTTTTCCAAACATTATAGATTAGATGTTCTTTCTAATCAGGACATGGCGTTCGGACGCAAGGTGTTGAGTGCTGTGGTCCCTCCCTGAAAACTATTCTTTGGTAATATCTCTGGGTGCTGTCATGGAGACGACTTGGGAAGTGGTGAATTATACTCACCGATAATTGTATTTCCTGGAAGTCTCCATGACAGCACCCATAATACCCACCCTTTGGTTTTTTCTTTCTGGCTTAGTCATTCGGTGATCACTTTTCCTTTCTACTCGGTGTTCTTTATAATACACTGGGAATGGAGAGGAAGTTTTAAACTCTGTTTTTCCTGTCCCAATTAGGCAGGTGCAATCTCCGGGTGCTGTCATGGAGACTTCCAGGAAATACAATTATCGGTGAGTATAATTCACCATTTTACCCAACAAAAACATTTTTGGGGTTTTGCCGTAGATTTGGTGGTAAAATGAGTAATGTGACAAAAAAAACATGCAAAAAAACAAGCCATTATATGGGTCTGTAGGTGGAAAATTGAGTTATAATTTTTAGAAGGGGAGGAGAAAGAAATGAAAGCGCAAATATGTCCTTAAGGTGAAAATGGCCTTAATGAGTCCTTAAGGCAGTGATTCCTAAACTGGGGTGCGCGGGATTTTGCCGTCAATTTTTCATTTTTTTTTTAAATTTCCCGCCCCAGCCTGCACGCCTGTGACTCATGGCGCCGCAAGGGGAAAAGGAAGCTTGTGCGTGTACACACAGCATCCCCAGTGTCCCCCTCCCCCTGCGGCACAGTGAGTGAGTCGCAGGCCGAAAATGGTGCCCGGCCGGAGAGGGGAAGAACTCGCCATTGGAAGCTGCATTGGATTCCTGTGCCAGCTTGCTTAAGGTACGGTACCCTTTCCACCCCTCTGTTACCCATGTACACTCCTCTATGCTCCTTTCATCCATGTACACTCCTCTACACCCCTCTGTCACCCATGTATACCCCTCTGTCACCCATGTACACCCCTCTGCCACCCATGTACACCCCTATGTACACTCCTGTCACCCATGTACACTCCTCTACACCCCTCTGCCACCCATGTACACTCCTCTACTCCCCGCTGTCACCCATGTACACTCCTCTACACAGTAAACAAGAAAGAAGGTTGCAGCAGCACTCTTGGCCAAAAAATGGAGGCTCTTAGCGCACTTTTTTTTTAATCAAAACGTGTCCCCCATCCACCACGCGGAGGTGGCCTCTTGTCGAATGGGACCCTAACTTTCTTAATCCACCTGTGAAACAGGGAAGGGTGCATGGCTAGAGAGGGTGCCACTCCTCCTAACTTGCAGAGCAAAAACACAAAAAGAAAAATAGCCAGCACAACTACCTAATACACGGGTGCACGCTGCTGTGGCAAATATAAAGTATACAAAAAAGAAGGTTGCAGCAGCACTCTTGGTCAAAAAATGGAGGCTCTTAGCGCGCTTTTTGATCAAAACGTGTGTCCCCCATCCACCACGCGGAGGTGGCCTCTTGTTGGATGGGATCCTAATATGCTTAATCCACTCACCTCTGCTGGGCGTATGGCCTCTGACAGGGTGACATGCGGGACCCTCTACACCCCTCTGTCACCCATGTACACTTCTCTACGCCCCTGTCACCCAAGTACACTCCTCTGCCACCCATGTACACTCCTCTACACCCATCTGCCACCCATGTACACTCCTCTGCCACCCATGTAAACTACTCTACACCCCTTTGACACCCATGTACACTCTTCTACACCCCTTCTGTCAACCATGTACACTCCTCTGTCAATGAAGAACAGACGAACGATGATCCAGCACTTGCAAAAACAAACAGCTTTATTGAAGATCACAGGATGCAGATAAAACCAACCATATCATCAGACGCATTTCGAGCGCATCCGCTCTTCTTCGGTGATGTCCACACTCCTCTGCCACCCATGTACACTCCTATCTACACCCCTCTGCCACCCATGTACACCACTATGTCACCCATGTACACTCCTGTTACCCATGTACACCCCCTCTGCCACCCATGTACACCCCTCTGCCACCCATGTACACTCCTCTTCACCCCTGTACACTCCTCTTCACCCCTGTACACTACTCTTGTGACCCATGCACACTCCTCTACACACCTGTCACCCATGTAAACTCCTCTACACTCCTGTCACCCCTGTATACTCCTCTACACTCCTGTCACCCATGTACACTCCTCTACACCCCTCTGTCACCAATGTACACCCTTCTGTCACCCATGTACCTTCCTTGACACCCCTCTGCCACCCATGTACACTCCTCTACACCCCTTTGTCACCCATGTACACTCCTCTACACCCCTCTGCCACCCATGTACACTCCTCTACACCCCTCTGCCACCCATGTACACTCCACTGCCACCCATGTACACTCCTCAACACCCCTCTGTCACCCATGTACAGTCCTCTACACCCCTCTGTCACCCATGTACACTCCTCTACACCCTTCTGTCACCCATGTACTTTCCTCTACACCCCTTTGCCACCCATGTACACTCCTCTACACCCATCTACACTCCTCTGTCACCCATGTACACTCCTCTCACCCATGTAAACTCCTCTACACCCCTCTGTCATCCATGTACCTTCCTCTACAACCCTTTGTCACCCATGTACACTCCTCTACACCCCTCTGCCACCCATGTACACTTTTCTACACCCCTCTGTCACCCATGTACACCCCTGTCACCCATGTACACTCCTCTACACCCCTGTCACCCATGTACATCCCTTTGTCATCCTTGTACACTCCTCTACACCCCTCTGTCACCCATGTACATCCTTCTGTCACCCATGTACCTTCCTCTACACCCCTCTGCCACCCATGTACACTCCTCTGCCACCCATGCACACCCCTCTACACCCCTCTGTCACCCATGTACACATCTCTACACCCCTCTGCCACCCATGTACACTCCTCTACACCCCTCTGTCACCCATGTACACATCTCTACACCCCTCTGTCACCCATGTACACTCCTCTACACCCCTCTGTCACCCATGTAAACTTCTCTACACCTCTCTGTCATCCATGTACACTCCTCTACAACCCTTTGTCACCCATGTACACCCTTCTGTCACCCATGTACCTTCCTCTACACCCCTCTGCCACCCATGTACACTCCTCTACACCCCTCTGTCACCCATGTACACATCTCTACACCCCTCTGTCACCCATATACACTCCTCTACACCCCTCTGTCACCCATGTACACTCCTCTACACCCCTCTGTCACCCATGTAAACTTCTCTACACCTCTCTGTCATCCATGTACACTCCTCTACAACCCTTTGTCACCCATGTACACCCTTCTGTCACCCATGTACCTTCCTCTACACCCCTCTGCCACCCATGTACACTCCTCTACACCCATGTACACGCCTCTATACCCCTCTGTCACCCATGTACACTCCTCTACACGTGCAATCCAATGGGGTCCAGCTCACTCCACCAGTACACCCCCGACACGGATTCGCACCCAGCCCGGTGCACACAAATCCAGTCGAAAAGAAGCAATCCAGCGTGGGTGAATAGAAAATCCAGACTTTATTGACTCACGGTAAAAACAGTACAGGCAACCAGCAGATCAGACACGTTTCAGGCGCATGCGCCCTTCGTCATGCGCCTGAAACGCATCAGATCTGCTTGTTGCCTGTACTGCTTTTACCGTGAGTCAATAAAGTCTGGATTTTCTATTCACCCACGCTGGATTGCTTCTTTAAACTCCTACACTCCTCGGCCACCCATGTACACTCCTCTACACCTCTCTACCACCCACGTACACCTCTCTATCACCCATGTACACTCCTCTACACCCCTCTGTCACCCAAGTACACCTCTCTGTCACCCATGTACACTCCTCTACACCCCTCTGTCAATCATGTACACCCTTCTGTCACCCATGTACACTCCTCTACACCCCTCTGCCACCCCTGTACACTCCTCTACACCCCTCTGTCATCCATGTACACCCCTCTGTCACCCATGTACACTCCTCTACACCGCTCTGCCACCCATGTACACCGCTCTTCCCCCCCCCATGTACACCCCTCTGTCACCCATGTACACTCCTCTACACCCCTCTGTCACCCATGTACACCTTTCTGTCACCCATGTACACTCCTCTACACCCCTCTGTCACCCATGTACACTCCTCTACACCCCTCTGTCACCCAAGTAGACCCCTCTGTCACCAGTGTACATTCCTCTACACCCCTCTGTCACCCAAGTACACCTCTCGGTCACCCATGTACACTCCTCTACACCCTCTACAATCCAGTACACTACACTGTCACCCATGTACACTCCTCTACACCCCTCTGTCACCCATGTACACTCCTCTACACCCCTCTGCCACCCATGTACTCTCCTCTACTCCCCTCTGTCACCCCTGTACACTCCTCTACAACCCTTTGTCACCAGTGTACACCTCTCTATCACCCATGTACACCCTTCTGTCACCCATGTACCTACCTCTACGCCCCTCTGTCACCAATGTACACTCCTCTACACCCATGTACACTCCTCTACACCCCTCTGTCACCCAAGTAGACCCCTCTGTCACCAGTGTACATTCCTCTACACCCCTCTGTCACCCAAGTACACCTCTCGGTCACCCATGTACACTCCTCTACACCCTCTACCATCCAGTACACTACACTGTCACCCATGTACACTCCTCTACACCCCTCTGTCACCCATGTACATCCTTCTGTCACCCATGTACCTTCCTCTACACCCCTCTGCCACCCATGTACACTCCTCTGCCACCCATGCACACCCCTCTACACCCCTCTGTCACCCATGTACACATCTCTACACCCCTCTGCCACCCATGTACACTCCTCTACACCCCTCTGTCACCCATGTACACATCTCTACACCCCTCTGTCACCCATGTACACTCCTCTACACCCCTCTGTCACCCATGTAAACTTCTCTACACCTCTCTGTCATCCATGTACACTCCTCTACAACCCTTTGTCACCCATGTACACCCTTCTGTGACCCATGTACCTTCCTCTACACCCCTCTGCCACCCATGTACACTCCTCTACACCCCTCTGTCACCCATGTACACATCTCTACACCCCTCTGTCACCCATATACACTCCTCTACACCCCTCTGTCACCCATGTACACTCCTCTACACCCCTCTGTCACCCATGTAAACTTCTCTACACCTCTCTGTCATCCATGTACACTCCTCTACAACCCTTTGTCACCCATGTACACCCTTCTGTCACCCATGTACCTTCCTCTACACCCCTCTGCCACCCATGTACACTCCTCTACACCCCTCTGTCACCCATGTACACATCTCTACACCCCTCTGTCACCCATATACACTCCTCTACACCCCTCTGTCACCCATGTACACTCCTCTACACCCCTCTGTCACCCATGTAAACTTCTCTACACCTCTCTGTCATCCATGTACACTCCTCTACAACCCTTTGTCACCCATGTACACCCTTCTGTCACCCATGTACCTTCCTCTACACCCCTCTGCCACCCATGTACACTCCTCTACACCCATGTACACGCCTCTATACCCCTCTGTCACCCATGTACACTCCTCTACATGTGCAATCCAATGGGGTCCAGCTCACTCCACCAGTACACCCCCGACACGGATTCGCACCCAGCCCGGTGCACACAAATCCAGTCGAAAAGAAGCAATCCAGCGTGGGTGAATAGAAAATCCAGACTTTATTGACTCACGGTAAAAACAGTACAGGCAACCAGCAGATCAGACACGTTTCAGGCGCATGCGCCCTTCGTCATGCGCCTGAAACGCATCAGATCTGCTGGTTGCCTGTACTGCTTTTACCGTGAGTCAATAAAGTCTGGATTTTCTATTCACCCACGCTGGATTGCTTCTTTAAACTCCTACACTCCTCGGCCACCCATGTACACTCCTCTACACCTCTCTACCACCCACGTACACCTCTCTATCACCCATGTACACTCCTCTACACCCCTCTGTCACCCAAGTACACCTCTCTGTCACCCATGTACACTCCTCTACACCCCTCTGTCAATCATGTACACCCTTCTGTCACCCATGTACACTCCTCTACACCCCTCTGCCACCCCTGTACACTCCTCTACACCCCTCTGTCACCCATGTACACTCCTCTACACCGCTCTGCCACCCATGTACACCGCTCTTCCCCCCCCCCCATGTACACCCCTCTGTCACCCATGTACACTCCTCTACACCCCTCTGTCACCCAAGTAGACCCCTCTGTCACCAGTGTACATTCCTCTACACCCCTCTGTCACCCAAGTACACCTCTCGGTCACCCATGTACACTCCTCTACACCCTCTACCATCCAGTACACTACACTGTCACCCATGTACACTCCTCTACACCCCTCTGTCACCCATGTACACTCCTCTACACCCCTCTGCCACCCATGTACTCTCCTCTACTCCCCTCTGTCACCCCTGTACACTCCTCTACAACCCTTTGTCACCAGTGTACACCTCTCTATCACCCATGTACACCCTTCTGTCACCCATGTACCTACCTCTACGCCCCTCTGTCACCCATGTACACTCCTCTACACCCATGTACACTCCTCTACACCCCTCTGTCACCCATGTACACTCCTCTAGACCCCTCTGTCACCCATGTACACTCCTCTACACCCCTCTACCACCCAGGTACACCCCTCTGTCACCCATGTACACTCCTCTACACTCCTGTCACCCATGTACACCCCTCTGCCACCCCTCTACCACCCAGGTACACTCCACTGTCACCCATGTACACTCCTCTACACCCCTCTGTCACCCATGTACACTCCTCTATACTCCTGTCACCCCTCTGCCACCCATGTACACTCCTCTACATCCCTCTGCCACCCATGTACACTCCTCTACATCCCTCTGCCACCCATGTACTTTCCTCTACACCACTTTCTCACCCATGTACACGCCTCTACACCCCTGTCACCCATGTACACCCCTCTGCCACCCATGTACACTCCTCTACCACCCAGGTACACTCCTCTACACCCGTCTACCACCCAGGTACATTCCACTGTCACCCATGTACATTCCTCTACACCCCTTGGCCACCCATGTACACTCCTCTACACCTCTCAGTCACCCATGTACATTCCTCTACACTCCTGTCACCCATGTACACTCCTCTGTCACCCATGTACACACTTCTGTCACCCATGTACCTTCCTCTACCCGCCTCTGTCACCCATGTACACCCCTCTGCTACCCATGTACACCCCTCTGCTACTCATGTACACTCCTCTACACCCCTGTCACCCATGTACACCTCTCTGTTACCCATGTACACTCATCTACACCTCTGTCACCTGTGTACACTCCTCTGTCACCCATATGTTATACCTATATGCCCCTGTATTCCTCTTTACTTGTAAAAGGGGAATCTGGAAAAGTGCGGAGCCTAATAGATTTGTTTTACAGGTGCAATGGTGAAGAATTGCGGCAGGAAGAAATTGCCATGATGACGGTCGGGATTGGACAAACATTTTAGCGGGAGCGGGCGGGATTGGACACACATGTTGCGGGAGCAGGTGGGAGTGGAGCAAACACCCTGCGGGAGCGGGTGACAAAATCATAGGGAGCGGGATTGAAAAAACAGTCCCATACAGGGCTCTACTGCAGTGTTTGTAAAGAACTGTGTTAGAGCAGTGTTGCCTTTAGCTGTTGCAAAAGTACAAATCCCATCATGGGAGTTGTAGTTTAGGAACAGCTTAAGGCTGTAGTGGTGCAGCAGTGATCTCCTATACTGGATACCTACATGCTTTATGGCCGGTATTCAGTATGCTTTAGTCTGTCTGCATAAAGATAGATGACCCCTAGTGGCAGCTATTTTAATTTTTTTTGACTTCTCAGCAGTAGACAGCTTTAATAGAACTGAGCATTAAGCTGGGTTCGCATTAGCGTTTTTTCTTTTTCTCTTGCTTGATTCTGTTATTATGAGAAACTGAAATAATAATGAAGTAAACAGATCGTATTCATTACTAAAGGCAATTTTTAACCTCCCTATACTCTGTTGTTATTATTTCCGCTAATTTTAACAGAAAAAATATATTGCGCATGCATTGATTTTTTTTCTCTCTCAGAAATAACAGAAATTCTAATGTATGTTAGTAATTTAACAATGAGGTTTATGGTGACAAATGTAATCTCTGTTAGTTTCCATTATTTTTACATCTTTTATTGCTACAGAGCATGCTCAAAAAAAAACCAGGAAGTGAGACAGATCACTTGACCATCGCTACACTCGCGCCAGAACACAAAACGTTCAACAGAAGTGCCAAAGTTGGGGGTTATATTTGAGCTGTCTGCGTGTATGTGCATATATGTATATGTTTTCAGGTTTACTAGGGCTACAACTAATGATTATATATAAAAGGGCATGGGCTATATGCTTTTGAAATAAATTCCAGCACTCACGTTTTGAGGGTTCATCTTTTTCTTATTTATTTAGATATTTCTGCAGTATTAGTCAGCTTTTCAGGTGGGATGTTGGCACACATCCAGTCTAGCAGAGGTCTAATTTTACTGACTAGGAGCCATCAGGGTCATGAGGCGACATTTCGGGGGACCTCCCCCTTACTCATGCGTACTAGATCCTGGGATTCCAGAGGAAGATATAGGAATCTCACACCTGGTGATATCAATCAGTTAGTATCAGGTAAAAGAACAAATAGTTTTTTCTATGTGTGTGCAATCCAATAGGATGTACGATCCGCTATAATTATATAGTAATATATGTGAGATTTCATATCTAGCTCTGGATTATATAGTATTATCTCTTTATTAAAAAAAGCTCTATAACTACAGACTTCATTTAAGCCTGATGGGGAAGTCGTTTCCATGTGGGAAATCCAATAAGCTTCCCTTTGCAAGAGACGCTTGCGGCTCTGAGTGTCATTCGTCTCTGTGTGAACTTGTTCTAAGATTTGCCAACGAAGTTCATTCACATTATGGTTTGCTTTTAAGAAGTGTCTTGCTACTGTTGTCTCGCTATATTTAGTAGATTCTCCTACTGTTTTAGTTGTTAACGCTTTCCTGATATTGTTCTTATGTTCTGCTATTCTTATTTAAATTTTTCTACTGGCGTGGCCGATGTAACTTTTGCCGCAAGGGCATTTCAACATATAGATCACGTTTTCGGTATTACATGTGAAGAAACCACGGCAAGGGATTTTTGAACCTTTTTTAGGATGATGAATATTCTCTCCTTTAATTATATTATTACAATGAGGACATTATAAACATGGGTATGTACCTTTCCGTTTAGTTCCTAGAAATGTCTGGTAATCTGTTTTCTTTTTTGAAATGTCACCCCGTATTATCATGTTTCCTATTGTTTTTCCTCTGTTGTGTATAAACATAGGTGGTTTTTTTAAACAATTTACTGTATTTGGGGTCAGATTTTAATATTCCCCAGTATTTATTGATTGTTTTTTTTTAAAATCAAATTAGTGTCTCTTTCATATGTACTAATGTACATTACTCTTTCAATTTTTTTCTAATATGCCTAGGTCAGAGGACCTGGAGAGAGCATCTGAACTGATGTTCTTGTCTGTTGGATGGAAGTGGATGAAGAAGTTGAACCTAGAAAAGAACAGTGACCTGGCGGGGGTTCAAATGCTGCGCAGACTGAAGGTATAGAAGATTCTGACAGGATGAGAAGAACCTTCCAATAAATGTTGCCATTCTTCCAAGCTAACTTGATAGCGAGGAGTTCACGATCGCCAATGGAATAATTCCTCTCAGCAGGAGAGAATGTCTTGGAGAAGAACCCACAAGTTACAGTCTTGCCCTTGGCGTTTTTCTGAGTAAGAACTGCACCTGCTTCAATAGATGAAGCATCAACCTCCAAAGCAAAGGGCCTCTCCGGATCAGGTCTTGTAAGCACGGGAGGAGAGGCAAACGCAGACTTTAGATGGGAGAAGGCCTCTTGAGGCCAAGACTTAGGATTAGAAGCCTTCTTAGTGAGAGCCACAATTGGAGCAACCAAGGACGAAAAATGTGGAATAAATTGACAATAATAGTTAGCGAATACCAGAAAGCGTTGAATAGCACATAGGCCCGAAGGACGAGGCCAATCCAACACTGCAGACAATTTATCTGGATCCATCTGCAGGCCCCGATGAGAGATAATGTAGCCAAGAAACAGAAGACTAGATTTCTCGAACAGGCATTTCTCCAGTTTGGCGTAGAGATGATTCTCCCGTAGTTGCTGAAGAACCAGACGAACATGAGTACGATGCTCCTCTAAGTTGGAAGAGAAGATCAGGATGTCATCTAGGTATACGACAACACAAGTGTAGAGAAGATCACGGAAGATATCATTGACAAACTCTTGAAAAAGGCTGGAGCATTACAGAGACCAAAATGCATTACGAGATACTCAAAATGTCCGTCACGAGTATTGTAGGCCGTTTTCCACGAATGAGGTTATACGCTTCACATAAGTCCAACTTGGCACCACGTAGACGGTCAAAAAGTTCTGAGATGAGAGGTAGAGGGTAACGGTTCTTGACCGTGATTTTGTTAAGTCCCTGTAGTCAATGCATGGATGGAGTGAGCCATCCTTCCCTACAAAGAAGAAACCAGCTCCAGCAGGAGAAGAGGACTTACAGATAAATCCCTTTTGGAGATTCTCCTGGAAATACTCAGGCATGGCTTTGGTCTCAGGAACCGATAGAGGGTATATCCTTCCACGAGGAGGCGTGGTACCAGGCAAAAGATCTATAGGTCAGTCGTAAGGACGACGTGGAGGCAGAATATGTCAGAGAAAACTTGGTAAGGTGGAGGCAGACCAGGCAAAGGAGGAGGACAAGAAACAACTTTAGGCTGGACTGGACTGAGACAAAGATTTTAACAGAACGGTCCCCAGCGAGTAATTTCTCCAGTTCTCCAATCTAATTGCGGAGAGTAACGTCGGAGCCAACGAAGGCCAAGAAGAAGCTCAGAGGTACAGTGAGGCAGTACATAGAATTCAATCTTTTCTGTATGCAAGACACCCACTTGCATGACGAGAGGCTCAGTACAGAATAGCACCTTACAGTCCAAATTTTGTCCATTAACAGAGGAGATGAACAAAGGCTTCGAAAGCGGAGTAACAGGAAGATATTTGTGGACGAAAGAAGCATCAATAAAGTCACCTGCAGATCCAGCATCCAAAAATACTGTAGCGCTGAACGAAGACTTGGCAGAAGCGAAGACTTGTACAGAAATGGTCAAGCAAGGAAAGGTGGTATTCACACCTAGGGACGCCTCTCCTACGTACCCTAGGTGCGAGTGTTTCCTCGGATACTGTGGACGAACAGAACAGTCTTTGAGGAAGTGTTCCGGGCTAGCACAATACAAACACAAATTCTCACTGCGTCATTGTGATCTCTCCTGTTGTTTAAGAAGGGAATGATCCACTTGCATAGCCTCTTCGGCAGGAGGCGCAGGAAACTGTAGAGGTGGATGTTGAAACACGGGTGCCAGGCTAGGATATCTCTATGTTCGAGCAGGTTCCCTCTCTAAGTGCAGTTCTTCCATCCTCTCAGAAAAACGCACATCAATAAGTGTGGCCAGGTGGATAAGTTCAGTCAGAGAAGAAGGAGGATCACGTGCAGCCAGGGCATCTTTAATCCTGCTAGAAAGTACTTTTTTTGAATGTGGCACACAAGGCCTCATTATTCCATGCTAGTTCTGAGGCTAGAGTGCGGAATTGAACTGCATAGTCACCAACGGAAGAATTCCCTTGACATAGGTTCAGCAAAGCTGTCTCAGCAGAAGAGGCACTTGCGGGTTCCTCAAAGACACAGCGAAATTCTTCCAGAAATGCTATCAAGTTGGAAGCAACCTTATCACCGTGGTCCCAAAGGGGTGTAGCCGAGGCCAGGGCTTTTCCGGACAGTAGGCTGATAACAAAGGCCACCTTAGCACGTTCCATCGGAAACAGTTCGGACATGAGCTCCAAATGCATGGAGCACTGTGTAACGAAGCCTCTGCATAGCTTCGAATCACCGTCATATTTTTGGGGATAGCTCCGGGATCGTCCTGGACACTGTCACGTGACATGTTTCCACTCAATAAACCCGCAGACAATGGTTATTCATGCAAGCCTGCTTGCCAGCTTTATTTAGACAGGTTGCAGGGGAAAAACTAACATAGCGCAGGAACAAAATAAAATCCTAGACCGTCTGGTCACTGACTACACATATCAGCATGCCCTGTCAATCAACTGGTGAGCTACCCTCAGCCAGTTAAACATGTGACTCCTGCAACCTGTTACTCACAGTTCACACCACTTCTTGGACCACTCACAGATTCCAGCTGTGTGCTTCCTCAACAGGGTCCAAGTGACTCCCCCTACAGCAACATGCTGTTTCCTGGGGAGAGCACAGATTAGACCGAGTCTCCATCTTATATACACCTCCCTTCCCTGTTGCCTCATTACTTAACAAGCAGGTGAGATATTCTTCAGGGTGAGCAAAGGAAATACACCCTTTCCTTGCCACCTTATCACAGAGGGTAATGGTATATGTAGCTGGGAGCCAGAAGACACTGCAGGAGCTGAAGGAGGATGTGGGACAGGTTGCAGGTGCTGCTGCTGTTGCAAGGCCAAAAGCGGTTGTATCATAGCAGACAGTTGAGTAAGTTGCTGCGCCTGTCACACAAATTGCTGAGACTGACCTACCACAACAGAAGGAAGATCCGTGACTTCAGGCAAGGGTCTCTCAGCGGGATTCATGGCTGGATCTTACTGTAACACTAACGTTTCAGAAGACAGGAACACCAGTGGATGTGAATCCGCTGGACCTGTGGGGCAGATGACTCGGACCATACCAGGGAGCGGAGTCTAAGGTGCCGCTGGTTTTAACCAGAGCCCACCGCAAAGCGGGATGGACTTGCTGCAGCAGGCGGCACCCAGGTCGCTACCCCTGGCACGGCTCGACCACACAGGCGGCTGAGGAGATGCAAGGCACAGGAGGGATAAGGCAGCTCGTGGTCAGCATAGCAGAAGATCAGGGCAGGCGGCACAGTAGCGTAGTCTGGACGTAGCAGGAGGTCAGTAGGCAGGCGGCAGAGGAGCAAGGTCAGGTCACAGAGAAAAGGATCAGATACACGGCAAGGCAACTGTCAGGTATGCTTTCTCTCAGGCACAAGGCAACAAAGATCCGGCAGGGAAGTGTGGGAGGAAGAGAAATTTATAAATGAGCCACAGGTGTACTACACTAATGGGCACACTGGCCCTTTAAATGTTAAAGCTCCAGCCCGCGCGTGCGCCCTAGGGGACGGGTACACACGTGCCGGAGCAGAGAGGCAGAGGTGGGGGTAGGAGAAGCACCTGGCGAGTGACAGACTGGGATTCGCATGTGGGCGCGTACCACAATGCGAATCCCAGCCCCGCCGGCAGCAGCAGGTAACGGGACTCACAGCCAATGTGTGCGGCCGGAGCGCATAACGTAACAATTACAGTGTTAAGGGCTAAGGCTAGCTTTCTTCTTACAAGCTGCAGAGAGGAGGCATTCTGACAAGCGCAAGTATTGAAGGTAGAGATGTATGTTTTTGACCACCCATAAACAAAGTGACACATTCAGAAGGCTTACATTTTTAATGCCGCTATCATCTTTATTTGTTATTTAAAAAAAATGCTTCTTTTCTTTAGCTCACAGTGTTGGAAATCCTCTCAGGGGAAGGGGGGCATGTCCCTCCCTTGCGGTGGTTTGAGGTAATTGGTGTGTCTGCTCATGCAGCCTTGTCCATGAGTCATCTCTTGTTCATGAATCATGGACAAGCCGGATTCTGCTGCAGGACTGGTTAGTGTCCCAGTAGGTATGGGGACCCATAGTGGTGTGATTTTCAGGAGCCGTTTTCTTTATTGAATAATCAAAATGTTTTAAACAACCATTTTACAAAAGGTCTTTATTTTCATCTGTAACAATGTATAAAATGTTTTTGGATCTGACAGTGCCCTTTTAAGTGCAGTAGAAAGCTCCTCAAGGACACTCAATTGTTCTGGCTTTAGGTCCCAATAATGTTTGCCCCTTTGGGTAACTGATGGGTCTGGCAGGGTTGCAGTTTCTGTCCACCTTTGTTCCAGGAGTTTGTCAACCATATAATAAGTGATGTTCCATGTGTTGCTGAGAAGTTGATGTTCCAATGTACCCATCTGCTTCTCCTTCAAGTTGCTGCTCGCTAGTTAACTTTAAAGCTCTTTCAGTACCTGTACAATTCCACGATAGAAAGGAGCCTTGGCACTGCAACAAATGCTCAGAACCACAGCTGTAGGCAATTCAAATTCTAATGCAGCCAGGTAAGTATCCTTTGGTGCTCACTGTGGGGGACAGTTATCAAGGTGTTAAGAGCATTTTGTTTTTGCTTACTTCAGGCGTACAAAAAGTCACATGTGTGCCTAAGTACTTTTTTGTGCAACTTTTGTGGGTAAGCCAAATCAGATCCAACCTGGATTATAGAAATGCCTTTGGAAAGACACTCAGCCTTTCTCCCACCTGCCCGCGCCGCACATCTGCTACCTGTTGCAAGACTACACCCCTCAGCATGTCCTGACTGTAAGGGCATGCTGGGAGTTGTAGTCTTGCAGCAGCTTAGCAGGCAGGTGGTAGATGTGCGGCGCTGGCTGGAGGGAGTGGGGATATACACTTGATATACACTGCTCAAAAAAAATAAAGGGAACACTAAGATAACACATCCTAGATCTGAATGACTGAACTAATCGTATAAAATACTTTTGTCTTTACATAGTTGAATGTGCTGAAAACAAAATCACACAAAAATTTTCAATGGAAATCAAATTAATCAACCCATGGAGGTCTGGATATGAAGTCTGGATATGAAGTGGAAAAACACACTACAGGCTGATCCAACTTTGATGTAATGTCCTTAAAACAAGTCAAATGAGGCTCAGTAGTGTGGGTTGGTCTCCACAAGCCCCCCCTACAATGCCTGGGCATGCTCCTGATGAGGTGGCAGATGGTCTCCTGAGGGATGTTCTCCCAGATCTCAACTAAAGCATCAATGAGACATGATGTCCTAGATGTGCTCAATTGGATTCAGGTCTGGAGAACAGGTGGGCCAGTCCATAGCTTCAATGCCTTCCTCTTGCAGGAACTGCTGACACACTCCGGCCACATGAGGTCTAGCATTGTCTTGCATTAGAAGGAACCCAGGGCCAACCGCACCAGCATATGGTCTCACAAGGGGTTTGAGGATCTCATCTCGTTACCTAATGAAAGTCAGGCTACCTCTGGCAAGCACATGGAGGGCCGTGCGGCCCCCCCAAAGGAATGCCACCCCACACCATTACTGACCCACCGCCAAACTGGTCATGCTGGTGGATGTCGCAGGCAGCAGAACGTTCTCCACAGCATCTCCAGACTCTGTCACATGTACTCAGTGTGAATCTGCTTTCATCTGTGAAGAGCACAGGACGCCAGTGGTGAATTTGCCAATCTTGCTGTTCTCTGTTAAATGCCAAACGTCCTGCATGGTGTTGGGCTGTAAGCACAACCCCCACCTATGGACGTCGGGCCCTCATACCACCCTCATGGAGTCTGTTTCTAACTGTTTGAGTGGACACATGCACATTTGTGGCCTGCTGGAGGTCATTTTGCAGGCCTCTGGCAGTGCTCCTCCTTGCACAAAGGCGGAGGTAGCGGTCCTGCTGCTGGGTTGTTGCCCTCCGACGGCCTCTTCCATGTCAGCTGATGTACTGGCCTGTCTCCTGGTAGCGCCTTCTTGCCACAGCTCGCATTGATGTGCCATCCTGGATGAGCTGCACTACCTTAGCCACTTGTTTGGGTTGTGGACTCCGTCTCATGCTACCACTAGAGTGAAAGCACCGCCAGCATTCAGAAGTGACCAAAACATCAGCCAGGTTGCATAGGAACTGAGAAGTGGTCACCACCTGAAGAACCACTCCTTTTTTGGGGGTGTCTTGCTAATTGCCTATAATTTCCACCTGTTGTCTGTTCTATTTGCAAAACAGCATGTGAAATTGATTGTCAGTCAGTGTTGCTTCCTGAGTGGACAGTGATTTCACAGAAGTGTGATTGACTTGGAGTTACATTGTGTTGTTTCAAGGGGTAATCTGCACCCCTAGACATCTTATCCCCTTTCCAAAGGAATAGGGGATAAGATGTCAGATTGCCGGGGTCCCGGCGTTGGGGACCCCCGGGATCTCGGCTGCAGCACCCACCGGCTTCCACCTCACACCGGCAACGCTGGAGGCTTCGTAGCCCAACCACAATGGCGGAGGAACGTGACGTCACACCCTGCCCCCTCGATGCAAGACTATGGGAGAGGGCGTGACGGACCTCCCATAGACTTGCATTGAGGGGGCGGGGTGTGACGTCACCCTGGGCGGAGTTGTGACGTCACGCTCGGGCTCCGAAGCCTCCAGCGTTGCCGGTGTGAGGTGGAAGCCGAACAGGTGGGTTCAGAAGCAGAGATCCCGGGGGCCCACAGCAGCGGGACCCCAGCGATCTGACATCTTATCCCCTTATCCCCTATTTAGTGAATCTCTAAATATCATGAACAGGGGTACAGATATTACTGAACTTAGTTCTCTAAGAACTCTTGGTTGCAATCCATCTGGCCCTGGAGATTTTCTTACATTTATATTACTTAACTTACCTTGTACCATCTCTACATTAAGCCAGTTCAGTACATTACATGATGTGTTACCAGCACTGACCTGGCCAATGTCAGCTCCTTCTTCCTTAGTATATACAGAACTAAAGAACCCATTCAGTAGCTCTGCTTTCTCTTTATCGCCTGTGACAACCTCCCCATTATCATTATTAAAGGGTCCTACATGCTCTGTCCTTGCTTTTTTTGCATTTATATATCTAAAAAAATATTTAGGATTAGATTTGCTTTCTTTGGCCACCTGTCTCTCATTTAGAATTTTTGCTGTTTTTATTACATTTTTACAGATTTTATTAAGCTCCTTGTACTGTTTAAATGTTATAGCTGACCCATCAGATTTGTATTTTTTGAAAGCTATTTTTTGTTGTTTATTGCTCTTTTAACATAATTTTTCAGCCATGTAGGATTTAGTTTTAATCATTTATATTTGTTCCCCTTTTGTATATATTTAGCTGTATAGTTATTTAGAGTTGATTTAAAGATGTCCCATTTACCTTCTGTATCAGTATTTGACAACACCTCCCCCCCAGTCTATGTCCTGTAGTGCAGCTCTCAGCCCAGGGAAATTTGCCTTTTTAAAGTTATATGTTTTTGCCTTCCCCGCCTGTCTTTGTTTTCTACATTTTAAGTCAAAAGTAACTATATTGTGGTCGCTATTACCAAGGTTTTCCTGCACAGTTACATTACCAACCAGCTCTGCGTTGTTGGAAATGATCAGATCCAACAAGGCATCACTTCTTTTTGGGTCCTCCACAAACTGGCCCATAAAATTATCCTGCAATAAATTTAGGAATTGTCGCCCCTTTGTAGTTTTAGCCAACCCCGGACCCCAATCTACATCTGGATAGTTAAAATCTCCCATTATTACCACTGTACCTGCCCGGGCAGCCCTCTCTATTTGTTTATGCAGCTGACCTTCTATCTCTTCAGTGATATTAGGGGGTCTGTAGATTACACCAAATATTATTTTTTCAGTATTTCCCTCCTTTTGTAATTCTACCCACAGTGATTCCACATCCTCAGAATCATCACACACTATGGCATCGTTCACACTGACTTTCATACCACTTCTTACATACAGACAGACTCCACCACCTTTTCTGTTCATTCTATCTTTGCGAAACAATGTAAACCCCTGCAGATTGACAGCCCAGTCATGCAAGGAGTCCAGCCATGTCTCAGTGACCCTAACTATATCAATATGTTCCTCCAGTATCAAGGCCTCAAGCTCCCCAATTTTATTTGCTAGGCTTCTGGCATTTGTGAACATACACTTTACATTTCCATCCTTTGTTATTGGGGTTAATGGGATTCAAGGGTATAAGATTTTCCTATGAAGCCTATTACTATTAACTATTCTAACCCCTCCCTCCGCTCCACCCCCAGGTACATTATTAAGTCCCCTCTCTCTATCTACACTATCTTCCCCCTCTTTGCTGTAGGTTCCCTCCCCCCAAGTCCCTAGTTTAAACACTCCTCCACCCTTCTAGCCATCTTCGCTCCAAGCACAGCTGCACCCTCCCCATTGAGGTGCAGCCCGTCCCTACGGTAGAGCCGGTAGCCGACAGTGAAGTCGGCCCAGTTCTCCATGAACCCAAACCCCTCTAATTGTGTCTCTAAGGAACAGCAAGCCTCCAGCTGTTGCTAAACTGGAGCCCCGCTGTTGCTAGATTACAACTCACATCATTCTCAGACTGCCAAAGGCTGTCTAGGAATGATGGGGGGTTGTAGCTTAGCAACTACTGGAGGTTCCCTGCCTGGAAAACCTGCTTTATGAGCAGTCTCCCCAGAGGAGGGTGCCATAAATGTATTAACCTATTTTTCTTTATTTTTTTTTTCTTCTCATTTCAGATCCGTGTATGCAGAGGACTACTTCACATTCGTTGGACTACAGCGATAACCTGCATTTATTTTTGTTTAATATTAATAAAATGGTTAATGAAGCCTTGTTGGGGAGATTTTTTTGGAATAAAAGTTTTTAAACATGTGGCTTTTTTTTAATTTACTTTACAGACTTATTAGTGGAAGCCGTCTTATAAATGGAGTCCATTACTAAGTCGGGGCTTTGCGTTAGCCCCAAAAACAGCTAGTGCTGATCCCCAGGCCCGGAGCATCAAAAATGGCACTCCTAGGCCTGGGCAGTAACAGGCCGGCATTATTTAGGCTGTGGAGGGCTAGAAACAATGGTCAATGCCCACCCTCCTGTTTGGTTTGTATCTGTTTGGTTTGAATAAAAATAAGGGGGGGGGGGGAGTTGAGTTTTGCAAAAGCTGTAGGCTCACAGCTGAAGGCAACACTGCTGCAAAAAAAAGAGTTATCCAAAGACTGTACCTCAGACTATTCCAGCATTTCCGGACTGACAAAGGACATGAATGACACAGAAACATATATAAGATGTATGCATAAATAAACACTGTACTTTTAGCACTAAAACTGTGCACAAATTTGGGAAGATGTAAGTTATACACTTACCATATTGTCTTTGGTAGAGTACAGGCAATCTCCAATAATATAATCAGTGTGTGTGTGTACAGTATTAAACTAGAGAGCAAAGGATTACAGAGCAGGGCTGCCAGGCTTGCTCCCAAGAGCAGTGAGTCAGCAAAGTGAGGGAAGGGGAGGAGTCATCACAGTGCAGACGAGAGGGACACCCCCCCCCCCCCACCCATTGTGAAGATAGAAAAGACATTGAGCAGCTGTAATATGCTATTTTTTTGTGAAATATCTGTGATAGAGACATAAAAATTATGTATACAGGATTAGGTACCGAGTAATATAGCAGTTGTTTGTTTTGTGTGGGATCTAACAGGTGCACTTTAAGTATGCAAAGAAAAACATGTGGGGTTACCCGTATTTTATTCTTCGTCCACCATGACAGCCACCAGAGAGATGGTCCGCTTGGATCTAATAGGAACAGGAACAGAGAGTTTAAAAGACCCTCCCCTCCCACACCTCCTCAGTGTTTTCCTGTTCCTATTAGGTCCAGGACAGAGGTCCGGGGTCTGTTGATGGAATTTCTTTTTTTTGTTTAAAGTTCTTTTTTCCCCTGGGGTGGGTTGTGATCCCCTTTTTTGGGCTCCCTAATCTTATCCCCCTTGCGCTCCAGTGGAGCTATATGTCCCAACACTAGGATATGTTTTTTTTATTTGACTATACTTCAGGGGCTGTAAAGTTAGTGTAGTTCATAATTCTCACAATTCTTCTGTGATTTTCACTCCAATATTTGTTTTTACCAACATACAAAATGACTGTTGTCTCAGATTTTTCCCAGCTTGCAATGCGGCCAAAACCTGACTCACTAGTCAGCTGTCTGCTTCTATGGGTGGGTGGATCGCTTGGAGGGAGAGAGATCAATCTGCAACAGCTGTAGGCACCTTGATTAACCCCTTAACGACGCAGGACGTATATTTAAGTCCTGCGCCGGCTCCCGCGATATGAAGCGGTATAGCGCCGCGATCCCGCATCATATCGCGTTGGTCCCGGCGCTCATCAACGGCCGGGACCCACGGCTAATACCACACATCGACGATCGCGGCGATGTGCGGTATTAACCCTTTAGAAGCGTCGGTCAAAGCTGACCGCCGCTTCTAGAGTGAAACTGAAAGTGACCCTGCTGCTCAGTCGGGCTGTTCGGGACCGCCGCGGTGAAATCGCGGCGTCCCGAACAGCTGACCGGACACCGGGAGGGCCCTTACCTGCCTCCTTGGTGTCCGATCGACGAATGACTGCTCCGTGCCTGAGATCCAGGCAGGAGCAGTCAAGCGCCGGTAACACTGATCACAGGCGTGTTAATACACGCCTGTGATCTGTGTAAAAGATCAGTGTGTGCAGTGTTATAGGTCCCTATGGGACCTATAACACTGCAAAAAAAAATGTAAAAAAAAAAGTGTTAATAAAGGTCATTTAAACCCTTCCCTAATAAAAGTTTGAATCACCCTCCTTTTCCCATAAAAAAATAAAACTGTGTAAAAAAATAAATAAATAAACGTATGTGGTATCGCCGCGTGCGTAAATGTCCGAACTATAAAAATATATAATTAATTAAACCGCAAGGTCAATGGCGTATGCGCAAAAAAATTCCAAAGTCCAAAAAAGCGTATTTTGGTCACTTTTTATACCATTAAAAAATGAATAAAAAGTGATCAAAAAGTCCGATCAAAACAAAAATCATACCGATAAAAACTTCAGATCATGGCGCAAAAAATAAGTCCTCATACCGCCCATTACGTGGAAAAATAAAAAAGTTATAGGGGTCATAAGATGACATTTTTAAACGTATAAATTTTCCTGCATGTAGTTATGATTTTTTCCAGAAGTGCAACAAAATCAAACCTATATAAGTAGGGTATCATTTTAACCGTATGGACCTACAGAATAATGATAAGGTGTAATTTTTACCGAAATATGCACTGCGTAGAAACAGAAGCCCCCAAAAGTTACAAAATGGAGTTTTTTCTTTGATTTTGTCGCACTATGATTTTTTTTTCCGTTTTGCCGTGCATTTTTGGGTAAAATGACTAATGTCACTGCAAAGTAGAATTGGTGACGCAAAATATAAGCCATAATATATGATTTTTAAAAGGTAAGGAGGAAAAAACGAAAGTGCAAAAACGGAAAAACCCGAGTCCTTAAGGGGTTAAAACCACACTGATTTGAATGGATGCAGCTCATTATGTTTCAATGGGTGGGGTGGCTGATGTGTGGGAGGGAGAAAGATGGAATTGTGGGATTTGTAGTCAAAAAAAGAAAAGTCAAACAGGAAATACCAGTTCACAAACAGCTAGCCACAGTGTTAAGGTAATCTCACAACATAGCCATTTAGCCCCAAGACAAGCGCAGATCCTTCCTAAGCATGTCCTTTACTGTCTGCCAGGTACGTACTAAAATCACCTTATGATGGATAACCCCTTTAACTCTTCCCAGCCCCCCAAAAAACAATGACGGGAGGCCGGTAGGAGGGAGGCTAAAGTTTTTTCTTCCCCAGTGGAAGGAAATTACTGCAAATGCCTGGATCCTGAATTTAATAAATTCGGGGTACAGGATAGAATTTTCTGCTCTCCCTCCTCCAAGATTTCTAGTCTCAAACCAGGCTTCTCTTCTTTAGAACAGGATGTTAGAAAGTGTTCACAATCTGCTGCATTTGGGAGCCATTTCTCAGGTTCCGAACTTGGAACAGGGTTGGGGTTACTATTCTTACCTGTTCCTAGTCCCGAAACCAAATGTCTCTTTCCGTACTATAATAAACTTGAAGTTTCTAAACAAGTTTATTGTGTACAAAAAAATTCAAGATGGAATTTCTAAAAACGGCAATCCCAATGATTTCATCAGGGGCTCTTATAATAACAATGGATTTGAAGGATGCATACTTCCATGTGCCTATTCATACAAACTTCCAGAAGTATCTCAGATTTGCAGTTAGTCACAACGGGGAGATTCTTCACTTCCAATTTGTAGCCCTTCCATTCGGGATTGCATCAGCCCCTAGGTTGTTCACAAAATTGATGGTAGAAGTAATTGCCTTCTTAAGACTAAAAGATATTGTTATAATTCCCTATCTGGACGATCTCCTGATTTCAGCAAGTTCTCCAGATCTCTTAAAAAATCATCAACATCAAGTCATTTGCTGTTTACAAAATCTAGGATGGATCATATATCTAGAAAAATCAGACCTGATACCCAACCACAGAAAGAAGTTTCTGGGAATGATTCTACAACCCACAACCCTTTTGAAATTTTTTTTCCCGAAGGGAAACTATCTTTTCTAATATTCCGGATATAAAGGACTGTGTCAGTAAGGAAAGCCTGTCGTGAGGTAATAAATCAATTATGAATTATGGTCATAAAAATGATTAATTATGAAAAATTTTAAATTATGAAAATTATTAAAAATATCAAAATTATGACCTGGTGAATTGTAGACAAAGCCAATCAATACAATTCACATCTGAGTACGACTATTTCTTCAGATATCAACAAGTTATTTTTATGACGGGATGACATTTACCCTTTAGGATGTAGTTTTGCAATATACAATAATACACAGGTATTATAAAGTATGCAGATTTATTGGTTATAAGATTATAAACATAAATGAGTAATATGATATATATAAATATATATATATATAAAATGATATATGTAAATGAATATCAATTAGATATTAGTAAACAGTACAAGATTGTTAATTGACTACATTTAGTAGAACAATACATGTGAGTAGTAAGTAACTTGTTAAAATAAAACAAAAGCTACTAGGTTAGAAATATATAAGAAAATTTTACATATCACTCTATTCAGAGGAACCTCATGATATCAAGGTGGGCAATATCTAATCATAGACATCAATATGGAATGCTAAATACACTCCCCGCCCCCTTTTAACCACGACAAATCACATGACTCCAAGAATGAGCAAATCCATAAGGATATAAACATGGAAGAATACTTCCGCCCCATTCTTGACTATTTTTCTATACATGATCTTAGTAAGACTATTAAGACTATGATCTTGCTCTATATTTTAGGAGGAATAACTTGAAACAAGTTTCCTGTGTGGGAACTATATTTATAACACCTAGGTTGGCGAGTAGGAATTCTATCAATATCTAAGCAATTATTTAATGCTTTAATAGATTGAGCCTTGATTCTTCTGCAGGGAGAATGAAGTCTCACATATCCTAAAACTATAATCTCAATATGGAGATAATTATTTTATTTATTCGCCAATCTAAATGGTATAATCCCATTCACATTATCCCAATTGGTCTTAATTAAATGGAATACCATTTTTGTGTCTCATACCAAGTTTATGTAAGAATCTTCTTTCAGCTCTTAGGAACACTGAACGGTCCATCTCATCATCATGGATAGCCATTGGGTCGGTACCGTGTGATCAGTCCGGCTGATGGGATCTCACATGGCTTTCATGGCTCCCATCTTGTGGACCTCTTTCTTGTGTTTTTGTGTTCTCTTCAGCCTACAGTCTACAGTTCAGAGTTTTCAGTTCAGTCTCCAGCCTTGTAACATCTGGTTTACCAGACTTTTAAATTAGTTAGACACACCCTCCTAAATTGGAATTCCCCAATGAATGTAGGTTGGGCGTGTACATATGGTAATGACTATGACATCAATATACTACCCATAATGCATTGAGCATATCAGCCATAATGCCTTTTCTGTGGTGTAATGTCACCTACCCATCCACTAGGGGGTGCTATTGCATAAGCAATTAGCATCATTACCATTAAGGGTTAACTGTCAATAATTAAATGTGAAAAAGACAAAAAAACAACAAGGTGCGCTCCTAGTGTGGACGGTATAGCAGAGTGGCTTCAATGTGCACAAAAATTGAAGGCTTACCACATCGTGTTGTGCTAAGAGCACAACACCTCAGCAGGCATATAGACTTGCAGGAAGAAATGGAGGTCAGCAGCCACGGTTTCCTTTCCAGGTTCCTCTCGGTCGCTGGATGGGCAATGAAAAGTGGTGGATAAAATCCAGGAAAACAGGAATTACCATACGGCGCTTTTACTCCTTGGACAGATGCAGGCAACAGTCCATATGACAGGTTAGTTCTTTATTGTGCGTATCTAAGGAGGCCCAGGTTGTGTGAGTGGTTGTATGGCCTGACACTCAGGCCATACAACCACTCACACAACCTGGGCCTCCTTAGATACGCACAATAAAGAACTAACCTGTCATATGGACTGTTGCCTGCATCTGTCCAAGGAGTAAAAGCGCCGTATGGTAATTCCTGTTTTCCTGGATTTTATCCACCACTTTTCTTTAACTGTCAATAATTGGTCTTAAACCCACATTCCACACTTGACGAATGGAACCATAATTAACAATTCAGGGATTACTTTTGACATCTATAAGTAATCAAAACCTGGATTCTCATAGACATAGAGTCTCCAATTAGACATTTAAATTTATTAGAGAGATAAAGATCATGGAGGGCTCTTTCACACAGATGTGTGAATCTCTCTGTTTGTCCAATCTTGGTAATTGATTGTTGGTTACAATAACATTCACAGGCTAACTAGCCCTACACAAAGACTCATTCTCAAAGTCTATACCTGAGAATTATATATAAGATAATAGATATATAGTGATGTCCTTTACAATACTACCAGTATATGACAATATCATGTACTACTGATTACCATATATATATATATATATATCTATATATATATATATATATATATATATATATATATAAAGAACTAATGTTCATTCGGATGAGTGAGACATAGTTATTTCACGATCTCTTATCTCACCCCCTTCTTCTCTCCATTCACCCCCCTTTACCTTGGATGAATGGTAGTAATGTCGTCTACAGAGTGTAACCAGATCCCTTATCAGTCTCTTATCTAAACACCATAAATAAGCTAAAGATACAAGAAGCATTGTACTCCCAGACTGGCATTGGAGATAGGAGATGAAACTTCAGAATTGGCCTACTTAGGTTAATACACAAAATGGCGGACATCATGCAATTATGCTATGAAACTTATTAGACATAGGGATTCATTTTTGGGGTGTACAAAAAGCATGACAAGCTATGTCAGTGTTGGTATCAATGACTTCCACTATTCCAGCTGTCCAATAGGCACAATTTCATTCCAGAATGCTGAAAGCACAAACTCTTGGAAAAGAAATTTCAATTGTGGTCGGATTCTTATATGTACCGTAAGTAGGGTACCACTTGCATGAATAATTAGGCCTGGGGTGTGCCTGGGTGGCCGTGAAGGGTATCCTAGAGAAGGGGGATACCCTGAAAGTGACTGTAGAAAAAAAGGGTAAGGGAGGGTGGGGACATCTTGCATGCTGGCGACAGCACCTATGTGGATCAGGTGGGTATATAAAGACCAGACTCCTCCCATAAATTAGGTTAACTGTTTCAGCTAACCTCCACTTGTGGTCGGATTCTTATATGTACCGTAAGTAGGGTACCACTTGCATGAATAATTAGGCCTGGGGTGTGCCTGGGTGGCCGTGAAGGCTATCCTAGAGAAGGGGGCAAAAAAATACCTCAGTTAGGTAATACATGAATTAATGGTTAAGCATAACCTACGTCATATGAACCCAAGATAACAGACCAAATGCTCCATTTAACAGCTGGAGGTTGGAACGTGTCAATGGAACAGAGCGATAGCAGTGCCCTAACTTACTTAACATCTAAGTGATAACTGACAAAGAGAAGCCCCTACCCAGAAGCTGGTGCAGCTGTTATGGAGCCGAAGCCAAGATAAATTTTAGTTATACCACTTGGCACTACTAGACCCATAGCACCTACCAGAATGGTACTACCAGGGTGTGCTTGGATAGAGGTAACCCAAGTGTGAAATATAGAAAATGTTGAAGTGCTAGATAGACAGAAGGTACAATGAGTCGGTTAGAAAAGTGGCCAAAACACAGAAGTCAGTAGGTATTTAGATAGGTAGTGCCAGAAGAGGAAGATTTGAAAAGTGTCCCGAGTTACACATAAGTAATCCTATTGAACCATGCCAACATAAAGTGACGACAACTAACCCGCATAGACAAAACATAAAAGGATATAAACACACTTAACCTGAGGTTTCGTGTACCAGTAAGGTAGTCTCCACATACTTGCAGGTGAAAAGAAGATTATTACTGCTGCACCCTGAGGCTTATTGCAAAATAAAATCTACATGACCAGCAGGTTACAAAGACCGATAAGGGCAAATTTCCCAACAGGTACACACATGACAAGACTTGAACAAGCTAAACCCACATCAAAGAACTTAACACTAAGATGTGTACAACTAAGACCACAATCAGATGCATAGCAACAAACATAAGAGCAAGATAGAGATGGCAACAACATGAGGCTCGTGGACTGACAGTGCGCACTAATCTGCCTCGGACAGAATCGTATGAAACGCAGAAACGGAAAAAACATGAGGCTCGTGGACTGACAGTGCAATCTGCCTCAGACAAAATCGCATGAAACATAGAATCGGAAACAACATGAGGCTCGTTGATTGTCAAGCAATCTGCCTCTAACAGGGGTGTAAGTAACGTACAAAAACAAATGACAAGAGGCTCGTGGATTGATGCTACAATCTGCCCCAAACAAGAACGTTTGTAATGTACAAAGGAATGACAATACGAAGGCTTGAGGATTGTCGGGCAGTCTCTCTCTTCTGGGAACATGTGACGTACGAAAGGCATGCAAAGAGACAGCTTAACACTTACCTGGAATGGCAAGGTCGAACTGACTGTAACAAGGCGTATGTAATGACCAAAAAAAAGGAATCTATAAAGATGAAGCTTTACGGATTGACGACAGCAATCAGCCTCCAACCACACCGAATGTATAGCGCTAAGCGGTAAAACAACCTAGAGTACATAACGTAAGCTGAAACAAAAGAGCTGGAATGGCGAGCTCAAACTGGCTGTAACAAGGTGTATGCAATGACCAAAACGAAAACTATGAAGATGAAGCTTTACGGATTCACGACAGCATTTAGCCTCCAACCACATCGAACACATAGCACTAAGACGTAAAGCAACCTAACGTACATAACGTAAGATGAAACAAAAGAGCTGAAACAACAGAAGGGGACAATAAACTATGAGACTTACACTGTAAGGAACTGTATGTGAATTACCCTGTAGGGAACCATATATATGTCCTACTGTAGGGAACCGTTAAGGTTGACGCATGGTTTATCCCTTGAAGTAACGTAAGCAGCGTATAACATGAGCTATCTGACTTTAACAGGGGCGTGTGTAACGTACGGACAAAAGAGGCTCGTGGATTAACTATACAATCTGCCCCAAATGAGAACATTTATAATATACAAAGGAATGACAACGATATGAGGCTTCGAGGATTGTCGGCCAGCCTCTCTCACGGGAGCGTGTGACGTACGAAAGGCATGTAAAGGCACTTAAAGCTTACCTGGAAGGGTGAGGTCAACTTGGCTGTAACAAGGCGTGTATAATGACCAGAAAGGAAACTATAAAGATGAGGCTTTACAGATTGACGATAGCAATCAGCCTTCAACCACACCGAACGTATAGCACTAAGAGTTAAAACAACCTAGCGTACATAACGTAAGCATAACGTGACAGCGGGAGAATAACTATGAAACGTACACTGTAAGGAACTGTATGCGTATTAACCTGTAGGGAAATGTATGTATGTCACACTGAAGGTAACTGTATGTATGTGACACTGTGACACTGAAGGTAACCGTATGTATGTGACACTGTGACACTGAAGGTAACCGTATGTATGTGACACTGAAGGTAACCGTATGTATGTGACACTGAAGGTAACAACCGTATGTATGTGACACTGAAGGTAACCGTATGTATGTGACACTGAAGGTAACCGTATGTATGTGACACTGAAGGTAACCGTATGTATGTGACACTGAAGGTAACCGTATGTATGTGACACTGAAGGTAACCGTATGTATGTGACACTGAAGGTAACCGTATGTATGTGACACTGAAGGTAACCGTATGTATGTGACACTGAAGGTAACCGTTAACGTTGAAGCATGGTATATCACTTGAAGTAATGTAAGCACCGTATAACATGTCCGAAAACAACAAAGCCCTGTATATAAGCTTTAAGCTTACAGTAGTGTAAACCCTGAACAACATTAATGTTCAGCAGAACAGATAAATTAACCACTAATACAATATATATATACACACATATATATATATATATACATACATACATCCACACATACACACACATATACATATACATACACATACATACATATATACATACATACACATATATATACATACATATATAGAGGCCACAGTAAACACAATTACCAGCAATAGAACATAGGCCCATATGTCAGCTAAAATAATGTTAAATGCCCAGTATTAACACTAACGCATAGCATATAGACACTTGTTATGTAATGCAAATTATCAGCTATAGTAACATAAGCACCGTATGACCACAATAGGGACATTAATGCACCACATGACAGCTATGGAAACGTAACACAGCATCGGCTATATTAACACAAAGCCCAGTAAATTAACTATACCAAAACGAGCACAGTACATCAGCTGTGGTATCAACGCCTGGCACTGCAAACCAATATAACGTGAAGCACGGTATCAGCTCAGGTAACACATGCCACCGGTACTATTGTAGCATAAATGTCATAGTCATGTATGTACAATGTGACAGCTCCAGAAAAGTATACATAATTTTATGCCTAATGTGCCTGCTATAGGAACCTTTGCATAGTGTGAATGTTATGGGGTCACGCCATGAAAACAATACTGTAAGAAACATATGCAAGTCACATTGAAGGAAGATGTACATGTTATATCACTAGGGAAACATATGCACGTACACCGAGTAGGAACCTGAGTAATACACTGTTGAACGCAAGCTTGGTATACTGTGTGGGATATCAGCAAGGAACACTATATGGAAGGTAGGCGTGGGATACTGTGTGGGAACGTATGGCAGTACGCGGTTTTGCTTGTTGCCTGCTAATGCAACTGAGTGGAAACACAATCATTGTGCAGTTGTGTAGAATGTAGCCATGACACAGGAAGCTAAGTGATGTCCATGCCCTGGTTGAAATGAATAAGTGTTATCTTGTGTGAACCGTATGTGTGATAAATGCAGGGAAACATGGCGTGTATGGTAACGAAACACAGAACGCTGTAATGAAACATAAGTGTGGAAAACCATGTGGTAATGTCAGCAAGGACATCCTATCACACCTGACCTCCCACATGAGTAAATGTAAAAGCTATGCCATGATAACAGCCTAACATACTACACCTGAGAACCATGAGAGTCATGCAGCAGCTTGAAATACCTGACCTGCATACATTAATGAAAGCCTAACGTGACAGAACTAAAACCAGACAAAAAGACAAATGTGACAGTAAAGCTATGAAACGTCCACTGACGTAGCAGGTGGGCACGCAGTATATTCTATGGTGACATAACCCATACATGACTATGTGTATGTAATAATAAACTATACAAGTTATATGAATGGTAACAAAAAACAGTATAATAGAGACATATGATGTATCTACGATAAGTGACAACCACGGTGACGTTTAACAGTATACTGACGGCAATTTACATGGTATATACTAAGATATTGAAAAAGATTAGGGAAGTGTGAGATGTACTCAATCTGGTGTGGTGACCGAGAACTTCAGTCTGGGTATAATCTCCTGTATACCCTGATTAAGCAGAAAATTCGTAAAGATAAATGGGGGTGACTGGTTCTCAAGGTCTTGAGTGTGATGGAAATGTGTTATATGGTTTTGTCTGTGAATATGTAATGATGATAGTGGTGTTTATGAATAATTCAAGAGGGTGATGATGGGTGTTTGTATAAATTTGAGGGTATGTATATATATATATAATGAAAGAGGGTGATAGGTGTTCCTGTATAAACTGGAGAATCTGTATATAATGATCGGTGTATATGGGAGAGAGGGAAAAGTATGGGGGAGAAAAGTATCTTGATAGGTGTTTGTGAATGATTGGAGAGGGTGATGGTAAATGTTACTGTATAAATTGGAGAATATGCATGTATATAATGAATATTTGTGATGATAGGTGTTTCTGTATAGACTGCAGGATGTGTGTGTATATATTGATCGGTGTATATGGGAGAGAGAAGTATAGGGGAGAAGGAAATGATTGAAGGAGAAGGGGGATGATGAAAGAGAGATAGAGGATGGTGAAAATAAAAGAAAAGGCTCTTACTTGGATAGATAAAAGCGTAATTTATTTGTAATTTAATAATATAAAACAGGAAAAAACGCTGGGCCCTAGCGCTTATACTTTCCAATGCATATGAAACAGTTAAAATAATTCATAAATGTAATTCATAACAAGGTCAGTAGATGAAAAGCACTGAATAGTTATACAATGTGCAATAGTAGGTAAATGAACCCGGTGCTGTGACCGCAAGGTATAACAGACCAAGTCAATTGCTCTCGGTACGGCGACCGTAGAGATGTGTGAAATAGTCAAGTAGTCCACGGTGCTGCGACCGTATGCCAGAATGAAGAAACAAAGTCACAATGTAGCGGTACTGCGACCGTATGCCAGAAAGAAGAAACAAAGTCACAATGTAGCGGTGCTGCGACCGTAGTTGGTAGTACAATTCAATGGGACACAGTGTGTCAATGTTGCGAGGGTGCGTGCTGTCTCTAACAGAGTGAGGGAGCCATGGATTGGCAGTGGGCCAAAAGGGGGAAGAAATATCTTGTGGTACTATGTACCTCTCACCCGGTCACTCCTATGGACTTTGTGATGTCGGTCCTCACTCTGGAAACGAAGCCGCTTGTTTGTGGCTGTCTGCGGTCACTGGTGCTCGGCTTCTCCTCGTGGCGGTGAGCGTGTTGGGCGCGTAATAGAATCCTGGCGCGCTGTGATGATCCTGTGGTTCAGCTGGTGATGATAGTGCTTGCAATGGTGTCTACTGCCTTAAGACTAGACGCGTTTCGGACCCTCTAGGTCCGTCCTCAGTAGTCTGCTTGAACACTGCCAAATTGTGCCTTATATACAGTCCAAGTAAAAGATGGAAGGAAAACATGGTGGAAGATCCGGACCCGGGTCCAAAATGGAATAACAGGAATGGACTCGGTCCGGGTGGTGAAAAAAGAGGTAGGTGAATTGGCGAAATAGAGTTTGAAGAGTTAGAGGTTGTAGATGATTAGTATGTGTATATGGCAAGGTGTGGATTTTACCTAAATGTATATATATCTCCAGGTGTGTTCTTATGCAAGGTCTGGTGGAGGTAATAGGTGAAGTATATATTACATGATGAATGGTATGTTTGAGGGGACAAGAGCTGAATAATTAATGTTTGCAGGTATGGCTGGGTAAATGTAGAGGTGAAAACAGTTTTTCCATGTAAACTTATGTATAAATCAATGGATCTATAGTCATGAGTAAGAAGAATATAATGAATGGTGTGTATGGAGGGACAAGAGCTGTGTAATTAACAGGTCTGGCAGGTGTATGTGGGAATGGAAACGATTAATTGTATGATTATATATCAATCAATAGATACATAGGTATATATAAGAAAAATGGGCAAGATAACTGATTGTAAGAGTGGATATGGATAACAATTGGTGATATTCTGGGTGATCTAATAAATATGAGTAAGATCAAATTAAGTGGTGCAAGTGGGAGAAGTAGTGAAAAGATATTAAAAAGATGTTTAGGTAAAAAATTGGATAATAGAGGATATATGTAGAATGTGGAGTGCTGCTCTTATTGGAACACACGATTAATAGTAATAAATATGAAATAAAAAAATAATAAAATATAAAAAATAAAAATAATAAAATAAAATAATAATAATAATAAATAATAAAAATAAATAAATATAATTAAAAATAAAAATAGTATAAAAATAAAATAAAAAATTAATATAAAAATAAAAATGCTAAAAATAAAAATAAATCTAAATAATAGAAAATATAAAATAGTAAAAATGGTAAAAGATGTAGTAGAAATAAGAATAAATGTAAATAATTGAATGGGTAAAATTAGTAAAATAATATAAAATATAATATACTCTGTAGCTGCGTACTGAAATTGTCTGTTTATAGGAATCCAAAAATTTCCAAGTCTGCGTTTAATCCAAAGGGCGCCAGAGTTTGCAGGTCATAGATCATTTTGCTTTCTTGTCTCGACATTTTCCTGATGTGGTCGCCTCCCCTCCAATCGTGTTTTATTTTTTTAATGGCTGCAAAGGTAAGTCCTGATGGGTTCCTGTTATGTTTATCTCTAAAATGCGTTGATAGAGAATGGTTCTCAAATCCTGTTTTTATGTTATGAACATGTTCTTGTATTCTTTTTTTGAGGCTTCTTTTTGTGCGTCCTATGTATTGTAGTCCACATGGACATGTGATAATATATATCACAGACACACTGTCACAGGTGAGGAACTCGGTTATCTTGTGTTCCTGTCCATTACCTTTGGATATTATTGTCTCCGTTTTCTTTGGGAAATCCGTGATCTTGCAGTTGGTGCATTTTCCACAGCGAAAAAAACCTTTGAGTTTTAGCCACGTTTCTGTTGGTTTTTGGGTTTCTCCAATCACTGGTTGTTTAGTACTGGGGGCTAGTTTCAGTCCCAAATTCGGCGCTTTCGTGTAAACTATCTTCGGTTTGTCAGTTAAAATTGAGTTTAAGGCTTTGTCCTGTTTTAGTAGTTCCCAATTGCGTTTGATAATATTTTCAATTTGTTTATGTTGGTTGTTAAAGGGTAGGATAATTTTCGGATTTTGTTCCATTGTTGTAAGTTTGGTCTTTGGTTTGAAATAGTCTTTTCTTTCTTGTTTTCTGATTTTTTCAAATGCATTTGTCAGTATTTTCTCTGGATAGTCTTTGTTCTTGAATTCTTCTGTTAGTGATCTTGCTTCCTCCTCAAAATCTTCCTCGTTGGTGCAATTTCTTTTTAAGCGTCTAAACTGGCCCTGGGGTACATTTAGGAGCCATTGGGGTAGGTGGCAGCTGCTGAAGAGGATATAGGAATTCCTCGCTGTGGGTTTTTTGTATGTTTGGCATTTTAAATTACCGTCATTGATTGAGATGAGAAGATCTAAAAATTCGACCTGTTCTGTACTGATTTGTGGGGTAAAACGGAGATTAAAATTATTGTCATTAAGAGAATCTAAAAATGTATCCAATTGGGGTCTTGAACCTCTCCAAATCATTATAATGTCGTCAATGTATCGCTTCCATAGGACCAGATCTGCGCCAAGCTTGGGGATAATAACATGTTGTTCCCAATATCCCATGAACAAATTAGCAATAACTCGGCGCAAATCTGGTCCCCATGGCTGTTCCGACCTTCTGGCGATAAAATTGTTGATTAAAAAAGAAATAATTATGTGTTAAAATATATTTGATACTTTCTGTTAAAAACCCAATTTGGGTGGGAAAAAGTTCTTCTGCTTGGGTTAAAAAATAGTGCGATGCTTCTATCCCTTGTTCATGATTAATACAGGTATAGAGTGAACTTACATCTAGGGTTCCGATTATCCAGTCTTCATGCCACTCTAGTTTTTCCAATTTTATCGCCAGAAGGTCGGAACAGCCATGGGGACCAGATTTGCGCCGAGTTATGCTAATTTGTTCATGGGATATTGGGAACAACATGTTATTATCCCCAAGCTTGGCGCAGATCTGGTCCTATGGAAGCGATACATTGACGACATTATAATGATTTGGAGAGGTTCAAGACCCCAATTGGATACATTTTTAGATTCTCTTAATGACAATAATTTTAATCTCCGTTTTACCCCACAAATCAGTACAGAACAGGTCGAATTTTTAGATCTTCTCATCTCAATCAATGACGGTAATTTAAAATGCCAAACATACAAAAAACCCACAGCGAGGAATTCCTATATCCTATTCAGCAGCTGCCACCTACCCCAATGGCTCCTAAATGTACCCCAGGGCCAGTTTAGACGCTTAAAAAGAAATTGCACCAACGAGGAAGATTTTGAGGAGGAAGCAAGATCACTAACAGAAGAATTCAAGAACAAAGACTATCCAGAGAAAATACTGACAAATGCATTTGAAAAAATCAGAAAACAAGAAAGAAAAGACTATTTCAAACCAAAGACCAAACTTACAACAATGGAACAAAATCCGAAAATTATCTTACCCTTTAACAACCAACATAAACAAATTGAAAATATTATCAAACGCAATTGGGAACTACTAAAACAGGACAAAGCCTTAAACTCAATTTTAACTGACAAACCGAAGATAGTTTACACGAAAGCACCGAATTTGGGACTGAAACTAGCCCCCAGTACTAAACAACCAGTGATTGGAGAAACCCAAAAACCAACAGAAACGTGGCTAAAACTCAAAGGTTTTTTTTGCTGTGGAAAATGCACCAACTGCAAGATCATGGATTTCCCAAAGAAAACGGAGACAATAATATCCAAAGGTAATGGACAGGAACACAAGATAACCGAGTTCCTCACCTGTGACAGCGTGTCTGTGATATATATTATCACATGTCCATGTGGACTACAATACATAGGACGCACAAAAAGAAGCCTCAAAAAAAGAATACAAGAACACGTTCATAACATAAAAACAGGATTTGAGAACCATTCTCTATCAACGCATTTTAGAGATAAACATAACAGGAACCCATCAGGACTTACCTTTGCAGCCATTAAAAAAATAAAACACGATTGGAGGGGAGGCGACCACATCAGGAAAATGTCGAGACAAGAAAGCAAAATGATCTATGACCTGCAAACTCTGGCGCCCTTTGGATTAAACGCAGACTTGGAAATTTTTGGATTCCTATAAACAGACAATTTCAGTACGCAGCTACAGAGTATATTATATTTTATATTATTTTACTAATTTTACCCATTCAATTATTTACATTTATTCTTATTTCTACTACATCTTTTACCATTTTTACTATTTTATATTTTTTATTATTTAGATTTATTTTTATTATTAGCATTTTTATTTTTATATAAATTTTTTTTTTTATTTTATTTTTATACTATTTTTATTTTTAATTATATTTATTTTTATTTTTATTATTTATTATTATTATTATTATTATTTTTGTTTATTTATTTTTATTTTTATATTTATTATTATTATTTTTATTTTATTTTATTTTTATTTTTTTATTTTTTATATTTTATTATTTTTTTATTTCATATTTATTACTATTAATCGTGTGTTCCAATAAGAGCAGCACTCCACATTCTACATATATCCTCTATTATCCAATTTTTTACCTAAACATCTTTTTAATATCTTTTCACTACTTCTCCCACTTGCACCACTTAATTTGATCTTACTCATATTTATTAGATCACCCAGAATATCACCAATTGTTATCCATATCCACTCTTACAATCAGTTATCTTGCCCATTTTTCTTATATATACCTATGTATCTATTGATTGATATATAATCATACAATTAATCGTTTCCATTCCCACATACACCTGCCAGACCTGTTAATTACACAGCTCTTGTCCCTCCATACACACAATTCATTATATTCTTCTTACTCATGACTATAGATCCATTGATTTATACATAAGTTTACATGGAAAAACTGTTTTCACCTCTACATTTACCCAGCCATACCTGCAAACATTAATTATTCAGCTCTTGTCCCCTCAAACATACCATTCATCATGTAATAAATACTTCACCTATTACCTCCACCAGACCTTCCATAAGAACACACCTGGAGATATATATACATTTAGGTAAAATCCACACCTTGCCATATACACATACTAATCATCTACAACCTCTAACTCTTCAAACTCTATTTCGCCAATTCACCTACCTCTTTTTTCACCACCCGGACCGAGTCCATTCCTGTTATTCCATTTTGGACCCGGGTCCGGATCTTCCACCATGTTTTCCTTCCATCTTTTACTTGGACTGTATATAAGGCACAATTTGGCAGTGTTCAAGCAGACTACTGAGGACGGACCTAGAGGGTCCGAAACGCGTCTAGTCTTAAGGCAGTAGACACCATTGCAAGCACTATCATCACCAGCTGAACCACAGGATCATCACAGCGCGCCAGGATTCTATTACGCGCCCAACACGCTCACCGCCACGAGGAGAAGCAGAGCACCAGTGACCGCAGACAGCCACAAACAAGCGGCTTCGTTTCCAGAGTGAGGACCGACATCACAAAGTCCATAGGAGTGACCGGGTGAGAGGTACATAGTACCACAAGATATTTCTTCCCCCTTTCCACTACCCAGCCTTGCAACTGCTGGAGCTTCCTCCTTTTGGCCCACTGCCAATCCATGGCTCCCTCACTCTGTTAGAGACAGCACGCACCCTCGCAACATTGACACACTGTGTCCCATTGAATTGTACTACCAACTACGGTCGCAGCACCGCTACATTGTGACTTTGTTTCTTCTTTCTGGCATACGGTCGCAGTACCGCTACATTGTGACTTTGTTTCTTCATTCTGGCATACGGTCGCAGCACCGTGGACTACTTGACTATTTCACACATCTCTACGGTCGCCGTACCGAGAGCAATTGACTTGGTCTGTTATACCTTGCGGTCGCAGCACCGGGTTCATTTACCTACTATTGCACATTGTATAACTATTCAGTGCTTTTCATCTACTGACCTTGTTATGAATTACATTTATGAATTATTTTAACTGTTTCATATGCATTGGAAAGTATAAGCGCTAGGGCCCAGCGTTTTTTCCTGTTTTATATTATTAAATTACAAATAAATTGCGCTTTTATCAATCCAAGTAAGAGCCTTTTCTTTTATTTTCACCATCCTCTATCTCTCTTTCATCATCCCCCTTCTCCTTCAATCATTTCCTTCTCCCCTATACTTCTCTCTCCCATATACACCGATCAATATATACACACATCCTGCAGTCTATACAGAAACACCTATCATCACAAATATTCATTATATACATGCATATTCTCCAATTTATACAGTAACACTTACCATCCCCCTCTCCAATCATTCACAAACACCTATCAAGATACTTTTCTCCCCCATACTTTTCCCTCTCTCCCATATACACCGATCATTATATACAGATTCTCCAGTTTATACAGGAACACCTATCACCCTCTTTCATTATATATATATACATACCCTCAAATTTATACAAACACCCATCATCACCCTCTTGAATTATTCATAAACACCACTATCATCATTACATATTCACAGACAAAACCATATAACACATTTCCATCACACTCAAGACCTTGAGAACCAGTCACCCCATATACTAAGAGATGTATACGTGGTGTACATATAACTGACAAACAGTAAATGAATGCACTGGTGATGTATAACAGTACAATGTATAATGACAAATTTATACATGGCCTATAATGGATGACATGTCTGAGATAGAGCTCGGTTCTGGGCTGCAGCATAAAAGAGCGTACAGATGTGGAGACGCAGCAGGAAAGACTCCAGCGAGGGGACAGAATGGAGAGCGGTTGTGAGCATGAAACTGGATTACACCAGGCCACATATGAAGGAAATGTAAGAACACAGTCAACACACAACACCGAAATATGGAGCCCAGCGCTGAGAGGATTAAACTTGGAGATTCAGCAGCCTGTGCTGCTCTCTCAGCCCAAACACATCCTCCTGCTGCAGTCAATTATATGTATAAGCCACAGCTGTGATCTCCTATGAGAGATCTTTGCAGACTAAGAGACTGAGGCAGGAAAGAGTTAACCTCAGGCTGAAATATGCAAATTACCTTACGGCCAGCAGGCCAGGCTGGAGCCTGCACAGCTACATGTGCTTACTGCATGTTTACAGCATATTGTAGGAGCCAGATGTAGCTACTTCCCAGCCTGCAGCATGAAAGGTACCGTAACACATTACCGTATTCCTTGCATCATAGTTAGGCTTGCAAACAGTGCCTCTCTGCGACGTATGCAATTAAAACTCCCACCAAAACCACAGCATCCAGTGCAAAGACATCTTGCAAGCTGGCGACAGCACCTGTGTGGATCAGGTGGGTATATAAAGACCAGACTCCTCCCACAAATTAGGTTAACTGTTTCAGCTAACCTCCACTTGTCTCCCAGGGTGTCAAGGTCTTTAAACTGGTGGCTCAGGGATACAAACTTGAAGAAGGGAGTTTTTTGGTACCATGATCAGATAATTATAACAACAGACACCTGCGCCTGGGGTTGGGGGGCTCACGTAAATCAAGATTATTTTCAAGGTCAGTGGCCTCCACATTTGGAAAAGTTTTCCTTAACCTCTTAAGGACGCAGGGCGTATCCATACGCCCGTGGGAATTCCGGAGCCCACCACTAGCCGGTAGGGGACCGGAGCCGGATGCCTGCTGAAATCATTCAGCAGGCACCCTGGCACATCGCCCAGGGGGTCCTGAGACCCCCCCATGTCGGCGATCGGAGAGAATCGCATGTCAATTCAGACATGCGATTTTCTCCAATTCCGGGCTGATCGGGTCTCTGGTGACCCGATCACCCGGAAAATAGGGCTGATCGGAGTTGTCAGCAACAACCCCGATCAGCCTAAAGGATTGGAGTGAGATTGCAAAGCTGCGATCTACTCCTATCCCCTGCCATTACTCAGAACGGAGTTCTGACCAATGGCAGCGCAGGACAGGGGGTTGCCATGGCAACCCCCCGTTCTGCCCGCCCCTGGATGTCGAGGGGCTCTGGGAAGAAGATGGAGGCCGTACCTGCAGGAGAAGATGCCTGGGGACCTGGGATCTTCGCTGGAGCCTGCAGGATCCTGATCAGGTAGGGAATCGACAGTGGGGGGGGGGGAATTGAAAGAGAAAGTAAATCGATCTTTACTGTGGCAACCACTAGGGGGGCCAAACTGCAACTCCCAGCATGCCCAGAGAGCCAAAGCCTGTCTGGGCATGCTGGGAGTTGTAGTTTTGCAACATCTGGAGGGTCACAGTTTGGAGACCACTGTTACAGTGGTGCCCAAACAGTAGCCCTCCAGATGTTGCCAAACTACAACTCTCAGCATGCCTCGACTGCGCAGGCATGCTGGGAGTTGTAGTTCTGTAACATCTATCCCTTCAGATTTGGCAATTTTCATGACATTTTTGAAAATTGCTGCTCTACTTTGAAGCCCTCTAATTTTTTCAAAAAGCAAAAGTATGTCCATTTTATGATGCCAACATAAAGTGGACATATTGTATTTGTGAAGAAAAATAAAATGTATTTGGAATATCCATTTTCCTTACAATTAGAGAGCTTCAAAGTTAGAAAAATGCAAAATTTTCTAAATTTTCATGAAATTTTGGGATTTTCACCAAAAAAGGATGCAAGTAACGCCGAAAATTTACCACCAAAATAAAGTAGAATATGTCACGAAAAAACAATCTCAGAATCAGAATATTTGGTAAAAGTGTTTTCGCGTTATTAATTTGTAAAGTTACGGTGGTCAGAATTGCGAAAAAGGGCTCAGTCCTTAAGGTGAAAAAGGGCTGCGTCCTTAAGGGGTTAAATTACAAGGAGTTGAGAGCAATATGGGAATCCCTACAGACTGCCAAGCATCTGATAATAAATCGAGACATAAAAGTGTAGTCAGACAATTCTACAGCAGTAGCATTCATCAGACATCAAGGAGGCACAAAACACAGAGCTCTGCAAGCGATCTCAAGAATTTTTGTCTGGTCAAAAAGGAATGTAGCCTCCATCAAGGCAGTTCATCTAAATGGCTCCTGCAATTTGGTGGCAGATTTTCTAAGTCGGAGGACATTTGGCCCAGGAGAATGGTCTCTCAACCCTCTGGTCTTTCAGTGTCTAATAAACAACTGGGGATCTCCTTCCATAAATCTATTTGCATCCCAGAAGAATGTGAAAGTGGGGAAGTTCTTCTCCCTGGATCCAAGGGACAATCCGGAGGCGGTGGATGCATTGGCCAAAACTTTTCCCTCGCCTATGCATTTCCTCCAATCCCTCTTATTGCAAGATCACTTGCAAAAATCCGGGACAGCAATTTAACAGTGATAGGGTGCATGCACACCACGTTTTTGTTATACAATTCCCGTATATGGTTTCGAGTTAAAAACCGTACGGAACTGTATAGAAAACTGTATGCATTGACTTAACATTGTAAACCGTATGTCAAACGCATCATCCGGTTTAGTATGTTTTGCATCTCATACGGTTTTGTCCAGTTTTTTACCCATACCCAAAACTGTAGTCTACCACGTTTGTTGGTCTGGGTGAAAAACTGTATTAAACCGTATACGTTTTTTTTAAAACATGGGAGTCAATGGGAACCGTACAGAACTGTATGTGCGTACGGTTCAATCAGGTTTTCACCATACGGTTTTTGACTTTGCACAGTTTTTTTTCTTGCAATTTCAATCAAACAAGTGAAACTTTATTAAAAATGGAGTGAAAAGTTAAAAACGTATACTTTTTTCTTAAAAAACGGATGCAACCGAACATTATTTTTCAAACCGTATACGGTTTTAAACTGTATATGGTTTAAAATTTGTACAAACTTTTTGATACAGTTTAGTCAGGTTTTGAGGAATCCGTTTTTCATCAAAAACCTGATACAGGAACTGTATTGCAAAAACATGGTGTGTATTCACCCTTATTCGTAGCCCCTTTTTGGCCAAAAAGGGTCTGGTTCTGCCTTCTGAAGAGCCTAGCTATAGACAACCCTCTTCCTATAAAGGGATACTCCGGTGAAAAACTTTTTATTTTTTTTTAAATCAACTGGTGCCAGAAAGTTAAAAAGATTTGTAAATTACTTCTATTAAAAAATCTTAATCCTTCCAGTACTTTTTAGCTGCTGAATACTACAGAGGAAATTATTTACTTTTTGGAACACAGTGCTCTCTGCTGACATCTCTGTGCATTTTAGGAACTGTCCAGAGCAGCATATGTTTGCTATGGGGATTTTCTCCTACTCTGGACAGTTCTTAAAATGGACAGAGATGTCAGCAGAGAGCACCGGAGTACCCCTTTAATGGACTCTTTTCCAGGGCCCAGTGTATCATCAGGGCATTCAAAATCTATAGCTTACTGCCTAGATTCTGAGGAGTCCCTTTTAAAAACAAGGGGTTTATCTGATAAAGTTGTTGCTACTCTTCCTTCTAAAAAGCAGGAAAAATCTACATCTAAGATTTATATGAAGATCTGGTGGAAGTTTGTAAAATGGGTTGCTCCTAAAGAATTGAATCTATCCAAACCTGATATTCCCTGTATTCTTGACTTCTTACAGGAAGGGTTTGAAAAAGGCCTGTCGGTAAGTACCCTTAAAGTCCAGGTGGCAGCTTTGGGTGCAGTGTTTGATCAGCAAATCGTGAATCATCGATGGATTAAACATTTCTTTAGAGCTTTAGCCAGAATCAAACCTAAAATTCCAATCCGAACAACCTCCTGGAATCTTAATTGGGTTCTTTCAGGCCTGACAGTTTCTCCCTTTGAATCTTTGGATCAAATACCTCTTAGTGACTCTGAGGTTGGACCCTGCCTTTTTGACAAAAGTTGTTTCTAATTTCCACAGATCTTAAGAGACTGTACTTCAGTCTTTTTGTGATAACCTGAGGAATGATCAGAAAAATGTTTTTCACACACTAGATGTTAGTAACTGACCCATGGAGACAAGATAACAACTTACCTCTTCAGTTTCAGGGGTCTAACAAAGGCCAGAAAGCCTCTAAAAGTCCAATTGCTAGGTGGCTCAAAACAGTCCTCTCGGAAGTTTACACATCCAAAGGGGAACCAGTTCCAAAAGGGTTGAAGGCTCATTCTACTAGAGCCATGTCTGCTTCATGGGCTGAAAAGTCTGCTGCATCTATTGGCCAAATCTGCAGAGCTGCCACCTGGTCTGGTTCCCATACTTTTTTCAAACATTATAGGCCAGGCCCTTTCTTTTGGTAGGAAAGGGTTGCATGCTATTGTCCCTCCCTAATTAGTTTACTTGGTATTTCTCTGGTGGCTGTCATGGTGGATGAAGAATAAAGTCAGAATTATGATTTACTGATAATTCAGTTTTTTTTTTAGTCCATCAAAACAGCCCCTTCATACCCCCTTATTATTATTATTATTGATTGATTTGTGTTTAATCATTCATCTTATCCTGTCCCTCAAGGGAAATTTGTAAAACACTGAGAAAGTGTGGGAGGGGAGGGACTTTTAAACTCTCTGTTCCTGTTCCTATTAGGTCCAAGGGGACCATATCTCTGGTGGCTGTCATGCTGGACAAAAAAAACGGAATGATCGGCGGAGCCTAGCCGCAGACTGAGATGGAAGCATGAGCCTGCTGCTCTCCTCCTCAGCACACTCTCAGCACCTAAAACTGCAACCTCACCTGCTACAAGATGGGCAAAATAGGTAGGGGAACGTACCTGGACCCTGCCGAACCCCCTGGGCCGAGGAAAAACCAAGCTGATATGGCTAAATTCCTGAAGAAGAAGAAGGGCGCCACCTCTCCCGCCAGACCACCCAAGATGGCGCCGGTGTCTGAGGATGTGGGAGCGGCCCCTGCTGTGGTTACCCAACAGTTCCTCAAAACCTTCATGAGAAAAGCACTTACCGATGCACTGAAACCTGTGCATCGGACTGAACCATGGGACCTCGGACGGAAATCAAGTCCGAGGTCCGGTCGATTGGTTACCAAACGGAGGCTCTGGAAATGACGTGTGCGGGCCCACAGACAAGCTAACCTGGAGAAGCACATGAATGCCGCCTTGTCCCAGATTGAAGACAAGGAGAACCGAAGCCGCAGAAAAAATGTGCGCATCAAAGGGTTACCTGAGACATGGGGACCAGAGTCCTTGCGCAAGATCGCCATGGATCTCTACAGGGGCATGCTGGGTCCTGAGAGGGCTGCTCAAGTCGTTGAAAGAATCCACAGAGCATTGCGTCCCAAACCGAAGCCCAATGAACCACCTAGGGATGTAATCTGTGGCCTGTTATCTTATGTGGACACTGCCTGTATTCTCCAAGCGGCCCACGAGCAGAGCCCACTAATGTGTGGGCATGCGGAATTGTCCCTATTCCAGGATATCTCACCAACTACTCTAGCCAAGCGCAGACTCCTCAGGCCATTACTGGAGAAACTGAGGGAGAAGAAAGTGACCTATGCCTGGCTCTTCCCTTTTGGACTATCCATTAACCATAATGGTAAGAGGATTGCTGTACGTACCCCGGAGGACCTGGAGGCAGTATGGGTGGCCCTGGAGATGGCTCCTTTGAAAGTCCCCAACTGGCTACCGATCGCCGACATGCAGCGTCTCCCGTCCCTGCCGAGATGTGAGGAATGGAGAGTCGTCTCTAAACATAAGTCCAACAAGGGGAAGAAGACACTGGTGAAGGGTCCCCCGCCACCCCGCTGAGCTACCTGAGTGACTCGTGTTGTCATAGTTCAGCGATCTGCCTGTCCGGCTCACCAGTCATCTTATGCAAGTAAAATTGTTCCAGTTTACCAACTTCCGATGGTTTTATATATTGTTTAGTCTACTGACAGATTGGTCTGTACTGCGAGCTGTGGAGACAGCCCGCGGGTCCTGCGTGGCGAGTCCCGCTTACCGTCACCTTTACCTTACCGGGACTGATATGCTTGTGCCGGGACTCCCCCCACAAGCATATTTGTGGACATGAGTAGCAGACCCGTTCGCTCCCAGAGATCCTCACTCACGTTTCCTCCCCCTACCCAGTCACCCCCTCCCCCCTCTTTCAAATTCTTAACTCATACCTTTCCATTATGCACTTATGCCTTTCTGCTGCATATCTTCTGCTCTATGCTATCCCCAGTTGCCCCCTACATTTTATGCTTCATACCTAAGTTGCCCAAACTGATTTAATGCTAGGTTCTGAGCCTGTGCCTCACAGGCTAGGATTGTTTTGGTTGATAACCGATTTACTTCACCACAAACCTACCCTCACAATAAAACGTATTCCTTTTCCTCATCCTTTGAGGGATACCAAAATCTATATTAACAAATCACATGCTTCTACATATAACATCTACTGTTATACCTGTTACTTTACCCACACCACCTTCCCCCTATTGATTTCTACTTCTGCTATCCTCCCTCTTGTTTTCCTCCTTCTCAACTAACCCCTATTCTCTGTCTTCTTTTCCTCTTTCCCTTTCTTCTTCTGATCCTGAGCCTCTCTTGCATATCCATTTACTCGAGAGGTTTTATCTTCCTTCACCTTAGAGCCCAATGTCCGAGTTGAAGTTACTGTCTTTTAATGTTCGGGGCTTTAACTCGCCCAACAAACGAGGCCAGATCCTTGGAGTTACAAAGAAACTAGGTGCCAATATACTATTCCTACAGGAGACGCATTTTAGGGAAAATAAAATTCCACGCTTATCTTTGCGACACTTCGATAGGTGGTACCATTCGACTCATGTGTCTTCAGAATCAAAAGGTGTCTCAATTGCAGTGCATCGTTCCCTGCCTCTGCGTGTCATTGACATGTTTAGAGATTCATGAGGGCGTGTTATCTTCATAAAAGCTCAACTCCAAACGAGTAAATTCACACTGGTAAATAAATATGCCCCTAATCAGGGTCAGATCTCTTGGCTGCTGAAGACTTTTGACACTTTGTCGCTTTTTGCTGATGGTCCCATAATTTTAGGAGGGGATTTGAATGTCACTTTAAATCCGCTGCTGGATGCAACTACTGGAAAGTCACATATTTCGTATAGAGCCCTTGCCAAACTGCACTCTAAACTTTCTGACCTCTCTCTTTCAGATACTTGGTGTCATCTCCATCCCGGAACAAAGGACTATTCATTCCTCTCCATGGTTCACAATTCATACCAACGATTAGACTATTTCCTTGTCCACTCGGCGCTCCTTCCATTGGTCACGACCGCAGGTATTGACTCTATAACAGTCTCAGACCATGCTCCAATCACCCTAACTCTCTCCCTCTCGGGTCACACTCATTCACAAACGCGTTGGCGTCTAAATGAGAGTCTACTTGAGGATGATAGAGTGAGAAAGGACATACTAAAACATATCCAGCTGTACTTTGAACTTAATGCAGAATCTGTCCCCTCTGAAACACTAGTATGGGAGGCACACAAGTCTTACATTAGGGGCATACTTATATCATGGTGAGTCAAACTAAAAAAAGAGAGGAACATCATTATTACTTCTTTACTCTCCCAGATTTCAACACTAGAGAGGGCGCCTAAACGTAAGAGAGCGGTAGCTATTCAAAAGGACCTCCAAACACTTAGGGAACAACTTTGAGATATATTTCAACAGAGACAATCTAAAGTGTATATGCATTACAGACACAAAATATACGCCCACGGTAACAAGGGGGGGGGGGGGGCAAACGTATGTCCTCCTTACTCAAGAAGGCCAGACTGAAAGACCACATTCACTCTGTCAGATCACATACCAGAGTGCTTCATAGCACCTCGTCTGAAATTGCTCGAACTTTCCGAGACTTTTATGCCAAGCTCTCTAATTTGGGAGAGGAGGATACATCTCTACGATGCTTAGAGAAGTCACAATTGGTCAAGGCATTTTTGAGTAACTTGAAGCTTCCGTCCATGACAGAGGACATGGCTCGAGATCTCCTGAGACCTGTTGACACAGAGGAGGTGAATAAAAATTCTCTCCTCTTTCACCCCCGGGGAAGAGCCCGGGACCGGATGGTCTTCCTCTCTCTTTTTACAAGACATTTAAATTTGCGCTTCTCCCACAACTGACTGACTTTTGCGTGGCTGCTCTTCAGTGCTCACCTATTCCAAGGCAGACTCTAGAGGCACATATCACCCTAGGAGGGGAAAAATCTGGAGGATTGTGGCAGTTATAGACCAATTTCACTGCTCAATTTGGATCTAAAAATCTGGGCAAAATTGCTGTCCACACGTATCAAGAAGTTTCTCCCTTTGTTAATTGGTTCCGAACAGTCGGGATTTGTACAAGGCAGGGAGGCATGTACTAATACTGCGCGTCTCTTAACTGCCATTCATAGGGCCCACTTAGAGAAACGTCCCCTAGTCCTTCTCGGCATTGACGTCGAGAAGGCATTTCACAGAGTAAGAGGTTTTATTAAAATTTCACTTTCCTGAAGCATTTGTGGACGCAGTATTCTCCCTATATTCTTCTCCATCTGCTACCCTGCAAGTTAATGAGGTCATATCCCCAGTATTTACAATAGGCAATGGGACCAGGCAGGGCTGCCCTCTTTCACCTACACTTTTTGTCCTGGTGATGGAAACCTTACTATAGAGAGTACGTCAGTCTCCTGAGATCCATGGTTTTCTGGTTTCCGAGGGAGAACTCAAAGTACTTGCTTTCGCAGACGATTGACTTTTTCTGCTGGGTAATCCTCAAGGGGGTTTGTCCTGCCTGTCCCGTTTTTTTTATGATTTTGGTAGATTATCTAACCTTAAGGTTAATGTGTCGAAATCAGAGATGCTTAATATTTCTCTTCCCCCAAGTTGTCAGGCCTCACACACTTCCCGTAGACAGCATCCTATTTGAAATATTTAAGTGTGAACATACCTTCTTCCATTAATAAGATATATGACGTTAATTACAAACCGCTTCTAGCCGACGTCCAGCGAAGACTAGAGGAATATGATATCCCGCTGATCTCTTGGCTGGGCAGGAAGAACGTTATTAAATGTTATGTCCTGCCAAAAGTATTATATAAGATGAGAATGTTGCCTATTGCTCTTCCCTTACTCTTCTTCAGGAAGCTGCAGCCCATGTTTTCTAGATACGTATGGAAGTCGAACAGGCCTAGACTAGCTCAGTCTGTTAGCGAGACATCAGCTGGATGGAGGAATAGGGCTACAAGATGTAAAGACACTTTAGAAGGCTGTTTATCTACAGAGATGGATGGATCTCACTCATCCACTTCCCACTACTGGACATACGACTCATACTGCTGTAAACCAAATTACTACTGACATATTGAGAAATATATGGAACCCTACTTTTGCTAGATATAGGCCTAATTCTAAATTTATTTTGTTTCATGGAGCTTCAAATGTTTGGTCTGAATTGTCACCCTCACTCTCACCTACACCTTCCCCATTACTACCGGTCAATACTATACCTGCGGTCGTGGACAGATACTCACCTACCTTCCAACCTATGTGGGATCTTTTACAACATCTGAAGTGTCCCAACTGTTTAGGGCTGGAGAGACACCAACACAGGAGACTCTTAAACAACTGATTCCTAATCAGATATTTTTTTTCTTACACCTTAACCACTTCTCCATTTGTTGTTCGCTGCTCAAGAGCAGATTTGATATGCAGCGGAAGCTGACTATTTTCGAGGAAACCCTGATTTCCACTCAACCTAAGAAACGTAAGCTTTCGTTCTGTATCTCTCAGGTCACATCCAGTACATGCACTACACCACCACATTACATTAGTTCCTGGGCCAAGGAACTGGGTAGATCATTTACCGATTCAGAAACTGAGACAATACTGAGGTATTCCCATGGTTTCTCTAGGTGTATAAGATTACAGGGATCACATTATAAAGTTGTGTCTAGGTGGTGCAAAACACCGGAATTCCTGTTTACTCATAAGCTCTCTCCGACGAATTTATGCTGCCGCTGTCAGTCAGAGTTGGGCACGCATCTGCACATTTGGTGGACATGTACTCAAATTACCCCCTTCTGGAGAGAAATAGGGAAAATTGTCCAGTCCATAATGTCCAGAAAGATTTTGCTCACGCCTGAAGCTATCCTGCTAGGTCTCCCCTTGGTGGGTTATACCCCTGGTAGGAACTCATTGGTAAGCCTCTTACTGGCCACAGCCACAACACAGATCCCTCTCAGGTGGCTCCAGAGGGACCCCCATACTGTGGGGGAGTGGCTTTCAAAGGTTCATCAAGTCTGTAGGTTTGAAGAACTGTCTTACAGGGCAATAAGGAAGCACAACTTGTTTCTCAAAACCTGGTCACCATGGCTCAAATACGCACATAAAGGAGTTTGATGTCGCTCGGGCTACTTAAGACTGGCTCAGGAGCACCTTTACCTTTATCTCTTCCTCTCTCTTCCCTTCTTCTTCTCTATACACCCTCTTTCTCTAGCCTTTACTCTCTCTCTAAGCTGCCTCCTCTCTTTCCTTTTATTCTACTTTACTACTTCACCTCCACTATCCCAACCTCCTTTTCCCCAATTTGTTGGACATAATCTCATCATTAAGAAGCAGAATGTCCAGCGCGAATGAAAAGGAACTGGATGTTTATTCCAATAGCCAAAAAGACACGTAGAACATGACAAGGTGACGCGTTTCGGTCCTAAGGTTGGACCTTAGTCATACACTAGTATACAGTGAGTACAAACCTTATATAGGTGGCCCTTCAAACGCCGACCAGTAATCCGGCCGCATCTGAATAGGGTCCTCCTCCTCTCTCCGTGACGTGGGGGGGATGAGTAAAGCCCGGAGAGAAGAATGAAAAAGTGAAAAGAAAAAAGCGGAGACAAAAAAGCAAGGAAAAGAAAAAGAAAAAGAAGGTGGAACAAGAAAAGGAAGAAAAAAAAGGAAGAAGAAGAAAAAGGACCATACGTAATCGCCCCCACGTGACGGAGAAAGGTTACAATCTTAGACGATACAAAAGGTCAATAAAAACAATAACGTTTATTACATGTAAATGAAATATTTTTAAAAAAGATCAATAATACAACACATAATCTTATTCTAAGACTACTCCCAAAAGGGAGAGAAGAAATGAAAGAAATGTGGGGAATCTGTGCTACCTAATGTGGGGAATCTGTGCTACCTAATGTGGGGAAACTGCTACCTAATGTGTGGAATCTGTGCTATCTAATGTGGGGAAATTACTACCTAATGTGGGGTAACTGGTACCAAATGTGGGGAATCTATGCTACCTAATGTGGGGAAACTGCTACCTACCTTAAGTGGGGGAACTGCTGCCTACCTAATGCTCCCCCCTGGCAGTAGCACCCTCATCATCCACCAGTAACCCCCCCCCCCCCAGCAGCAGCACCTCCATCAGCAGATCCTGATGGTGGATGATGGGGGTGCTCCTGCCAGGAGGATGATCCTGCCGATGGATGATGGGGATGATACTGCCAGGGGGGATGGCCATTAGCACCCTCATCATCCTCCAGCAACACACCCCCAGTACTAGCACCCCCATCATCCACTAGCAACACCACCAGATTTATATTCAGAGGGTACAGTATGTGGCAGATTTATATTCAGAGGGTACAGTATGTGTTGGTATTATATTCAGAATGTACAATGTATGGTAGTATTATATTCAGTGGGTATGGTGTATGGAAGGTTTATAATCAAAGAGTGTAGTGTATAGTAGTATTATATTTAGAGGATACAGTGTCTGGCAGGTTTATAATAATACTTGTTTTCATATAGAGGATGAGAATGCGCTGACATAGTGAGGAGACGTCTGGGCGTCACATTCTACAGACAGAAGTTTTAGCTGGACCAGGCGGTATGTACCATCTGAATTAGATAAGGAAAGACTATAGAGAAGACGTCACCTGTAGTCACTGATATCATTGTACATTCTCCTTTCTATGTCCTATCAGAGCTGTAGTCACTTGTAAGTTCAGTTATGGTGAGTGAAGCTACAACTCCCAGCATAACCTTACCACTGCATAAAGGGGTACTCTACTGGAAACATTTTTTTTAATCAACTGGTGCTACAAAGTTAAACAGATTTATAAATTACTTCTACTTAAAAATCTTAATCCTTCCAGTACTTATTAGCTGCTGTTTAAGTGATTCACAGGAAGTTCTTTTCTTTTTTAATTTATTTTCTGTCTGACCACAGTGCTCTGTGCTGACACCTCTGTCCATGTCAAGAACTGTCCATAGTAGGAGCAAATCCCCATTGCAAACCTATCCTGCTCTTAACAGTTCCTGACATGGACGGACAGAGCACTGTGGACAGACTGGAAAGAACTACACAACTTCCTGTGGAGAATACAACAGCGTATAAGTACTGTTAGGATTAAGATTTTAAATAGAAGTAATTTAAAAATCAGTTTAACTTTCTGGCACCAGTTGATATAAAAGTAAATGTTTTACAGTGGAGTACCCCTTTAAGTAATTCTGGGAGCTGTATATTTAAATGGTGAAAACTTCTTTAACACTTTCCTATTCTGTGGCAACTGGTATATCTGATTATTATACTTGAATTTCTCACAATGCGCTACACCAGTGGTGTCTGTCACAACAGGCTAAAAACTTACTGAGCGGGGGGGGGGGGGGGGAAGGTATGGGGTGACACCATTTTCTACCGCACCGCAACCCTAGCAACGCCACTGCTAACAAATAGTTCCCATCAATAATGTGGGAATTATTCAAAGCACTTCCACGGATCCCTCTTCAACAAAGCTAAGTCCCACCAAAACGGAGATAACAAAGGTCCTCCCAAATATTCAACATATAAGATCAGGAATTCATATCACATTGCAACATATGTCCAAACAGAAAACAAAGCATACCTAAACTATTAAAATCATACTTACACAGGGGTTGATAAATTTAGCACACATAAGCAAAAACCGATAAATGACTTCAGAACACCACTTTGTAACACCACCTCCTCTCCTCTGTGACTTTTCTGATCTAAAGTAGTAGCTTTGATAAAAATGTGTGTGTTTTTTTCTTCTCATTTCATATCCGTGTATGCAGAGGACTACTTTGGAGCTTGTGGGGGAGGGTTTTTTGGAATAAAAGTTGCACCTAGTTCACGTTTATAGATTTGAGTGGGGTCACTCCGGAGTGGCCTGTATGTATCGATGTCAGATAGCATAGACATATTGACTTTAGCATACAGACCAGCATCCAGAATGACCACAGCTCCCCCCTTGTCCGCCTGGTGCACTTGTGGATCTTGGAGTTAAGCATAATATTTTTTCCAAAAAGCAGGCGGAATATATGATTGTGGAGGACCCCGTGGTCCCCATTTTCCACTCCTTACCCAAGATCCACAAGTGTATTTTTCCTCCCCCTATGAGGCCTATCGTTGCGGGGATATCTTCCCTCAACGAACGCCTTTGCGCTTGGGTTGATGCTTCCCTGCAGCCTTTGATTGCACATATGCCGGGATACATCAAGGACAGCGGCCATGTTCTACATATGATGAACCAGATAAAGTGGAGTGATTCATACCGATGGATTACAACTGATGTTGTCTCACTATATTCTGTTATCCCCCACTCCCTGGCTCTTCAGGCTCTAACATGGTTCCTTATCACATACTCTGATTATTCTCATACAGTACAAGAGTATATCATTCAGGCGGTGGACTACCTGTTACACCATAATTTCTTTATGTTTGATCACCATTTCTTTTTGCAGGTGACGGGAGCATCTATGGGGGCGAAGTTCTCCCCCTCTCTCGCTAACATTTATATGTGTTGGTGGGAGAGGGGGACAATCTTCTCCCCATCCAACCCATTTTTGTCGTGCATGATCTGGTATGGCCGCTACATAGATGATATTCTTATCATCTGGAGTTCCGATGTGGCGGCCATACCGGATTTCTGCACGTACATCAATGAGAATTCTCTCAACTTGAGGTTCACTCTTAATCAGGAGGTATCCATGGTTAGTTTTCTTGACTTGCATTTGATGGGTGACAATGAGGGATGCTGTGTGAAAACTGCTACATTTCGTAAAAAAACTGCAGTAAATTCAATATTACACGCGTCCTCGTGCCACCCATCACATGTAACTCGTAACTTGCCCACGGGTGAGATGGTGAGAGCCCGCAGAAACTGCTCAGCCGACCCAGATTTTAGACGGGAGATATGTGAAATCTCTTCCCGTCTCCAAGCCCGTGGGTACCAGTCTCGGGACATAGAGAGGGGCATTAATATTGCCTCGAATAAAAATAGGGCGCTGTTGATTTCTCCCTCCTACAATAAGACACGAGGTACCCAGAAGACCCCTGATTCCCCGGTGGTCTTCTGCACCAAGTATAGTCTTGAATATAAACGGATCTGTAACATCATACACAAATATATGCCCATTGTCTTATGTGATCCTGCCTTTCAAGGGGTATTCCCTACAGGATATAAATGTATATCCAGAAGGGCCCCGACTATCGGTCAGAGCATTTCACCCAGTCTATTTTCCACACAGCAGAAATCACAACCAACCTGGTTACGCTATATGGGGTCCTACAGGTGTGGACACAGCAGGTGCGTGTGTTGCGGCTTTATGCAAAATTCAAATTCGGTGGTTTCAACTACTACGGGTGACACCCATAAAATTAATGCTTATATCAACTGCAACACACCGTACGTTGTTTATGTCCTTACCTGCAGAGACTGTAACTTACAATACGTGGGGTGCACTTCCACTCCACTGAAAGTCCGTATCCGAAAACACATCTCGGATATACCCCATTTTAATTCAAGACATATCTCTATGGTCTCGAGACATATAGCCGAGGTGCATGCCGGCAATACGTCATCCCTTATACTACAGGGGCTAGAACGAGTCAGCCCACCTGTGAGGGGTGGCAATGTCAAGCTCAAACTCCTGGACCGAGAGGTCTATTGGATTTTGAGATTGGACAGTCGCGTCCCTCGGGGCCTTAATAAAAGGATGGACACCATTCTCCATTATTAGTGATTTTTGGCTGGAGATTCATTTAGCTCTGTTCCTCCTATTTGCTTCATTGAAATACTCTTTTCTGTACGGGTACCCCATACTCAAGTTTATTTATGTTTTGCTCCCTCCATTTAATTGGTGTTGCCTTTCCTATTTAAATTTCCCTTGTTCCTCTCAATCAGGATGCTCATGACCATTTTACCATGGGCTTTCTTATCTCTTTTGTCTTTTTCCCCTGTCCCCTCCCCCAATCCTTTTCCTTGACCGGTTCCAGTACCCCAGACTAGTCTAGCTACTTGCTGATCCTGTACGAGTATCTATGTCAGGGTTTCATAGGATACAGTATTCTTTCTCTTGTGAGAAAGTTATTGGTATATACTATTTCATCATATCATGTATTTACTTATATATAGTGAATTACATTTTTTTATTATATATAAAAAAATTAGTAATACCATTTAATTTACTGTTTATCGTTTAATAATTTCTTTTTCCATTTCTTTTCCTCACGAAACCCCAAACATAGTACATTCCTTTCATTTCTTCTCTCCCTTTTGGGAGTAGTCTTAGAATAAGATTATGTGTTGTATTATTGATCTTTTTTAAAAATATTTCATTTACATGTAATAAACGTTATTGTTTTTATTGACCTTTTGTATCGTCTAAGATTGTAACCTTTCTCCGTCACGTGGGGGCGATTACGTATGGTCCTTTTTCTTCTTCTTCCTTTTTTTTCTTCCTTTTCTTGTTCCACCTTCTTTTTCTTTTTATTTTCCTTGCTTTTTTGTCTCCGCTTTTTTCTTTTCACTTTTTCATTCTTCTCTCCGGGCTTTACTCATCCCCCCCCACGTCACGGAGAGAGGAGGAGGACCCTATTCAGATGCGGCCGGATTACTGGTCGGCGTTTGAAGGGCCACCTATATAAGGTTTGTACTCACTGTATACTAGTGTATGACTAAGGTCCAACCTTAGGACCGAAACGCGTCACCTTGTCATGTTCTACGTGTCTTTTTGGCTATTGGAATAAACATCCAGTTCCTTTTCATTCGCGCTGGACATTCTGCTTCTTCTTGTCAATTCCAGTCGGCGTTGCCCACGCCGGTCCTGGCGCGACGGGCTGAGGGAGTGAGCTGGACTATACACTTCTTTGTTTATAATCTCATCATTGTCTTGTTTTCATGACATGCTGAATTGCATATTGTAAGTATAATTGTTACGAAGTTATGAGCAGCTGCGACTGTTCACTTTGCGTTCTTTTGCTGTCCTTGTTGAAAACAATAAAAACATAACATATTTGACATAAAAATAAAACTTAATGATCGGTAAGTCATAATTCTGACTTCATTCATTCTCAGTCAGATACCAACCAAGCAGCAACAGCCAGACGTTACCAGGGTGGCCGAGGACCATTGTTATTGGTCCTCCACAGCTTAAGTAATGCCAGCCTATTACCAGCTAGGCAAAGGAGCGGCATTTTTGACACTCAGGGCCTGTTTGTACCAGCTCATCCTGGAACCCCTGTGGCGGTGGGTACCAGGGTAATAGTTGGGGGATTAGTGCTAGCTGTTATTGAGGCTAATGCTAAGCTCCAACCTAGTAATGGACTCCTTCTATAAGATGGCTTCCATAACTAAGCCGGTAAAGTAGATAAAAAACTTTTATTCCAAAAAACCCTCCCCCACAAGCTCCAAAGTAGTCCTCTGCATACACGGATATGAAATGAGAAGAAAAAAACACACACATTTTTATCAAAGCTACTACTTTAGATCAGAAAAGTCACAGAGGAGAGGAGGTGGTGTTACAAAGTGGTGTTCTGAAGTCATTTATCGGTTTTTGCTTATGTGTGCTAAATTTATCAACCCCTGTGTAAGTATGATTTTAATAGTTTAGGTATGCTTTGTTTTCTGTTTGGACATATGTTGCAATGTGATATGAATTCCTGATCTTATATGTTGAATATTTGGGAGGACCTTTGTTATCTCCGTTTTGGTGGGACTTAGCTTTGTTGAAGAGGGATCCGTGGAAGTGCTTTGAATAATTCCCACATTATTGATGGGAACTATTTGTTAGCAGTGGCGTTGCTAGGGTTGCGGTGCGGTAGAAAATGGTGTCACCCCATACCTTCCCCCCCCCCCCCCCGCTCAGTAAGTTTTTAGCCTGTTGTGACAGACACCACTGGTGTAGCGCATTGTGAGAAATTCAAGTATAATAATCAGATATACCAGTTGCCACAGAATAGGAAAGTGTTAAAGAAGTTTTCACCATTTAAATATACAGCTCCCAGAATTACTTAAAGGGGTACTCCACTGTAAAACATTTACTTTTATATCAACTGGTGCCAGAAAGTTAAACTGATTTTTAAATTACTTCTATTTAAAATCTTAATCCTAACAGTACTTATACGCTGTTGTATTCTCCACAGGAAGTTGTGTAGTTCTTTCCAGTCTGTCCACAGTGCTCTGTCCGTCCATGTCAGGAACTGTTAAGAGCAGGATAGGTTTGCAATGGGGATTTGCTCCTACTATGGACAGTTCTTGACATGGACAGAGGTGTCAGCACAGAGCACTGTGGTCAGACAGAAAATAAATTAAAAAAGAAAAGAACTTCCTGTGAATCACTTAAACAGCAGCTAATAAGTACTGGAAGGATTAAGATTTTTAAGTAGAAGTAATTTATAAATCTGTTTAACTTTGTAGCACCAGTTGATTAAAAAATTTTTTTCCAGTAGAGTACCCCTTTATGCAGTGGTAAGGTTATGCTGGGAGTTGTAGCTTCACTCACCATAACTGAACTTACAAGTGACTACAGCTCTGATAGGACATAGAAAGGAGAATGTACAATGATATCAGTGACTACAGGTGACGTCTTCTCTATAGTCTTTCCTTATCTAATTCAGATGGTACATACCGCCTGGTCCAGCTAAAACTTCTGTCTGTAGAATGTGACGCCCAGACGTCTCCTCACTATGTCAGCGCATTCTCATCCTCTATATGAAAACAAGTATTATTATAAACCTGCCAGACACTGTATCCTCTAAATATAATACTACTATACACTACACTCTTTGATTATAAACCTTCCATACACCATACCCACTGAATATACTACCATACATTGTACATTCTGAATATAATACCAACACATACTGTACCCTCTGAATATAAATCTGCCACATACTGTACCCTCTGAATATAAATCTGGTGGTGTTGCTAGTGGATGATGGGGGTGCTAGTACTGGGGGTGTGTTGCTGGAGGATGATGAGGGTGCTAATGGCCATCCCCCCTGGCAGTATCATCCCCATCATCCATCGGCAGGATCATCCTCCTGGCAGGAGCACCCCCATCATCCACCATCAGGATCTGCTGATGGAGGTGCTGCTGCTGGGGGGGGGGGGTTACTGGTGGATGATGAGGGTGCTACTGCCAGGGGGGAGCATTAGGTAGGCAGCAGTTCCCCCACTTAAGGTAGGTAGCAGTTTCCCCACATTAGGTAGCATAGATTCCCCACATTTGGTACCAGTTACCCCACATTAGGTAGTAATTTCCCCACATTAGATAGCACAGATTCCACACATTAGGTAGCAGTTTCCCCACATTAGGTAGCACAGATTCCCCACATTAGGTAGCAGTTTTCCTACATTATGTAGCAGCTTTCGCACATTAGGTAGCAGTTTTCCAACATTAGGTAGCAGTTTCCCCACATTAGGTAGCATAGATTTCCCACATTTGGTAGTAGTTTCCCCCATTAGGCCACAGGTTCCCTTGCATGTTCCCCACAATAGGTCAAAGTCTCCCCACATTAGATCACTGGTTCAAACAAACCCCCCCCCCCCCCCACACACACACAAAAAAAAAACATACAACACAACACAGAGACACACACAGTCAGAGAGACACAAACTCACAAACAGAGAGTCACACGCAGTCACACACACAGAGTCAGAGTCATACACACACAGAGAGTCACACACAGGCACACAAACAGAGATAGAGTGAGACAGACACACACTCACTCACACATCCAGCGCAGCGCTCCTTCTCTCGGAGTGCTCTGCGAGTGACGTCACATCACGTCCTCCTGCGCGGCCTTGCGGAGGCACGTCGGGCCAGCGCAACAGAAGACGTGGGGGCGCAGGCCGGTTCACTGTGCAGGGGGGGATGGTCCTACTAGTACGGAGACAGTGCAAGTGATGACGGGGTGGGGGTGGGGTGCTACTAGTACGGAGTCAGTGCAACTGAGGACCGTGGGCGTACCTGGTGTCACCCCATCAGGATGGTGTCACCCGGTGCAGGCCGCACCACAGTCGCAACGCCACCGTTTGTAAGACACTGTGATGGACTGGCACTGTAAATAGTGAAACTATTTTTTATTGCCATGATTAACTTTGGACTGCACATCATCATGAACTTTATGTGCATAAGTGAGAGGCCACAATAATGTCTGGAAATTGGAAGGACAATATCCCTAGGATGCGAGAGAAAGACAGAAAGATAAAAGAAAGAGAAAGAAGAAAAAAAGAGACTGGAGTTAAAAGGGAAAATAATGGTCCTTGAATCCAGAGCTTATGTTGCATGATGAACTTCATTCAAATAATTTATTGTAGTTTTGTTATGCCAATAATAATTATGCATACAGTAGTGTATATTGTAAAATATGTAATTATTAAAAAGTATCACAGGTTTTTGCCATTTTCAGGTAGACTGGGAAGAGGCTTTTTTTTTTGAGGGGCTTGTATATTGACATTTTATTTATTTATATACATAAAATTATTTTGGGTTATATCTAAAGAACTGGCAGATGTGGCACGGAGGAGTTTTCCTAATTGGTGGCTAACTATTAGTGCATACTAACGTTTACATACACTGCTCAAAAAAAAAAAAAAAAAAAAGGAAACACTAAGATAACACATCCTAGATCTGAATGAATGAACTAATCGTATGAAATACTTTCGTCTTTACATAGATGAATGTGCTGACAACGAAATCACACAAAAATTATCAATGGAAATCAAATTTGTCAACCCACGGAGGTCTGGATATGGAATCACACTCAAAATCAAAGTGGGAAACCACACTACAGGTTGATCCAACTTTGATGTAATGTCCTTAAAACAAGTCAAAATGAGGCTCAGTAGTGTGTGTGGCCTCCACATGCCCGTATGACCTCCCTACAACGCCTGGGCATGCTCCTGATGAGGTGGTCTCCTGAGGGATGTCCTCCCAGACCTAGACTAAAGCATCCGCCAACTCTTGGACAGTCTGTGGTGCAACGTGGCATTAGTGGATGAAGCGAGACATGATGTCCCAAATGTGCTCAATCGGCTTCAGGTCTGGGGAATGGGCGGGCCAGTCCATAGCATCAATGCCTTCCTCTTGCAGAAACTGCTGACACACTCTGGCCACATGAGGTCTAGCATTGTCTTGCATTGGGAGGAACACAGGGCCAACCGCACAAGTATATGGCCTCACAAGGGGTCTGAGGATCTCATCTGGGTACCTAATGGCAGTCAGGCTACCTCTGGCAAGCACATGGAGGGCTGTGCGGCCCCCAAAAGGAATGTCACCCCACACCATTACTGACCCACCACCAAACTGGTCATGCTGGAGGATGTTGCAGGCAGCAGAACGTTCTTCACGGCATCTCCAGATGTGCTCAGTGTGAACCTGCTTTCATCTGTGAAGAGCACAGGACGCCAGTGGCGAACTTGCCAATCTTGCTGTTCTCTGGCAAATGCCAAATGTCCTGCACAGTGTTGGGCTGTAAACACAACCCGCACCTGTGGACGTCAGGCCCTCATACCACCCTCATAGAGTCTGTTTCTGACCGTTTGAGTGGACACATTTGCGGCCTGCTGGAGGTCATTTTGCAGGGCTCTGGCAGTGCACAAAGGCAGAGTTAGTGGTCCTGCTGCAGGGTTGTTGCCCTCCTACGGCCTCCTCCACGTCTCCTGGTAGTGCCTCCATGCTCTGGACACTACGCTGACAGACACAGCAAAGCTTCTTGCCACAGCTCGCATTGATGTGCCATCCTGGAGAAGCTGCACTACCTGAGCCACTTGTGTGGGTTGTAGACTCCGGCTTATGCTACCACTAGAGTGAATGCATTCAAAAGTGACCAAAACATCAGCCAGGAAGCATAGGAACTGAGAAGTGGTCTGTGGTCACCACCTGCAGAACCACTCCTTTATTGGAGGTGTCTTGCTAATTGCCTATAATTTCCGCCTGTTGTTTGTTCCATTTGCGCAACAGCATGTGAAATTGATTGTCAATCAGTGTTGCTTCCTGAGTGGACAGTGTGATTTCACAGAAGTGTGATTGATTAGGAGTTATACCACGCACCGGCCTATAACACGCACCGGCCTATAACACGCACCCTCATTTTACCAAGGATATTTGGGTAAAAAATTTTTTTTACCCAAATATCCATGGTAAAATGAGGGTGCGTGTGTGCGCGTGTATACCCCGATACACCCCCAGGAAAGGCAGGGGGAGAGAGGCCGTCGCTGCCGGCTTCTCTCCCCCTGCCTTTCCTGGGGTCTAGAGCCCTGCTGCCGGCCCTTCTCTCCCCCTGACTAACTATGCCAGCGCCCCCTTGCCAGCACCGACAGCCAGGGGGAGAGAAGGGGCAGCGGCACCCATTGCTGGTGCCGCTGCCCCGTTGCCTCCCCCCATCCCCGGTGGCATAATTACCTGTTGCCGGGGTCGGGTCTGCGCTGCTTCAGGCCTCCGGCGTGCGTCCCCTGCGTCGTTGCTATGCACTGCACCGTGCAGCGCATAGCAACGACGCAGGGGACGCACACCGGAGGCCTGAAGCAGCACGGACCCGACCCCGGCAACAGGTAATTATGCCACCGGGGATGGGGGGGAGGCAACTGGGCGCCGGCACCGATAGTCAGGGAGACAGAACGGGCAGCGGCGCCGATAGCCAGGGGGAGAGAAGGGCCGGCAGCAGGGCTCTAGACCCCAGGAAAGGCAGGGGGAGGGAAGCGGGCAGCGACGGCCTCTCTCCCCCTGCCTTTCGTGGGGGTGTATCGGCGTATAACACGCACATAGACTTTAGGCTAAAAATTTTAGCCTAAGAAGTGCGTGTTATACGCCGATAAATACGGTACATTGTGTTGTTTAAGTGTTCCCTTTATTTTTTTGAGCAGTGCATTATGGTATTGCTTCCTACTTGTAGGTCAGATCATTCTATCAAATATTGACTGGATGTGTGTGTACTAGTATAAGATCGGATATTTTGTAGTTACATTTGTGGTATTTGTTGCAGAATATTTTTGCGTATTCAATTTTATATTTATTAAAGTAATGGGCGCATTTTGATTTTAATTTATGGGTGTTATTGTAGGGGATGGTGAATATTCTCACACTTTTTATTATTGTAGTATATAATTTTCTTTATATAAAAATGTTTTTCATTTATTTTAATTATTTTTTATTTTTCATTATTATATTTTCACTTTACATATATTTTTTCTTCACTGTGGGTAGCATATTGGAACATATACAATAGCTGACAAATTGTTTAGAAAGTATATGTATGCTAGGATTAATACAATACAGAGCAATTTGTTTACTTATTTGAGTATGCCTGGTGTGATCTTGTGACCAGATTTGGCTGCGTGTATGCTATGGTAATCTATTACTTTGGGCTTATGCTAGCTATTGTATATGCTGGGGCTCGGGTCATGTGACCAAGTAGTGTTGTCATGTGATTGGACTTGGTCAGGTGACTGCATCAAGCTGCTATTCTGTGTTTAAGTCAATTATGTTTTACGCTGGGGTCCGGGTCATGTGACCGTATAGTGTTATTACGATATTGGGCTTGACCAGGTGACTATATCTAGCTCCTTGGATATTTTATTTTATGTGTATATATAATATTATGTGGGATAATTGAGGTTACCTATGCCAATGTGAGCTAGTTTACAGATATAAGGGGTTAAACAAAAGGAGTATGCTTGAAACCGCCCCATGTGACCAAAAAGCAGCATTTTTTTCACCTACAGACCTATATGAGGGCTTGTTTTTTGCACAAACAATTGTACTTTGTAATGACATCTTTCATTTTACCATAAAAGGATACCCAGTTTTTCTATTTAATATACTTTAACAAAATTGGTATGCATAAAATTGACATTTTCTGACTCCTATAACTTTTATTTTTCCGTATACGGGGGTCTATGTGGGCTAATTTTTTTGTGCAGTGATCTGCAGTTTTTAATCGAAAACATTTTGTTTTGATGGGACTTTTTGATCGCTTTTGATAAAAAAAATTTCTAATATATCATGAGACAAAAAAAATCAGTATTTTTGGTGCTTGGTATTGTTTTTTTTTTTACATTTATGCCGTAAGCCATGTAGTATCATAAACATATTTTAATAGTTTGGACATTTACACACGTGGCGATACCAAATATGTAAAATGTTTTCCTTTTTTTTGCAAAATAGGAAAATAAGTGGGGGATTTGATATTACGGGAAGGAATTTTATAAAATTTTAGAAACTTTTTATTTTGTACCTTTTAAGTCCCCATAGGGGATTTTTATATGCAATCATTAGATTGAATTTACTGTATAATGCTGTGCCTAAACCAATGCTATGCTAAGCCAGGCTACATCATTGGATCGGTGTCCAAGGAGCAGAAGGCAGGTAAGGGGACCCTCATCTACCATTTTCCCCAGAAAATAATACTTTTTGGGTTGCGCAACAAACAAGCCCTTATCTGGTTTTGTGGATGAAAATAAAAAAAAGTTAGGGCTCTTATGCAAAAATAAAGCTAGCTGCATCCTTAAAGGGGTACTCCGGTGGAAAACTTTTTTTTTTTAATCATCAGGTGCCAGAAGGTACATTAAATAATCTTAATCCATCCAGTACTTATCAGCTGATAAATATTAGAGAGGAAGTTGAGTTGTTCTTTTCTGTCTGACCACAATGCTCTCTGCTGATACCTCTGTGTCAAGAACTGTCCAGAGTAGGAGAAAATGCCCACAGCAAACCTCTCTTGCTCCGGGCAGTTCCTGACATGGACAGAGGTGTCAGAGAGCACTGTGGTCGTGAAATTGGGGTCCCGATCAGCTGAAATGTCAGGTGGAGGGTCCCTACCCGCCTCAATCCTCTTCTATCAGTGCTCCAGTAAGCCATGGCAGCCTGGAGCAATTGCGCAATGAATAACACTGATCAATGCTGTGCTATGCCACACCTAAAGATTCCATGTACACAGCTCAAAAAAATAAAGGGAACACTTAAACAAAACAATGTAACCCAAATCAATCACACTTCTGTGAAATCACACTGTCCACTCAGGAAGCAATACTGATTGACAATTAATTTTACATGCTGTTGTGCAAATGGAACAGACAACAGGTGGAAGTTATAGGCAATTAGCACGATAAAGGAGTGGTTCTGCAGGTGGTGACCACAGACCACTTCTTAGTTCCTATGCTTCCTTGCTGATGTTTTGGTAACTTTTGAATGCTGGCGGGGCTTTCACTCTAGTGGTAGCATGAGACAGAGTCTACAACCCACACAAGAGGGTCAGCTGGTGCAGCTCATCCAGGATGGCACAACAATGCGAGCTGTAGCAAGAAGGTTTGCTGTGTCTGTAAGCGTAGTGTCCAGAGCATGGAGGCGCAACCAGGGGACAGGACAGTATATCAGGAGACGTGGAGGAGGCCATAGGAAGGCAACAACCCAGCAGCAGGACTGCTACCTCCACCTTTGTGCAAGGAGGAGCACTGCTAGAACCCTGCAAAATGACCTCCAGCAGGCCCAAATGTGTCCACCGTTTGGGTCAGAAACAGACTCTATGAGGACCGACATACACGGGGGGGGGGGGAGGGGGGGGTTGTGCTTAGAGAACAAAACCGTGCAGGGCATTTGGCATTTGCCAGAGAACACAAGGATTGGCAAATTCGCCACTGGTGCCCTGTGCTCTTCACAGATGAAAGCAGGTTCACACTGAGCATATGTGACAGACATGACAGAGTCTGGGGATGCCGTGGAGAATGTCCTGCTGCCTGCAGCATCCTCCAGCATGACCAGTTTGGCGGTGGGTCAGTAATTGTGTGGGGTGGCATTTCTTTGGGGGGGGGGGAGACGCACAGCCCTCCATGTGCTTGCCAGAGGTAGCCTGACTGCCATTATGTACCCAGATGAGATCCTCAGACCCCTTGTGAAACCATATGCTGGTGCGGTCGGCCCTGGGTTCCTCCTAATGCTAGACCTGATGTGGCTGGAGTGTGTCAGCAGTTCCTGCAAGAGGAAAGCATTGATGCGATGGACTGGCCAGCCCGTTCCCCAGACCTGAATCCGATTGAACACATCATGTCTCGCTCCATCCACTAACACCACGTTGCACCACAGACTGTCCGCCACCTCATCAGGAGCATGCCCAGGAGTTGTAGGCATGTCAAACGGGCACATGGAGGACACACACACTACTGAGCCTCATTTTGACTTGTTTTAAGGATATTACATCAAAGTTGGATCAGCCTGTAGTGTGGTTTTCCACTTTGAGTGTGACTCCATATCCAGACTTCCATGGATTGGAAGACAAAAGTATTTCATACAATTAGTTCATTCATTCAGATCTAGGATGTGCTATCTTAGTGTTCCCTTTTAATTTTTTTTATTACACTGCTCAAAAAAATAATGTGAATTACCCCTTCCTTGCTAAAAGTTTAGATCACCCCTTTTTCCATTTTCAACCCCTAGAGGACGCAGGGCATACAGGTATGCCTTGGGCGCCTGTGACTTGGTGCCCCAGGATGGACCTGTACAGGAGCTGTGCTCAAATCATAGACTATAGTCAGGGCTGGCCTTAGGTTTTCAGGCGCCCTGTGCAAGCTAACCTTGAGGCCCCCCCATTACCTCATAAACATACACAATGAGGGAAAAAATCTTTGTAACAAATTTTTTTATTACAGATAATTTAACTACAATTCCCAGCATTCCCTGGTTGGGAACCACTAGCACCGGCCTGTTACACTGCCAGCTGTGTCGGCTGCCCGGCACCTCTGTTTCGATGGCGCCCTGTGCACAGCTCGCACACCCCAAAGGCCGGCCCTGACTATAGGTCCCCGCTGGTATCAGCAGCCAGGGACCTGCCCGTAATTGCAGACATCAGCAATCGTGTTGATGTCCGCCATTAACCCCTCACATGCTGTGATCAACTCTGTGGCAATGCGTTGGTTCTGATTGCCAGCCGAGATGGAAAACAGAGGTCTACTCACCAAAGCCCAAAATGTATGATTTTCTGTCATAACATCCCAGAAAGAAAAAAAAAAAAGGAATCAAGAAGTCATATATACACAAAAGTGGTACCCTCATACAGCACTGTGTACGGAAAAATTTTAGAAAAGTTATAGGGGTTGGAATAGAGCATTTTACACATACTAATCTAGCTTAAAATTTTTTTTATTTTTTTTTGTGAAAATTAGAGATGAGCGAAGTTATAGTGATTCGATTCATCAAGAACTACTCAGCTCAGCTCAGTCTCCTAGGACTGTATCCACCTTTTCCAGCCCACCAGAGCACCTGAAAGCTGAACTAATTTATGCAGGCTAAAGTCAGCAACTGCCGAGCCGAGAAGTTTGTGACGAATCGAATCACTGTAACTTCGCTCGTCTCAGTGAAAACGAGTGAAAAAAAATCATCATTATAGTCCGTTTTAACATAAAGTGCACTGCATCCAAAAAACCAAAATAATATTTCGGTTCCACTTAGATTTTATGGTAAAATTTAACTTGTGATTACAAAGAACAATTGGTTACAGAAAAAAAAAAAAAAAACCAAGCCCTCATATGGGTCTCTAGATAGAAAAATACATTTAAAAAGTCCAAAATTGCTGCTTTATCAATGGTCAAAATAAGGCGATTTTAAACATACTTATTTTGTAAAAATGGGTATTAGTTTAATCATATAGACCATGGGTGTCAAACATGCGGGCCACAATGAATATCTTTGCGGCCCGGCAAAGATATTCATTGCTCTGGTCAGGGCCGGATAATTATTGATGCCCGCAGGGGGCCCCGTCACATTCGGGGCATCCCTGTGTCCCGAAAAATCTTTTCAGGACACAAGGATGCCCCAGTTACCTCTCTGCAGCCCCGCGTTAACTTTAAAAACGCAGTGGTTGCCGGGAGGTAGCACACGCAGGGACATCACTGACATCCCGTGCTTGCGCCCATAGGAGAAGAGCTGAGTGGAGCAGTGAGGAGGACACGCGGGTATGGTAAGTCACCACTCATAAGCACATCATCGCCGGCATTCCGACCACCGCTCCTCCGGTCCCATAGGACATAGCAGTAGATCGTGACCCCAGACCGGAGGAGTGGTGGTCGGAACACTGACGTGGGGCAGTAAACAGGCATACAGCCTTCAGCCATACACTGTATATGCCTGAAGGCTGTATGTCTGTGGGGGAACTGTACTGCACCGAATGTGGGGGAACTATACTGCCAAACCTAATGTAGGGGAGCTATACTGCACCTAATGTGGGGGGAACTATACTACCAACCTAATGTGGGGGAACTATACTGTCAAGCTAATGTGGGGGAACTGTACTGCCAAGCTAATGTGGGGGAACTGTACTGCACCTAATGTGGGGGAACTATACTGCACAGTCTTGTGCAGGGGGGGGGGGGGGCATGGGGTCTTGTGCAAAGGGGGCATATGGTCTTGTGCAGGAGAGGGGAATGGGGTCTTGTGCAGGGGAGGGGCATGAGATGTTGTGCAGGGGGCATGGGTTGTTGTGCAAAGGGGACATGGGGTGTTGTGCAGGGAGGGCATTTAAAAAAAAAAAAAAAAATTTTATGCGGCCCACATAAACTTAAAGGAGTACTCCAGAATAGGAAAACTGTACTCCATACTGCCAGCAGTAAAAAAATAAAGAGGTACATACCTTCATACGCTCCCCGGTGCCTCCGGTAACCCGCTCTGGTCTCTGCCACCATCCTCTTCCTCTTTGCCAGTGGTCAGTGAGTCATACTGCGCTCAGCCAATCACCGGCCGCAGCGAAGTTCAGACTCGGCCAGCGATAGGTGCCAGGTGCCAGGGAGGAAAATGTCACATTGCCACTCAGCCTATCACCGGCCGAGTCGGGACTTCGCTGCGGCCGGTGATTGGTCGAGCGCAGTGTGACTTGCCGGCAACCAGGAAGAGGATCGTGGCAGAGACCAGAGCGGGTTACCAGAGGCATCGGGGGAGTGAAGGAAGGTATGTACATCTTTATTTATTTTTAATTTTTTTTTCTGCTGGCAGTATGGAGTACAATTTTCCTTTTCTGGAGTACTCTTTTAAACCTTGTTTTTTTGGCCCATGTTAGCCTTTGAGTTTGACATGCTTGCTATAGACCTACAGAATAAAGAAAACATGTTATTTTTACCAGTGTACAGCGTAAAAACAAAACCTTTCAATATTTGCAAATATTTGTTTAATTTGTCCACCCTAATATGGGGCTGTGGATGGAAGTATAAAAGAGTAATGCCTCTTAAAATGCGAGGGGGAAAGACGAAATTGCAAAAATAAAATTGGCTGTGTTCTTGACTGGGAACTCCTGTGGAAAATAATTTTTTTTAAATCAACTGGTGCCAAAAAGTAAAAACAGATTTGTAAAATGATTAAAAAATCTTAATCCTTCCAGTACTCATCAGCTGCTGTATGCTCCACAGGAAGTTGTATAGTGCTTTTTTGTCTGATCACAGTGTTCTCTGCTGATACCTCTGTCCATGTAAGGAACTATCCAGAGCAGACTGTGGTCAGACAGAAAATAACAACTCCGCTTCCTCTGCAGCATACAGCAGCTGATTAGTAAATTATTTCTATTTACAAATCTTAATCCTTCCAGTACTTGTCTGTAAAACTTTCCGGCACCAGTTGATTAGAAAACATTTTTTTTTTCCCACCGGTGTACCCTTTTAAGGGTTTAAGATCACACAGACTACATTCACTGTAAATGAACATGGACTATTATACCAGCACAGCTAGTAAAAAAGCATTTGTTTATCAGCATGACTTGCATGCTCTGCCAATCACTAACTGCACCCACCACAGTCCGTGATTGGCTAAACAAGGAACAAGTGAAGATGAGCAAGGGACCGGCAGACACTAGGACAGGCCCTGCAGAGGAACGGGGTAGGTGATCACTTTTTTCTTTTCCACACCTCCACGCACCCCAAAATACAAAAAAATTTAGGATATTGGGTAATTTCTTCAACTTGACAAGTAATATGCATTTCTCATGTTAAATCAAACTTTAGTCATAAATGGCCTCCCAATAAAATCTGATCAACATTTTTGCTTCTTCCAAAACTTTAGCCTCAACAAAAACACAAGATGCACAGTTTATTCACATTTTAGCACACACAAAAGGAGGTGTTTATTTAGATATACTAATTATTCTTTAAACCATGTTCTTGTGAAAATTATACTGTATCATTTCATTATGATATATTTACATATTACTCATTAGCAGAAAATCTCTTTTAGAAATAATTTTGAACACTCAAAAAAGGTGTAAAAAATTTGCACAAAAATGTACCAAAAAAAATCTAACATATTTAGCAGTAAATCTGCACGATAGTCTTCAGGTTCTATGCAAATGTTCCAGAATCAAGTATCCGGAAATCTTGGAAAGGGTTTCGAGTCATCAATACCCCATCAGAAATAACTGCCAGCACCTGGTAATGAAGAACATAAATTGATTATAAGCAGGATTTTAACTGTAGGAAATTTCTTTTTAAAAAGGACAATGGGGAGATTTATAAAAACCTGTCCAGAGGAAAAGTTGCCGAGTTGCCCATAGCAAATCAGATTGCTTCTTTCATTTTTCACAGGCCTTCTAAAAAAAAAAAAAAAAAAATGAAAGACGCAATCGGATTGGTTGGTATGGGCAACTTTTCCTCTGGACAGGTTTTGATAAGTCTTTCCCAATGGGCGTAAATGTACATGCATGGCAGGTCCCAACTGCTATCATCAGCCAGGGACCCACGAGAATGGAAGACATCAGTGATCGTGCTGATGTCTGCCATTAACCCCTCAGATACTGTGATCAATACAGATCACGGTATCTGTGGTGCTGCAGGCGCCTGATCGGACCACTTGCGCCGAAATCACTGGGATTTGATCAGCCAAGATGGCCGCCAGAGGTCCTCTTACCTGCCTCCCGGCTGCTCTGGTGATCTGCTGCTCTGGTTTGAATTCTAGAAGACCAGAGCAATATGACCAATATTATTGATCAGTGCTATGCATATGCATAGCACTGAACAGGGATAGAAGTCTAAGGATTAATATGTATAGTCCCCTGTGGGGACATAAAAAAAAAAGTTTTAATAAAAATGTGAATAAGCTTCTTCCCAAATAAAAAAATTAAAAACCCCTTTTCCCTTTTTACACACACACACACACACACAAAAAAAAAGTAAACATACATATTTGGTATCGCTGAATGCAATACAATATAACAATAATGATCGATCCCATACAGTGGACAGCATAAACGTAAAAAAAAAAAAAGTCCAAAACTGCACTATAGCGTGCTAAAAGTTGATCACAGCTTCCAAAAGTGCTGAAATCTAAATGCCAGTAGCTCAGAGAAGCTGGGACACACACGGTCAATTAGTGGAGTCCCAATCAGCTGTAAGGACGGAGTCCCATAACACTGCTGCTCGGCCTATCGTCAGTTCAGGCAGGACATCGCTGCGGCCGGTGATTTGCAGACCGGCATCGTGATGTGCTGACCACAGCCAGACCAGGAAGAAGACCGCGGCGGAGAAATGGAGCGAAGCAGGCGAGTCCTCTTTATAGTTTTACTAGCTGAGTACCCGGCGTTGTCCAGTTTTTCCTTCCTAATCCTTGTTGGGGAGGAAAATCAACAAAGGAGGAAGCTTTTCACTTCATATCCCGTCCTCATATATTGTTGTCATATCCCAACCTCCTATGCAGTTCTCCTTTCCCATTCTCCTATCTCGACCCAGAAGTTATGTGGGAACATACATTTTCCATTGATTTGCATGGGACTTTAACCTCTTAAGGACGCAGGGCGTATGGATACGCCCTGCATCCCGAGTCCTTAAGGACGCAGGGCGTATCCATACGCCCGTGGGAATTCCGGTCCCCACCGCTAGCCGGTTGGGGACCGGAGCCGGATGCCTGCTGAAATCATTCAGCAGGCATCCTGGCATATCGCCCAGGGGGGTCATTATGCCCCCCCATGTTGGCGATCGCCGCAGATCGCTGGACAATTCAGTCCAGCGATCTGCGGCGATTCCGGGTCAATCGGGTCTCCAGTGACCCGGAATTACTGGCTGTTCGGGGCCGTCTCTGACGGCCCCGAACAGCCAGAGCCTGCAGGGGTGAGGTGGCACTCCCACACCCGCCTGCTGCGGGCGTCACTCCCACACCCGCTCCGCCCCTCTTCCGGAGGGCGTGAGCGGGTGCGGGAAGACGACCCCGGGTGCTGGGGACCCCGATCCCCGGCGTCCATGTTGGCATCGGGGCCCCAGGAGCGACGGCGAGGGACAGCCTGCGATGGAGCAGCAGCAGGAGGCGAGTTACAGCCTCCTGCTGTTGCTTAGCAACAGCTCCCAGCATGCAAAAAGGGCATGCTGGGAGCTGTAGTTATGCAACAGCAGGAGGCAGACCACCACAACTCCCAGAATTCCCTTATGGGCATGCTGGGACTTATGGTTTTGCAACAGCTGGAGGCACATTTTTTCTATGGAAAAGTGTACCTTCAGCTGTTGTATAACTACAACTCCCAGCTTGCACAAACAGCTAAAGTGCATGCTGGGAGTTGTAGTGGTGCATCTGCTGGTTGCATAACTACAACTCCCAGCATGCCCGTTGGCTGTCGGTGACTGCTGAGAGTTGTAGTTTTGCAACAGCTGAAGGCACACTGGTTGTGAAACTCAGAGCTTTTTTTTTACCTAACTCAGTGTTTCACGACCGGTGTGCCTCCAGCTGTTGCAAACTACAACTCCCAGCAGTCACCTTACACCATGCACCGTACATGCTGGGAGTTGTAGTTTTGCAACAGCTGGAGGCACACTGGTTTTGAAACACTGAGTAAGGTCACAAACTCCGTGATACATAACCAGTGTGCCTACAGCTGTTGCAAAACTAAAACTCTCAGCATGTACAGTCTGTCAGCGCATGCTGGGAGTTGTAGTTTTGCAACAGCTGGATGTCCCCCCCAATGTGAACGTACAGGGTACACTCACATGGGCGGAGGCTTACAGTAAGTATCGGGCTGCAAGTTTGAGCAGCAGCAAATTTTCTGCAACAGCTCAAACTGCCAGCGAGAAACTACTGTGAACCCCCCGCCCGTGCGACTGTAACCTAAAAACACTACACTACACTACCACAAAAAATAAAATAAAAAGTAAAAAACACTACATATACACATACCCCTACACAACCCCCCTCCCCTCCCCAATAAAAATGAAAAACGTCTGGTACGCCACGGTTTCCAAAACGGAGCCTCCAGCTGTTGCAAAACAACAACTCCCAGTATTGTCGGACAGCCGTTGACTGTCCAGGCATGCTGGGAGTTTTGCAACAGCTGGAGGCACCCTGTTTGGGAGCGCATGGCGCTCTCACTTTGGAGCCCTGTCGTATTTCAAGGCAACAGTTAAGGGTCACATATGGGGTATCGCTGTACTCGGGAGAAATTGGGCTTCAAATTTTGGATTTTTTTTCTGCTTTTACCCTTTTTAAAAATGTAAAGTTTTTGGGAAAAGAAGCATTTTAGGTAAATTTTTTTTATTTTTTTTTACATATGCAATAGTCGTGAAACGCCTGTGGGGTATTAAGGTTCACTTAACCCCTTGTTACATTCCCCGAGGGGTCTAGTTTCCAAAATGTTATGCCATGTGGGTTTTTTTTTTCTGTCCTGGCACCATAGGGGCTTCCTAAATGCGGCATGCCCCCAGAGCAAAATTTGCTTTCAAAAAGCCAAATGTGACTCCTTCTCTTCTGAGACGTGTAGTGTGCCAGCAGAGCACTTTCCACCCCCATATGGGGTGTTTTCTGAATCGGGAGAAGTTGGGCTTCAAATTTTGGGGGGTATTCTCTGCTTTAACCCTTTGTATAAATGTAAATTTTTTGGGAAACCAAGCATTTTAGGTAAAAATTTTTTATTTTTTTTTACATATGCAAAAGTCGTGAAACACCTGTAGGGTATTAAGGTTCCCTTTGCCCCTTGTTACGTTCCCCGAGGGGTCTAGTTTCCAAAATGGTATGCCATGTGTTTTTTTTTTGCTGTCCTGGCACCATAGGGGCTTCCTAAATGCGGCATGCCCCCAGAGCAAAATTTCCTTCAAAAAAGCCAAATGTGACTCCTTCTCTTCTGAGACCTGTAGTGCGCCAGCAGAGCACTTTTCACCCCCATATGGGGTGTTTTCTGAATCGGGAGAAATTGGGCTTCAAATTTTGGGGGGTATTTTCTGCTATTACCCTTTTTAAAAATGTAAAACTTTAGGGAAACCAAGCATTTTTTTTTTTTATTAAGGTTCACATTACCCCTTGTTACGTTCCCCGAGGGGTCTAGTTTCCAAAATGGTATGCCATGTGTTTTTTTTTTTGCTGTTCTGGCACCATAGGGGCTTCCTAAAGGCGACATGCCCCCCAAAAACCATTTGACGCTCCTTCCCTTCTGAGCCCTCTACTGCGCCCGCCGAACACTTTACATAGACATATGAGGTATGTGCTTACTCGAGAGAAATTGGGTTTCAAATACAAGTAAAAATTTTCTCCTTTTTACCCCTTGCAAAAATTCAAAAATTGGGTCTACAAGAACATGCGAGTGTAAAAAATGAAGATTGTGAATTTTCTCCTTCACTTTGCTGCTATTCCTGTGAAACCCGGGTTAATACACTTACTGAATGTCATTTTGAATACTTTCGGGGGTGCAGTTTTTATAATGGGGTCTTTTATGGGGTATTTCTAAGATGAAGACCCTTCAAATCCACTTCAAACCTGAACTGGTCCCTGAAAAAAAGCGAGTTTCAAAATTTTGTGAAAAATTGGAAAATTGCTGAGGAACTTTGAAGCCCTCTGGTGTCTTCCAAAAGTAAAAACTCATAAATTTTATGATGCAAACATAAAGTAGACATATTGTATATGTGAATAAAAAAAAATTATTTGGAATATCCATTTTCCTTACAAGCAGAGAGCTTCAAAGTTAGAAAAATGCTAAATTTTCAAATTTTTCATCAAATTTTGGGATTTTTCACCAAGAAAGGATGCAAGTTACCAAAAAATTTTACCACTATGTTAAAGTAGAATATGTCACAAAAAAACAATCTCGGAATCAGAATGATAACTAAAAGCATTCCAGAGTTATTAATGTTTAAAGTGACAGTGGTCAGATTTGCAAAAAATGGCCGAGTCCTTAAGGTGAAAAAGGGCTCAGTCCTTAAGGGGTTAAACCAAAACCCAGACCCTGGCAAATGGGGGTGAATAAGGGTTAAATTACCTATCCTATGTTTGTTGCTGACATATAAGTAACATGTGTGCCAAGATTCATGTTAATATCTCTAGCCGTTTGGACGTGATGCTGGAACATATACACATACACACATCTAGCTTCAAAAATAATGGACTTTTCCATCCCCCGAAAAATCCTTTCTTATTCCTTGTATACGTCTTAAAAACAACACCTGTGAAAAAATTCAGCTTTCTAGGTCCAAGGGTTTAGGCTGGGCGTTGAAGAGTCAGTGAGTCAGGCCTTCTCTATATTAAAATATATTATTATATATATATATATTTTTTTATTTTATTTATTTTTTCTGCCATTTTGGGAAAGAAAATGTTCTACACGAGACATCTCCTTTAATATAAACGTGTGTACAAACTATTGAAATATTTTAACTAAACTGCGTGGTCAATGGCATAAACATAAAAATATCCGAAAGTCCAAAATTTTAGGCACTTCATATAGCAGAAATGGTAATAAAAGTACAGACCACAGCGCAAAAAATTTGCCCTCATATAAACAATTTTAAGCATACAAATTTTTGTACAAAAAGTTATTTAAAGTAGTAAAACAAAACGTATATAAATAAGGTATTGTTTAAATTGTATATAGACTTACAAAAGATAATGTGCCATTTTTACTGAAAAGTGCATTGCGTAGAAACTAAAGAGTTTTGGAACATACATACAGGAATGATACAACTTTAGGCAAGCATGTCAGAGAGGCTAGTCCTGATCTGGCACATCCCAAATGATTAAGTAGTAGAATAGGAGTCCATGACTGGCCAGACATATGCTGGTACTGATCAATTATAAAAGGGGAACAGATTGAGTGAGGAGTCACATAGACCGGGAACATTTTTGTGTTGTCTTTCTGGCGCTCAAGTTAAAAATCTCTCAGAATGGGTGATTATTAGAGATCAGACTCACAGTTTTCTGGGAGGGGTAGGTAAGGATCCAGCGATCATGGTACACATTGGCACCAATTACAAAGATAGCCGGTAAGTGGAGGGCTCTTAATTATTTCAGGGACTTCCATTATGGGGGCGTGAGTAACTACAAATGTAGAACACAGTAGACAGAGAATTCAGAGTAGGTGGAGGTATTAGTATTGGTAATAAGGATAAGAGTCATTAATTAAACATCCATACACATATATTATTATTATATGTTCTAAAAACTTGCATGTTGACCAATGCTAGATGCCTGGCCAATAATATTGATGAACTGGAGCAGAACCTGTCAGCAGTCTCTATGGTTAATTGAATGTTAGTATAAAAACATATGCAAATTAAGCTCAGCTATTCAATTACAGTGGCTGTCAGGAGGTGGCCAGAGCAACTGGTGAAAGGGGGGGGGGGGGGGGGGAGACTGTGTTGGACAGCATAACATTGGGATAGACATTTTAATTGGTTGGTCCTTTAACTGCTTTTGGGTATATGCTCTTTGAACCTAGAGTACATCCAAGCGTAAAGAGCTGTTGAATGGAAAGTCTCAGAATCTACATTATATCCTTGCATAAGGGACAGATTGCTGAAAACAGCAGCACATTATGTTGCAACTTAACCCCTTAAAAGAGTACTCAGGCTGCTGCAATTAAAATAAAAAAAATGTTGACTAACCTCCCGCCGCTCTTCTAATGCTTCTGGTATCGTCCTCCTATTTTCCAGTGCAGTCCTCTTCCTGCTTCTAGAGCCAGACACGCAACACTGCAGCTCAGCTAATCACAGGCCACAGGGGTGTCCCACCTTTGCCAGAGATTGGCTGAGCGGTAATATGGCATATTGGACAAAGGCACCAGGAACACCGTTGCTACCAGCGATTAGCGGAGCTCCAGTGTTGCATATTGGGCCCCAGAAGCAGGAAGACCGCATCGGAGGATGGGACAGCGATACCAGTGGCACTGGGGGAGTGGTGGGAGGTAAGTGAAGGTCCTTGTTTGTAATGGAGATTATGGGAAAGATTTATCAAAACCTGTCTAGGGGAAAAATTGCTGAGCTGCCCATAGCAACCAATTGGATTATTGGATTGCTTCTTTCATTTTTCAAAAATCGGTGCTATAGGCAACTTTTCCTCTAGACAGGTTTTGATAAATCTCCCCATGCATGTGTAAATGTATAGTGTTTTTACTTTATTTCAGTGTGTAGTGTAGTGATTTTTTACTTTTACTTTAACCCCTTAAAGGACTCAGGGTTTTTCCATTTTTTTGCACCTACAGACCCATATGATGGCTTTTTTTTTTTTGCGCCACCAATTCTACTTTGTAATAACATCAGTCGTTTAACCCAAAAATCTACGGCAAAACCCCCCAAAAATCATTGTGCGACAAAATTTGAAAAATAAATTTTGGGGGCTTCCATTGCTACGCAGTTCAATTTTCAGTAAAAATGACACCTCTTTATTCTGTAGGTCCATATGATTAAAATGATACCCTACTTATATAGGTTTGATTTTGTCGTACTTCTGGAAAAAATCCTAACTACATGCATGAAAATTAATATGGTTAAAAATGTCCTCTTCTGACACCTATAATTTTTTTTCTTTTTCCACATACGGGGATGTTTAAGGGCTCACTTTTTTTTTTGTGCCGTGATCTGAGGTTTTTAGCGGTACCATTTTTGTTTTGATCAGACATTTTAATTGCTTTTTATTTAATTTTATAAAAAGTGACAAAAAATACACTATTTTGAACTTTGGAATATTTTTTACGTGTACGCCATTGACCGTGCAGTTTAATTAATTATATATATTTTTATAGATCGGACATTTACGCACACAGATACCACATAAGTATATATTTATTTTTATTTACAGTTTTTTTATAAATGGGAAAAGGGGGGATTCAAACTTTTATTAGGTACGTGATTAAATCATCTTCATTAACTTTGTCACCTTTTTTTTGCAAGGTTATATCCCCTATGACTATAACATGCATTACACTGATTGCCCATACTGATCAATGCTATGCCATAGTGCTCGACTGCTCCTGCCTAGACCATGAGGAGGCAGGTAGGGATCCTCTTAGTGTCCGTACAGCTGATCGGGACACCGTGGTTTCACAGCAGTGGTCCCAATCAGCCCGACTGAGCTGCCGGTAATGCTTTTTAATTTTTTTTTTATCTAAAGGGTTAATACAGGACATCACCACGATCGATGATGTCCGGTATTAGCCACGGGTCCCAGCTACCATTCGCGTTAAATAACGGGAGCGGGCACAGGGCGTACAGGTACGTCCTTAAGATGTTAATAAGGTAGGCTTTTTATTTTTTTATTATTTGCACTTTTCTGGGGGCCTCTGTGGTCCATGCCAGCAATGCCTGTTCTGTGCTGTGTGGCCAGACATCAGCAATCTGGGTAGTATGCACAAGTGTCACTAAGTGAATTATTACTGATCAGCCCTTATTTAGGGTGCATTTGTGGTCCGTGTCATGAACTACGGTTCTGTACTGTGTGGCCAGTCCGCAAACATCCTGACCTGATTTTATGTGGCAAAAGTTATGGCAGAAACAAAGATTTCAATCAAATCTACACAGAGGGAGGAATTTAGCGATGTTTCCAGTGTTTTTAGACTTTGGCTGTGGTTTGGAGCAAAAAAATTGTGGATGCAGTGGTCAGGAATTTGTCACTGCGACAAAAAATAAATAAATTTTTTAAAAAAACGGTTTTCGATTGACTTTTTTTGACTGTCAGTTTGTCAATTGACTTTTTGTTTGACTGTTTTATACAAAATGAACTTTGAAGGCAAATGTTATTTAAGATGCTAAAGTATGTTTGTTAAAGCCTAAAGGGGTACTCTGCTGCTCATATTATTATATATATATATATATATATATATATATATATATATATATATATATATTATACATACACCTACCTAAAAATACAATTCTAGACACTCATTCAGGCTGTGAGGGATCAAGGGTTTTAGTTGAAAGAGCCAATACATCTCCCTATGGCACAGCAAGTGGAAAAGCCCTCAATTCACTAGGGTCTCCATTATGATGTCTAGAAAAGTGTATAGAGACACTATGGAGCTCATATTTATTCTTAATATTAGATTTATGTTTGTTTAATCTCTGTCTCAGTTGGTTTATGGTTCGACCTATATATCTGAGGCCACAGGGGCATTTTAATAAATATGAGATATTTGGACTCGCAATTTAAATATAGATTTATAGTGTATGGTAAAGTTTCTCCTAAAATCATGATCTGAGATTTTGAAATCGCAGGGTCCTAGAGGTATGGTGTCTATCCTATACACACACCTCATCCAGGCTAGGAACGTCCGGTCCCCTCTTCTGGCAAAGACGTATTGGCAGTCGCTTCTCCCTAACCTCTCAGGAGATGACTGGGAGGAGATTTTGTCTTCTCACATGTTGGCGACTCCCGATGCCAATAATAAATTGATTCAACTAAACATTATCCACTATAGTTATATTACTCCAACTAAATTGTATAGATGCCTGTCACCGATGTGGTGCAGCTAGAGCAGATTTCTGGCACCTTATCTGGGACTGCCCTCAGATTGTTGCCTTCTGGCATACTGTTCTTCACACCCTGGCCGCCCTGATACAGCCTTAAACCCCCCCCCCCCCCCACATGACCCTCTTGTGTGCCTATTCGGAGTCATGGATGAGGAGCTGTGGACACATCATGTCCGCACATTTCTACGGGAGACCTTGTTCCTGGCCAGGAAGACGATCGCTCTCAAATGGATGGACCCTAGGCCTCCCACCCTGTCTCAGTGGAAGTCTCTAGTTAACGCTGTTATTCCCCTTTTCCATTTAGTTTGTAAGAACAGGAAGTGTCCGGGTAAATTTATACAAGTGTGGGGGACGTGGTGCTCCTCTCCTCTCACACAATGCACGTACTCCATGAATATTCCTCGACCCCCATAGAGGATGGTGCTCATGAGATCCCCATGGGTTTTGTGTCAGGTCGTGCTTGTATTGGACTTCCTATTATAATCCATTATTTATTTATTTTTTCCTCTTCATGTTCCCCTCTTCCCTGGTGGTGTGTGCTATACAAGGTTCACCTTCAGGTGCGCCAAAGTTTTAGTCAGTATCTGCTGACAGTTCTTTGTTTTTGTGTTTTTTTATTACCTGAGGCCCGAACGACGCACATCGTTTTATCCTGTTGCCTGCATTCTGACTGTCAACATTAGCTCATCTGGGCCTTGCAGCCTCCTATGCCTGTATATTGTGATTACTGTGTGTTAGGCCGTGTGGCCATGGTTGTTCACTTTTCAATAAAAAAATCATGATCTGAGTGGTCTTATGGGCTATGTGCTTACACACACTGTATCGAACCGCACTTATATATCCCTTTCAAGCGGATAGAATTCATCGTTTTCACTTTAATCTTCTATTGCTTCCGTGGTACTGATGGAGCAACAATATTTTTCCCGGTACGGGCTCTTAATTTTAATTAAATTTTATTAAAATAATTTTTTAAATTTTTATTACTGTATGTATCATATAGCATGGTATAATCTAGTATGATATGCTGTATCGGTTAGCATTATGTTATATATTGTTTTGACTATATGGTCATCACTAATTTTCAAAATGTCATTTATATTTTTATCATTATTACCACCATTTAGCCTAGATTCCAGCCCATATATCGATATCCATTTTTATTGTATTTATTTTTATTTGAGAGGTCATTAAGATTTTGGTCTGGAACGCGTGAAGCGTTCCACCAAACCCACGGGAGCCCGTGTGTGCTTCATTATTCTCCCAGCTTGTTGCCGCTATGCTTTTTTTTAGACTTCCGGTTGGTGACACGCATTATGCGTGTCACTGAAAAGGAGGGGATAGTAAACTGCGTAATTCCTCAGCCTAGAAGAACATCCTCCCTCTGGAAGATGGTGACGTGTATACAATTGAACTGGAAGTGAAAGCACTCTACAATACCGGATCCATAACATTGGTAGTGAACCATATGTTATACTAATCCCAGCGGGCTGAAACTTTTTAAACTCCAGTGCCGGCGTCCCCGGAAGCCATGAATTGCATGATGCTCATTAGATGGGTGGAGTAAGAATATTTTCGTAAGTCTATTCATGTGCTGTATTGTCATTTGTACCTGAGCCTGAGGAAGGAGAACTGTGCCACATACAGAGAAACGCGTTGCTATTGACATTTTTTTTTAATCAAGTAGATGAAATCCTGCTTCTACACGCACTGGAACTGTTCTTATATATGAGAAAGCTGGAAGCCACGGGAGTGATTGTGGGAACACCTACCTGGAAGTGGGTTCTGGAGTGAGTTTTATTCTCTTTCATGTGCTACATTCATTTATTGTACAAATTGCACTCTGAGTGCTGGTCCTTTTTTGTATTTCTTGTTTATCATATTTTATGCCTGGATGTACTGAGAAGAGGATCTGGGGCCTGGACTGCGCTCTCTACTTTCGTATGAAGTAGATATTTTGGAGTGGATTTATCTTGCATTGGATACGTGATTTTGGCTCTGGGGTGTTAGTGGAGTGGTACCCGGAGAAACTCGGGAGACCCTTCACTTACACCAGGTGAGTCTGAACAATTTTTTCTTCTGCAAGTTACATCTCATTTGGATGAGCACCACCTTCACTTTTTTTGTGATTTGTTTATTTTCCTATATCAAAAATTTGCCACACGTCAGTCACAGCTGAAAATTATTGACTGTAAAAAACACGTCCACTACAGACAGTAATGATAATTCCCCCAAAGTACTTTGAGTTAATAAATCCAGGTGCTTACCTGTGTGCCAGTTATAGCAATACCAGACCATACCAACCAAAATAAGTAAAAAGATAGTCTGTACTGCAGCTTTACAAAGCAGCCCTAAAAAAAAAAAAAAGAAAAAAAAAAAATGATTAAAAACACAAAGATATTTAATGTTTCATGTAAGAAAGAAGGTGAGGTGGAAAAAAAAAAAAAGTTTTCCCCTTTCATGACTTCTTTTATAATTTACATACTTGTCATGTCAACATTTCAGATCAAACTACTTTTAGGCTTCTTTTATATACACATGCAGGTATTTGTTTATACACACATACACAAGCAGGGTTTTGTTTTTGAGCAAAAATGCAGGTTTTTTTTAATTTTTTTATTAGGATTCAACTTAGGGGTACTCTGTGTGCACGCTGCAGGGGTCGGCCACGCCCTTCGTGATGTCACACCACGCCCCTCAATGCAAGTCTATAGGAAGGGGTGTGGCAGCCGCCAACAAGAATGTATACAGCTCAATAATTTCTTACATTGGTTGCAGCTGTAGATCAATCGTTAAGTCAACCAAATTCAACTAACAGTTGAAATCAATTTTACCAGCAATACCCTTTGAGGGTAGGGTCACACACAATGGTGTTTACTGGGGGGCCATGGCCTCACCTAAATAATCATAATGTGAATTGAAATGTTGTAGTGCTGCATGTAAAGTAAATTGTTAAAACTATTAAAAGTGCGATCCCAGAAGGACTACAGACCTGCAGGAGCACACAGCGACATGACAGACAGCTCTTTGTGCTGCTCCTTCACTTGCCTGGGCTATAATCCTCCTCTTCCTCCCTGGACCTCTAGAATTTGTGCAGTGCTGGCCCCTCCCCCTGATTCTCCAGCCTGCAGTACAGTCAGTATCAGTCAAAGTGAGCCTGTCCTGTTGTTTAGGGTTCCCTGTGGCTGCATGGAGCTTGAGCAAAGGGGTGAGTGTAATGACTGCAGCTGCACTCATTTTCGCCACAGATTTTATATTTTATATGATATTTGGGAGGGGAAAGGACAGGTCATTTTACTATATAACCCAGGTCTCCAAACTGTGGACCTCCAAATGTTGCAAAACTACAACTCCCAGCATGCCTGGACAACAAACAGCTGTCTGGACATACTGGGAGTTGTAGTTTTGCAACAGCAGTTTGGGGACCACAACTTTACAATGTATCCCTTCCTCGCTCCTATCCTTTATAGTAAATCCTTTCCCCAACCTCCGCTGCTCCCCCCCCCCCCCCCCCGCCCTATAATTTATAGTGCAGTAAGTGTAGCACCACCTTGTCCCCCATTCTTTATAGTGCACCCTAGACCTCACTTTGTGGTGCACGTGCACTAGAACGATCACAATAAAAATGGGGGGGGGGGGGGGGGGTGAGGATTTGGTACACTATAACGGAAGGACACTGAGGGTTTTATGCTGTGTGACTTCTATATGTAGTGTGCCTACTGTGTGTGGGGGCTGAAGTGTGAATTAATTTAGGGTTACGGGGTATGCACAGTTATTCAGGGGTTGGATATGCATTTATTCCAGGGTCTGGGGGTCTTAATTTATCCAGGGGTCTGAGGTATATAGGCAAATATCAACTAATGAGCTTTAAGATGATAATTTTTTTTCTCCTTGCCTTCTAAGAGCCATAATAATTTTATTTAGCTACAGACCCATATGATGGCTTGTTTTTTGCGCGGCCAATTGTTCTTTGTAATTACACCTTTTATTTTACCATAAAATATATGTCAAAACCCCCAAAAAATTTATTGCGGGAAATTTATAAGAAACCCGCAATTTTGCTACTTTTAGGGGGTTCGGTTTTTCCGCAATGCACTTTAGTCACTGACATGTTCTCTTTATTCTGTGAGTCAATACAACTAAAATTATATCCATCTTTTCATGCTTTTCTATTATTGTACTACTTTTAGAACAACTCATTGTCTACTCTCCGCAGTACTTTAGACGAGAAAATCACTGCATTTGGTAAATTTTGCGAACGGACTATTCTGGTCTAAAGTGCTGCTGAGAATAGACACTAGAGTCTCTCAAAAGTCGCACAGCCTGAGAAAATTATCTAAAAAGTCGCAAGTTCCATGCCCACAAAAACTCTAATATCCATTTTATGATCAGCCTCCCAAACTAACTCACTTTACCCTCTGTCATCTTTTCTTCCATGCCCCATGAAATGTATGGGGCAACACCAGCATATTAGTGTAAAAATGTTTATTTTTTACACTAACATGCTGGTGTAGCCCCTAACTTTTTCTTTTCATAAGGGGTAAAAGGAGAAAATTCCCCCAAAATTAGTAACACAATTCCTCCCGAGTACGGAAATACTCCATATGTGGCCCTAAACTGTTGCCTTGAAATACGACAGGGCTCCGAAGTGAGAGAGCGCCATGCGCATTTGAGGCCTAAATTAGGACTTTGCAATAGTGGCGGACCCGGATACAAGGATGGGACTGGTCTCCACAAAAACCCTACGGCAGTGTTTCCCAAACAGGGTGCCTCCAGCTGTTGCAAGTCTATGGCTGTCCGGCAATACTGGTAGTTGTTGTTTGGCAACAGCTGGAGGCTCTGTTTAGGAAACACTGCCGTATGGGACGTTTTCCAGACGTGTAAGGGGGTGTATATGTAGTGTTTTACTTTTTATTATTTGTTAGTGTAGTGTAGTGTTTTTAGGGTACATTCACACGGTCAGGGGTTCACAGTGAGTTTTCCGCTGGAAGTTTGAGCTGCAGCTCAAACTTGTAGAAGGAAACCCACCTGTAAACCCGCCCGTGTGAATGTACCATGTAAATTCTCATGGGAGGGGGGGGTGGTGCCCCAAACCTTCAGTTTTGGCAAAACTACAACTCCCAGAATGCACTGACAGACCGTACATGCTGGGAGTTGTAGTTTTGCAACAGCTGTAGGCACACTGGTGGGGAAACAGACTTTAGCTCAGTGATTCCAACCCGTGTACCTCCAGCTGTTGCAAAACTTCAACTCCCTGCATGTACGGTCTGTCAGTGCTGTCTGGGAGTTGTAGTTTTGCAACAGCTGGAGGCACACTGGTTGGAATCACTGAGTTAGGAAAAAGACTCTAGCTCCGTGTTTCCCAACCATTGTGCCTACAGCTGTTGCAAAACTACAATTCTCAGCACACCCAGACAGTCAGGGATGCTGGGCGTGTAGTTCTGCAATATCTGGCCCTTTATATGTTGCAGAACTACAAATCCCAGCATGCCTGGATAGTTATGCAACAACTGGGGAAGAACAGTTTGGAGACAGCTAAATAGTGGTCTCCAAACTGTAGCCCTCCAGATGTTGCAAAACTACAACTCCAAGCATGCCCAGACTGTCCAGGCATACTGGGAGTTGTAGTTCTGCAGCATATAAAGGTAATGTACAGTTACGCCCTCCGTCCATAAGTACCGGGATGCGAGGGCGTATCCATATGCCCTCCGTCCCCAACAGGTAAAACCATATTCCTTTGTAGCCTACCTCTGAGCACTCTGGCCTTGACACCTTCCGAGACAAAACGGTCTTAGGAGTGACAGCTTGCTCTGTCATTCACCGGGTGTAAAGATATTCTGTGGCCACTTCCAAACCTTGGGCGATCCGAGGTAAGAGACTGGACCAGTTCTAGAGATGGGTGGGAGCCCCAGCAGTCGTATCCCTGCGATCAGACACTTATCCCTTATCCCCTATAAACATTTTTTTATGGTTTGGTAAACAGGGCTGTATGCACCATGATTGGTAGTTTCTATTGCTTTTTAGTCACTTTATGACATATGATGTGTCCAAAAATCAGCAATTTTTTTTTTTTTTTTTTTTTTAATACCGTACCATATGCAGAAATGATACTCTCTCTCAAAACAAGGAGCCAACACCAAGCTAAACAACTACCCCCCTCGCTCACAGAACATCGGGGGGGGGGGGGGGGGGGGGAACTACAAAATGTAAATGAGACTGTGGTAAATATTTCCAGTCAAAATTTATCTGATGTGCAATTATTATCTTGGGGACTGTTATTGTCTTAGTACACATATTAATTGGTTTCACCTAGAATTTGACCTACAACATTTCTTTAGAAATTTAAAACTTAAAATATGGTTCCATACACATGAATCCAAAATTGTGACACGGAATCCAAAATTGTGACACGGTCCGTAAAAGAGAATGAGTTATGCCTGAAGGATTTTGAACTCCAAAAGTAATTTCAATCCAACAGTTATAGCACATCTTCTTGAGACTTATAAGTCTCTAGTTAAAAAAAGATAGAAAAGTTTAAATTATCTGCAGATGGTGAGAGCATTAAGTGTCCTAATCTCGTGGTTACGGACACAGCAGACTATAAACGTAAAGTCCACGGAAAACTCAGTAATTTTAATACCTATGAAGAATATCATGATGAAATTGATGCGGCATTTAGTAATGGTATAATTGATGAACAACTGAAGGAATTCTTAAAGGACAACTGCAGCGCAATATACACTTATCCCCTATCTACAAGATAGGGGATAAGTGTTTGATCGCGGGGGGTCAGACCGGTGAGACCCCTCCACGATCTCCTGTACGGGGCCGCAGCTGTGCCGTGGCTCTCCCGTGCAGGGGGCGTGCCTGCCGCCGCATGACGTTGCGGCCGGCACGCCTCCTCCATGCATCTCTATGGGAGAGGCAGGGAGGCAGTGTTCGTGCCTCCCTGGCTCCCCCATAGAACTGTATGGGGACGGGGAGGAGACGGGGCCTCATAGTCGACCTCTAGGTCGACGCTACGCGCCTTAGCGCTTACTATGACTATACTATACTATACTAATGGCGGCGCCCTGTTAGGGAGATCTCGGGGGGTCCCAGCGGTCGGACCCCCACGATCAAACACTTATTCCCTATCTTGTAGATAGGGGATAAGTGTATATTGCGCTGCAGTTGTCCTTTAATTGTTAAATATCCCAGAATGCCTTTACTGTATGTATTGCCTAAAATTCATAAATCATTGACCCAACCTCCTGGAAGACCAATAGTCTCAGGCCATGATGCAGTCTTGAGTAATGCATCAATTTTCTTATATAGGAAACGAAGACCATTTGTGTTTAATTCTACATCATACATACGAGATACTAGTGATTTTTTGTAAAAAATTTGTGACAGATTCCTGAAAATATAATTTTTGTATAATTTGATATAACAAGTCTTTACACCTCAATAGACCACACTAAAGGGATCTCAGCAGTGCGTGGGATTTTGTCCACAACTCAGTTCTCCATGGCGGCCCAAGACTTTATGCTACAACTTTTGTTCCTCATACTCACAAATAATTTAGTTTTTGAAGATCAATATTATTTAGAGCTAGTCGGGACCGCCATGGTGATAACTGTGGCGCCCATGTACGCTAATGTATATGCAAGTTCCCTGGAGGCATCATCCATGGATCCCACAACTTCAGGCATTGTCTGGGGTGGTGGAGATTTATTGACGCCTTTCTCCTATGGAAGGGCAGTTTGGATCAGTTAAACCCTTAACCTCTTGAGGACCCAGCCATTTTACACCTTAGGACCCGGACATTTTTTGAACATCTGACCACTGTCACTTTAAACATTAATAACTCTGGAATGCTTTTAGTTATCAATCTGATTCCGAGATTGTTTTTTCGTGACATATTCTACTTTAACATAGTGGTAAAAAAATGTTGTAACTTGCATCCGTTCTTGGTGAAAAATTTGAAAATTTTATGAAAAATTTGAAAATTTTGCATTTTTCTAACTTTGAAGCTCTCGGTTTGTAAGGAAAATGGATATTCAAAATATTTTAATTTTTTTTCACATATACAATAGGTCTACTTTATGTTTGCATCATAAAATTGACAAGTTTTTACTTTTGGAAGACACCAGAGGGCTTCAAAGTTCAGCAGCAATTTTCCAATTTTTCACAAAATTTCCAAACTCACTATTTTTCAGGGACCAGTTCAGGTTTGAAGTGGATTTGAAGGGTCTTCATCTTAGAAATACCCCACAAATGACCCCATTATAAAAACTGCACCCCCCAAAGTATACAAAATGATATTCGGTCAGCCTTTTAACCCTTTAGGTGTTTCACAGGAATAGCAGGAAAGTGAAGGAGAAAATTCACAATCTTCATTTTTTACACTCGCATGTTCTTGTAGACCCAATTTTTGAATTTTTACGAGGGGTAAAAGGAGAAAATGTATACATCTATTTGTAGCCCAATTTCTCTCGAGTAAGCACATACCTCATATGTCTATGTAAATTGTTCGGCGGGCGCAGTAGAGGGCTCAGAAGCGAAGGAGCGACAAGGGGATTTTGGAGAGTACGTTTTTCTGAAATGGTTTTTGGGGGGCATGTTGCATTTAGGAAGCCCCTATGGTGCCAGAACAGCAACAAAAAAAAAAAACACATGCCATACCATTTTGGAAACTAGACCCCTTGAAGAACGTAAAAAGGAATAAAGTGAGCCTTAATACCCCACATGTGTTTCACGACTTTTGCATACGTAAAAAAAAAAAAAAATGTCATTAAAATGGGTGTTTCACCCCAAATTTCACATTTTTGCAAGGGTTAATAGCAAAAAATACCCCCCAAAATTTGAAACCCCATCTCTTCTGAGTATGGAGGTACCCCATAAGTTGACCTGAAGTGCACTACGAGCGAACTACAATGCTCAGAAGAGAAGGAGTCATATTTGGCTTTTTGACAGCAAATTTTGCTCGGGGGGCACTTCGCATTTAGGAAGCCCCTATGGTGCCAGGACAGCAAAATAACCCCCACATGGCATACCATTTTGGAAACTATACCCCTTGAGGAACGTAACAAGGGGTACAGTGAGCATTTACCCCCACTGGTGTCTGTCAGATCTTTGGAACAGTGGTCTGTACAACATTTTTAATTTGCACAGCCCACTGTTCCAAAGATCCGTCAGACACCTGTGGGGGGTAAATTCTCACTGCACCCCTCATTACATTCCGTGAGGGGTGTAGTTTCCGAAATGGGGTCACATGTGGGGTTTAGTTTTTTTTTGCGTTTGTCAAAACCGCTGTAACAATCAGCCACCCCTGTGCAAATCACCTCAAATGTACATGGCACACTCTCTCTTCTAGGCCTTGTTGTGCGCCCCCAGAGCACTTTGCGCCCACTTATGGGGTATCTCCGTAGTCGGGAGAAATTGCATTACAAATTTTGGGGGGCTTTTTTTCCCCTTTTACCTCTTGTCAAAATGAAAAGTATAGGGCAACACCAGCATGTTAGTGTAAAAAAATTATTTTTTACACTAACATGCTGGTGTAGAACCCAACTTCACATTTTCATAAGGGGTTAAAGGAGAAAAAGCCCCACAAAATTTGTAACACAATTTCTCCCGAGTACGGCGATACCCCATATGTGACCCTAAACTGTTGCCTTGAAATACGACAGGGCTCCAAAGTGAGAGCGCCATGCGCATTTGAGGCCTAAATTAGGGATTTGCATAGGGGTGGACATAGGGGTATTCTACGCCAGTGATTCCCAAACAGGGTGCTTCCAGCTGTTGCAAAACTCCCAGCATGCTTGGACAGTCAACGGCTGTCCAGCAATACTGGGAGTTGTTGTTTTGCAACAGCTGGAGGCTCCATTTTGGAAACAGTGGCGTACCAGATGTTTTTCATTTTTATTGGGGAGGGGGGCTGTGTAGGGGTATGTGTATATGTAGTGTTTTTTACTTTTTATTTTATTTTGTGTTAGTGCAGTGTAGTGTTTTTAGGGTACAGTCACATGGGCGGGGGGTTACAGCGAGTTTGAGCTGCCGCGCAAAATTTGCTGCATCGCAAACTTGCAGCCTGATACTCACTGTAAGCCCCCTGCCCATGTGAATGTACCCACAGGGGGGGGGGACCTCCAGCTGTTGCAAAACTACAACTCCCAGCATGCACAGTCTATCAGTGCATGCTGGTAGTTATAGTTTTGCAACAGCTGGAGGCACATGGGTTGGGAAACACTGAGTTAGGAAACAGACAATGTTTCCCAACCAGTGTGCCTCCAGTTGTTGCAAAACCACAACTCTCAGCATTCTCAAGCATGCTGGGAGTAGTAGTTCGGCAACATCTTTAGAGCCAGATGTTGCCGAACTACAACTCCCAGCATGCTTGGACAGTAAGGGCATACTTGGAGTTGTAGTTTTGCAACATCTGGAGGACTACAGTTTGCAGACCACTAATACAGTGGTTCTCAATCTGTGCCCTTCCAGATGTTGCAAAACTACAACTCCCAGTATGCCAAAACTGTCCAGGCATGCTGGGAGTTGTAGTTCTGCAACATCTGAAGGGCCAGATGTTACAGAACTACAACTCCCAGCATGCCTGGACAGTAAGGGCATGCTGAGGATGTGTAGTTTTGCAACATCTGGAAGGGCACAGTGGTCTCCAAACTGTGGACCTCCAGATGTTGCAAAACTGCAACTCCCAGCATGCCCAGACGCCAAGGACTGTCTGGGCATGCTGGGAGTTGTAGTTTACAGGGTCCCAATACAGCAATGCATGTCGCTTTACGGCGACGTGCAATGCTGTAAAGGGCCCGACCGCGGCTGAAGATCTACTCACCTGTCGCCGCCGCCATCTTCATCGCAGGGATCCGGGTCTTCAGGGACGAGGTAAGTACCGGGGCCGGTCCCCAGCACTCCCCCGTCCCCCGCCGCGTCCTCCGGTCTTCCTCCCGTCCTCTCCGGACTTTCAGGGGCCGGGCTGGACGGGATGAAGTAACCACCCCCCCTCCTGCGATTGGTCGGTTAACTAACCGACAGATCGCAGGGGATTGGAGGAGGTGGCAGGCTTGCCACCTCGCTCCTAGTCTTCAGCATGGTCCTGGCTGTCTGTGACAGCCGGGATCATGCGAAATTACCGGGCGGTCGGGTCCCAGAGACCCGATCAGCCCGGTATCGCCGCAGATTGCAAGGGCGATTTCCCTTGCGATTTGCGGCGTTCGCCGACATGGGGGGCCTACATGGCCCCCCTCGGCGTTTGCCCTGGATGCCTGCTGAAGGATTTCAGCAGGCATCCGGTTCCGATCTCTGCCCGGCGCGCGTATGGATACGCCCTGGGTCCTTAAGGCCCAGGGTGTGAGGGCGTATCCATACGCCCTGGGTCCTTAAGAGGTTAAGGACCCAGCCCATTTTCACCTTAAGGACCCGGGCATTTTTTGCACATTAATAACTCTGGGATGCTTTTACTTTTCATTCTGATTCCGAGATAGTTTTTCGTGACATATTCTACTTTATGTCAGGGGTAAATTTTTGTCAATACTTGTATCATTACTTGGTGAAAAATTCCAAAATTTGATGGAAAATATGAAAATTTTGCATTTTTTTTAACTTTGAAACTCTCTGCTTATAAGGGAAATAGACATAAATTATATATTGATTCACATATACAATGGGGGATATTTGCTAATCTAGTCTATTCTGGGTATGCTTATAGACCAGCGTATGTGGTAGTCTCCTGTCTATTGTGCTCCTAATTTATCAAAGGTCTCACAGCCCTTGATAAATTCTGTGCTCAGACTTCAGGGTCTATAGCTTAAACTGCATTTAAACCTGCTCCAACACGGTGACATTTCAGTGTATTTTGGGCAGGTGCGACTTGTCGCACAAAAGTCGCACTTGATAAATTCAGCACCAATGCATTTTCCAATGCATTTCCGTCTAAAATAGACTTGCATGCATCATGTTCTAAAAATCCTCTACTGCAAAAGTCACAGAAAAGTCGCACATAGACTGCGACTTTCTGTGCGACAAATTTAGACAGGAAAAACCAGTCTAAATCCTTTGATAAATCTCCCCCAATATGTCTACTTTATGTTATGTTTTTACTTTTGGAAGACATCAGAGGGCTTCAAAGTTCAGCATCAATTTTCCAATTTTCCACAAAATTTTCAAAATCTGAATTTTTCAGGGACCAGTTCAGTTTTGAAGTGGATATGAAGGGCCTTCATATTAGAAATACCCCATAAATGACCCCATTATAAAAATTGCACCCCTCAAAGTATTCAAAATGACATTCAGAAAGTGTGTTAACCCTTTAGGTGTTTCAAAGGAATAGCAGCAAAGTGAAGGAGAAAATTCTAAATCTTCATTTTTTACGCTCATGTTCTTTTAGACCCAGTTTTTAAAATTTTACAAGGGGTAAAAGGAGAAAAAGCCCCCCAAAATTTGAAACCCAATTTCTCTCGAGTAAGGAAATACCTCATATGTGTATGTAAAGTGTTTGGCGGGTGCAAGTAGAGGGCTCAGAAGGGAAGGAGCGACAATGGGATTTTGGAGAATTCGTTTTTCTGAAATGGTTTTGGGGGACATGTCAAAAAAACATAGAAAAGAACAAAAAACATGACATACTATTTTGGAAACTTTTGGCATACTATACTAGGAACTTTTCACCAAAATGCTGGTTTTCCCCAACATTTTAAATAAAACATTTTTTCAAGGGGTAATAGGAGAAAATGCCCCCCAAAATTTAACGCCTTCTCTTCTGAGTATGGAAATACCTCATGTGTGGACATCAAGTGTCAAGGGCACACTACAATGCTCAGAAGAGGAGTCACATTTGGCTTTTTGAAAGCAAATTTTGCTGAAAGGGTTTTTGGGGGGCATGTCACATTTAGGAAGCCCCTATGGTGCCAGAACAGCACAAAGAAAAAGAAAAAAAACAAAAAAACATGGCATACTATTTTGGAAACTACACTCCTCAAGGAACGTAACAAGGGGTACAGGGAGCCTTTACACCCCACAGGTGTCTGACAAATTTCCGCTAAAGTTGGACGTGAAAATGAAAAATATATAATTTTTTTTCACTAAAATGCTGGTGTTACCCCAAATTTTTCCTTTTCACAAGGATTAATAGGAGAAAAAGCTTCGAAAAATACCCCATATGTGGATGTAAAGTGCTCTGTGGGCAAACTGCAATGCTCAGAAGAGAAGGAGCACCATTGAGCTTTTGGAGAGAGAATTTGGTTGGAATGGAAGTCGGAAGCCATGTGCGTTTACAAAGCCCCCCGTGGTGCCAGAACCGTGGACTACCCCCCCCCCATGTGACCCCATTTTGGAAACTACACTCCTCACAGAATTTAACCCCTTAACGACAATGGACGTAAATGTACGTCATGGTGCCGTGGTACTTAATGCACGATGACGTACATTTATGTACCGCCATGACCAACAGGTCCCAGCTGCTATCAGCAGCCAGGGACCCGCCGGTAATGGCGGACATCCGCGATCGCGCGGATGTCCGCCATTAACCCTTCAGAGGCTGTGATCAATACAGATCAAGGCATCTGCGGCAGTGCGGTACTTTGAATGGATGATCGTATCACCTGCAGTGCTGCCGCGGGGATCTGATCATCCAGCATGGCTGCCGGAGGTCCCCTCACCTGGCTCCGGCCGTCTCCTGGGGTCTTCTGCTGTGGTCTGAGATCGAGCAGACCAGAGCAGAAGATCACCGATAACACTGATCAGTGCTATGTCCTATGCATAGCACTGAACAGTATTAGCAATAAACTGATTGCTGTAAATAGTCTCCTATGGGAACTATTAAAGTGTATAAAAAAAAAAAGTAAAAAAAAAAAAAAAGTGTAAAATAAAAAAAGGAAACAAAGTGAAAAGTCTCCCCAATAAAAAAGTAAAACATCTGTTTCTCCCATTTTTACCACCAAAAAACGTATAAAAAAAAATACACATATTTGGTATCGCCGCGTGAGTAAAAGTCTGATCTATTAAAATATATTGTTAATTATCCTGTACGGTGAACGGCATAAACGTCCCAATTTTTTTTTTTTTTTTTAAGTCCAAAATTGCTGCTTTTTTGTCACGTTAATATTCCAAAAAAATGTTTTTTTTTTATAAAAAATGTATAAAAAGTCAAACATAAGTAAAAGTACTGATAAAAGCTACAGATCATGGCGCAAAAAATTAGCCCTCATACCGCCCCATAAATGGAAAAATTAGTAAGTTATAGGTGGTCAAAATAGGGCAATTTCAAACATACTAATTTTGTTAAAAAGGTTTGAGATTTTTAAGCGGTACCGTTATAGAAAAGCATATATCATGGGTATCATTTTAATTGTATTGGCCCACAGAATAAAGAAAACATGTTATTTTTACCGGAAAGTGTACAGTGTGAAAACAAAACCTTCCAAAATTAGCTTAATTGCTGTTTTCTGTACAATTTTCCCACATAAATAATATTTGTTTGGTTGCGCCGTACATTTTATGGTAAAATAAGTGATGTAATTACAAAGTACAATTGGTGACGCAAAAAACAAGCCCTCATATGGGTCTGTGAATGGAAATATAAAAGAGTTAGGATTTTTAGAATGCGAGGAGGAAAAAACAAAAATGCTAAAATAAAATTGGCCTGGTCCTTAAGGGGTTAATAAGGGGTGCAGTGAGCATTTACAGCCCACTTGTGTTTGACAGATCTTTGGAACAGTGAGTGGGCTGTTGGACCACTGTTCCAAAAATCTGTCAGCCACCTGTGGGGTGTAAATGCTCACTGCACCCCTTATTACATTCTGTAAGGGGTGTAGTTTCCAAAATGGGGTCATGTGTGTGTGTGTGGGGGGGGTCCACTGTTCTGGCACTAGGGGGCTTTGTAAACAATTTCGGACACATTCTCTCTCCAAAAGCCCAATGGCACTCCTTCTCTTCTGAGCATTGTAGTTTGCCCGCAGAGCACTTTGCATCCACATATGAGGTATTTGTATACTCAGAAGAAATGGGGTTACAAATTTTGTGAAAATGACAAATGTAAGGTAAAACCAGCATTTTAGCTTAAATTATTTTTTTTTTCTCATTTTCACATCCAACTTTAACAAAAATTCATCCAACACCTGTGTGGTGTTAAGGCTCACTATACCCCGTTACACTCCATGAGGGGTATAGTTTCCAAAATGGGGGTCACTTGTGGGTATTTATTGTTTTGCGTTTATGTCAGAACCGCTGCAAAATCAGCCACCCCTGTGCAAATCACCAATTTAGGCCTCAAATGTACATGGTGTGCTCTCATTTCTGAGCCACGTTGTGCGCCTGCAGATCAATTTACACCCACATATGGGGTATTTCCGTACTCAGGAGAAATTGCATTACAAATTTTTTTCCTTTTACCGCTTGTGGAAATTAAAAGTATGGGGCAACACCAGCATGTTAGTGTAAAAAAATAAAAAGTTTGTACACTAAAATGCTGGTGTAGACCCCAACTTTACCTTTTCATAAGGGGTAAAAGGAGAAAAAGCCCCCCAAAAATTTGTAACAATTTCTCCCGAGTACGGAAATACCCCATATGTGGCCCTAAACTTTCCTTGAAATACGACAGGGCTCCGAAGCGAGAGAGCGCCATGCGCATTTGAGACCTATTTTGGGGATTTGCATCCGCCACCAAAATACCCTACAGCAGTGTTTCATATACAGGGTGCCTCCAGCTGTTGCAAAACTCCCAGTATGCCTTGACAGTCAGTGGCTGTCCGGCAATACTGGGAATTGTTTTTCAACAGCTGGAGGCTCCATTTTGAAACCGTGCCGTACAAGATGTTTTTTTTATATTGGGGGGGGGGAGATTTGACTGTGCAAGGGTACATGTATATGTATATGTAGTGTCTTACTTTTTATTTTGTGTAGTGTTTTTAGGTACATTCACATGGGCTTGGGTTTGCAGAGAGTTTCTCGCTGGGAATTTGAGCTGCGGCGGAAAATTTGCCGCATCTCAAACTTGCAGCACAAAACTTGCTGTAAACTGCCTCCCGTGTGAATGTACCCTGTATATTCACATTTGGGTGGGTGGGGGTGGGGTGGGGGGGTCAAACCTCCAGCTGTTGCAAAACTACAACTCCCAGCATGCACTGATCGACCATACATGCTGGGAGTTGTAGTTATGCAACAGCTGGAGGCACACTGGTTGTGAAACCCTGAGTTGAGTAAAGAACTGTGTTGTGCAACCAGTGTGCCTCCAGCTGTTGCAAAACTATAACTCCCAGCATGTGCAGTCTCAGTGCATGCTGGGAGTTGTAGTTTTGCAACAGCTGGAGGCACACTGGTTGCGAAACACCGAGTTAGGACACACACTGTTTCACAACCAATGTTCTTCCAGCTGTTGCAAAACTTCAACACTCAGCATGCATTGACAGTAGAAGGGCATGCTGAGAGTTGTAATTTTGCAACAGCTGGAGGCACACTGCTACAACTCCCAGCATGCCCTTTGATAGTCTGTGCATGTTGGGAGTTGTAGTTATGCAACAGCTGGATGCACACTTTTCCATAGAAAAAGTGTGCCTCCAGCTGTTGCATAACTACAACCCCCAGCATGCACAGACTATTAAAGGGCATGCTGGGAGTTGTAGTTGGAACTCCAGCTGTTGCCAAACTACAACATTCAGCATGCCCTTTGGCTGTGCAAGCTGAGAGTTGTTGCTAAGCAACAGCAGCAGGTGGACATGCCTCACCTCCTGCTGTATCCTGCCACCGGGACCGCTGCCGCTGCTTCTGAGGGGGCCGCGCTGGACAACGGAGAGGTATGAGACCCCCGCCAACCCTGATCGCCGCCCCGATCACCGCCCAGCAGGGCAGTGATTGGTCGGTTGTTCCGGACACCTCGGACAGCCCCATTCACCCTTTAATTCTGGGTCACCAGAGACCAGATTGACATGGAATCGCCGCAAATTGCTGGTCTGAATTGACTGACAATTTGTGCCCCCCCAGGGGTTTGCACAGGGTACCTGCTGATGAACATCAGCAGTCATCCAGGTCCAGGTAAAGGTACACCCTGGGTCCTTAAGTACCAGAGCGTCGAGGCATGCCCTGGGTCCCTGAGTGGTTAAATTTTTTTTTTTCCAACAAAATACGGTAGATTACAAATTTGTTTTCACCATGACTCATTGTAGTGAATGTGTGAGCATCCTAGATGTATCCATGTCCATTGTAGGCAATAAATTACAAACATGTTTATATACGATGCCCACTGACAAGAATACATTGCTACATTACAATAGTTGCCACCCTAGACGAATGGTGAACATCTTGCCCTTCAGTCAAATGCTGAGGGCAAGGATAGTAGTAGATGATCAGTCTGCCATGATATGAGACATTGGACAACATATCTTATAATTTCTCTGATTGAGGGTATCCACACAAAGTGATAAACACAAATCTACAGTAGTGTCCCTAGACAGGGAAACCACACTCTGACCCAGAGTGAGGAACAAACAACAAAGAATTCCCTTTATATCTGTGTACAACCAACATAGTCGAGCCATCTTTAAAATACTAAACAAAACACTGGTATATTTTAAAAGATAGCTTTCAAGGGATAAAAGAATTTGACTTCAATCCCCTCATGTCATACAAACGATCAGGTGATCTTAAGGATAAATTGGTAAAAACTGAGGTATGGTCAGAGTGGAATACTGGACAGACCTATTTAACAACCTAGGAGATTGGGATCCTTCCCATGTGTAAACTGTCCCCAAATGATGAACGGCTCTTCCTTTATACATACTGTGACTCAAAAATCATATATTATTAAACATTTTCTAACTTGTGACTCGACTTGGATCCATCTCTTAATCTGTCCCTGCAAATATTTATATGTAGGTCAGACTACCTGGAGTCTAAAAACAAGAATAAATAACCATTGTTACAGTATAAAAAAAGAAAAAGAAAATGGACTTACCTGTTTCCAAACATTACACGGAGGTAGGGCACACAGATAAACTGACATATGGCCATTGACTTTGTACCTGTCCCCCCTAGAGGAGGTGACAGATTAACCATTTTACGTAGGAAAGAAATTTAGTGGATTCATCCATTAAAGCACTTTATGGCCGAGAGGCCTGAATGTTGAATTTAATATGATATGATGTTGACCTAATTGGAAATGTATGACTTGTGCTACATATTACAGTATATATTTTTTTTAATTATTTGTAGATTCTGTTTTTTTTTTTTTTTTTTTTAAGATTGAATTCAAAAGTTATTTCTACACAGTGAAGAAAACATTGCAATACCTGCTCTATCCGCAGCAACAATTAATGTAGTTCTATTTTTTGTTATATGGGCTTGTGCAATAAAGATATTATTAGTAAAACTGTTTGGAGTGATATACATGAAGGAAATGTGATGTGATAACATCATTGGTTGTTTTTTTTTTTGGTATTCTTTATATTACGGTATGTTTATTTTTTTTATTATATAATTTTTATCAATATTTCTTTTTTTGCTTTACTTGGGTAATGTGAGAATATGTTGAAGCAGCGCTGTTCAGTGAGCGGGCGCACTCCTATAAGTTGGCTGTAGGGGAGTTCGTGAGGATGGTCGGGGGTTGAGAGATTCTGACCATCAGAAACCTCCCATTGATGTTGTGCACCTATTCTCAGGGATGGAATTGATAAACGATATCCTACAAACCTGGGGATTGCCCTTGAAATTGGTCTGAGAGATTTACAAAAATGTGAGTTGAAAATAATTTTTTACATTTATTTTTTTATCTATCATTTTTTATTTTATATATATTTTTTATTATATTCTTTATTTTTTATTTATTTGCTTGTTTATTTTAAAAATAAATTCTCATCTGTATTTTTGGTTTATTTACTTTTATGTATTTATTATTGCTATGAAATATCCTTCACATTTGGTCCCCAATACTCCCTCCGATGGTCTTTCTACATACATATCACTATGTTTTATACTCTAAACATTGTTTTAACATATATAACTAGGCATCGTTGTATTGTATATATTGTAATCAGCCAGGTCCTGTTTTATAGCGATCTGTTCAAATCCCACTCCTCAGTACACTACAGAGGTACTGGTTAGCGTCCTGGTAGTGATGACAACCGGTTATGTGATTATAGTTAGGTGACCCAGGTCGGTTGAACGGAGTTCACCTGACTACACAGAAGGGATGGGAAAGTAGCTGCGGACCCACGCTAATGGCACCATGATGGAGCGGTTATGTGCACCTTTCTTTACTTATGTATATGAACTAGTGTATGTACAGCACAGGTGACCACAATAGAATATTGAAGGTGTTAATGTGATGTATTTATTGTATTTTGTTATTAACTGGAACTATGACGTAAAGAGTTCTTTTAACATGCACCGGTACGCAGAAAATATCACTAGAAATGGCTATAAACACTATGAAATGGATTATATATCACAACGAATATTTATAAACCTTTATGTATATAATTGGTTTAGCATATTGTATTGATTGATCACATGTTTTGGGTATAAATACCCCCTATGATATATGTATCCTTAAACTTGAAAAGGGTTCCAGTGTGGGACTAAAATGTTGCTGCTATGATTTGAGACAAATTCACCTATTTTTTCTGCAACTTTTTTAGAATGCTGCACTATTGTATAAATACTCATACTTCCTGGTTCCTGTCTGTAATCTTGTTCTGTAGCCCACCCACCCTTCTGTCATGGTAACTGGAGGCACAGGACTGCAGTAGAAAACAGGCAGAAACAAGGACAGGTGACACAGGCTGTGTTAGAGCAGGGAGGTATGACCAAAAATGTGTATTACTGTGTATCACGTTATGGCGGTTTCACAGTATTTCTCCCCCCCCCCCCCCCAATAATGTGACCCACGGGCGCTGTTCTGCTCTCTAACCCCCCACCCCCTCCGGTTTATCAGCCCAGCGCTGCGCTGTCCCCTACATCAGGGAACTAATCATATGTCCCCTCGTCCTCCTGTGAGTTGCGGGCCGCCGGCGCTGGAAATCTGTACTGTACTACATATTCCTTGTGCCCGGGCTGCAAAAATAAACTTTAGCTCACCTTTCTAAAGACTGCCCCCACACAGAAGACCTTCAGTCCAATCCCCTCCCCTCATTAAATTCCTCCCAAATCTAACTCATAAGTTATCTTCTCCACTATAATTATTTTTATCAGATTTTAGTTTTTAGTCGGTAAGTCGAAACAATAAATCGGCCAAATAATCGATTATAAAAATATTTGTTAGTTGCACCCCTAAAGAGAATACAGTTCCAGTCCAAAGAAGTCCAGGATTCTTGTTCAAGACACCACTGCCAACAAAGGTCAATGGCAGGACATGAAATGGGCCCCATGACATGCTTCCTTCTGCTATGTAGAAATGGCCCATGCAGAGACTGGGGTGTGTGATGAAGTGCTAACCTGTATCTGGATGGTGGACAAGGAAACTGTGGGGCTGCTCATGCTTGTCAGTATATTACCTGTCTGGGCCATCTCTCTCCACCCAATTATGCCTCCCTCTTAAAGACTATTAACAGGACAAAGTGCAATAGCCCATGTTCACAATGTATTGGAATCTGTCACGGAGATTCCGCTGCAGCAATTCAACGGGATTCTGCTGATCAGAGCTCACAGTGGAATTTCCATGCCAGATGTTTCCAGCACAGAAATTCCGACTTCCGTGTCCGCACAAAGAATAAACACGTTCATTCTTCGTGTGGAGACTGCACAGAATGCATAGCCATCTATGAGATGCCCTGCAGTTTGCGGACATTCCAGCGTGTGAGCATAGCCTTAGAGTGCACTGCAGACACATGACTGTCTCTAGGGGGGATAGAACTCTTGTGGCAGACCCATTGTCTAATCAGACCACACCTGTAATCATTTACATATCTGCCTGAAACATAACTGCATGCAGAGTTTTGCAGCAATCCAACATTTCTATCAGGGTGCATTAATTTTTTTGCTAAATTGCTACAGTCAGATCCAAAAAAAACACTATATATCTTGTTCCGGATGATAAAGACCTTTCGTAATATGGTTGTCTAAAAAATAAATAAAAAGTCTGAATCTGTGTGTTTGTAGCCAGACTCGCTCTCACTGTTTATAAATTATTAGGCACGTATTGACAGAAACGTAGATGCCCCTTAAAAGCACCAGGGACTAGTCTATTTTTAGCTGGGTTATACACCTCAAATTGAGCAGGGGCCATATTTTAACTCCTTAACGACCACGGACATAAATGCAAGTCCTGGTTTGGCGGGACTTCCAGCACCAGGACGTACATTTACGTCCTGTGTATGACCGCGAGCATCGGAAGGGTGCTCGCGTCATACACGGCAGGTTCTGGCTGCTAGCAGCAGCCGGGGACCCGCCGGTAATGGCCGACATCCGCGATCGCGCGGATGTCCGCCATTAACCTCTCCGATGCCGTGATCAATACAGATCACAGCATCTGCGGCACTTTGATTGGATGATCGGATCGCCCGCAGCGCTGCCGCGGGGATCCGATCATTCACCATGACAGCTGGAGGTCCCCTTACCTAGCTCCGGCTGTCTCCCGAGGTCTTCTGCTCTGGTCTGCGATCGAGCAGACCAGAGCAGAAGATCACCGATAATACTGAGCAGTGCTGTGTCCTATGCATAGCACTGCACAGTATTAGCAATCAAAAGATTGCTATAGATAGTCTCCTATGGGGACATAAAAAGTGTAAAAAAAAAAAATTTGAAAAATGTAAAAACAAAAAAGTAAAAAAAAAAAAGTGAAAAATCCCCTCCCCCAATAAAAATGAAAATTGTCAGTCTTCCCATTTTACCCCCAAAAAGCGTAAACCTTTTTTTTAATAAACATATTTGGTATCGCCGCGTGCGTAAATGTCCGAACTATCAAAATATAATGTTAATGATCCCGTACGGTGAATGGCGTAAACGTAAAAAATTTAAAAAGTCCACAAATCCTGCTTTTTGGTCACATTTTATTAAAAAAATTTACAAAAAGATCTAAAAGTTTTATATATGCAAATGTGGTATCTAAAAAAAAATAAAAAAAAAGTACAGATGACGGCCCAAAAAATGAGCCCTCATACCGCCCTATATACGGAAGTTATAGGTGGTCAAAATAGGGCGATTTTAGATGACTGATTTTGTACAAAAAGATTTAGATTTTTTTTAAGCGGTACAAAAATATAAAAGTATCTAGCCATGGGTATCATTTTAATCGTACTGACCCACAGAATAAAGAAGACCTATCATTTTTACCGTAAAGTGTACAGTGTGAAAAGAAAACCCTCCAAAATGTGCAAAATTTTGGTTTTCATTTAAATTTGCTCCCTAAAATTTTTTTGGGGGTTCGCCGTACATTTTATGCTAAAATGAGAGGTTTCATTACAAAGTACAATTGGTCACGCAAAAAACAAGCCCTTATATGGGTCTGTACATGGAAATATAATGGAGTTATGGATTTTAGAAGGCGAGGAGGAAAAAACGAAAACGCAAAAATAAAATTGGCCTGGTCCTTGATGTGAAAATGGGCTTGGTCATTAAGGGGTTAAAAAGCTGGTCAAGTTAGGGGGTTCACCTTTCAGAGGACATTAAGAGTTGTCATTAAAAAGTAAAAAAAGCGTAATATTTCTTCAAATCGCTTGCGTGGCATAATACATGGTGGTATCATAAAACATCTTCGGACCAGTAGAACCTTAGAGTGGGTTATTAGCAATCCCTATATTAAAGATAAGGTCCCAAAACTTCTCTGCCTCATCTAAAAGATGCCACACATTTGGATTAGCATACTGAGAGTTCGATTTTGAAGTAATAAGTTGCAAGTTTATATGCTCAATTACAAGTTTTAGGAGCTCCCAAATCTTTAAACTATCTATGCCCACATCGGAAATAAATTCCAGAATTTAGGGTAAATAGGATTCTGTGGAAATCCAGTCACAGATGGCGGCGACAGGTACAGGTGCTCTTCCCCTACACAGGTCCTTCCACTCCTTAAAAGGAGCAGTCCAGTGGTGAACCCAGTGGTGAACAACTTATCCCCTATCCTAAGGAGGCCCCCTGCGATCTCCTGTACGGAGCCCAGACAGCCCGCGGGAAGGGGGCGTGTCGACCTCCGCACGAAGCAGCAGCCGACACGCCCCCTCAATACAACTCTATGGCAGAGCCGGAGCGCTGCCTTCGGCAATCTCCGGCTCTGCCATAGAGATGTATTGAGGGGGCGTGTCGGCCGCCGCTTCGTGCGGAGGTCAACACCCGCTATCTGGCCGGAGAGCCTGGCCCCCGTACAGAGAGATCGCAGGGGGCCCCAGCGGTCGGACCCTCCGCGATCTCAAACTTATCCCCTATCCTTAGGATAGGGGTAAGTTTTTCAGCACTGGACTACCCCTTTAAAGGAGGAAGACTAAATTAGAAACTTCACCTCACTTGCAGTATCAGCGTCCGAGCAGAGCATGGCGAACACCTGCAACGATTGGACATACTTATACATTTCTCATAATTCCTTTTTTTATTTATTTATTTATTTTTTATATAGTGTAGGTATAGCAACTTGTTTTTAATTACATGCCCCGCTAGCTTCCTAATTACTACATACACTCTTTTTTTCCGCCCTTTCTTTTCCTTTTTCTTCCCTTTGTCTTCCTTTCTCCTGCCTCCTTTTTTCCCCCTTTTATTTTTTCCTTTTCCTCTTGTTCCTTCCCCCCCCCTTTCTTTCATCTTCTTCTTTCTACCATTTATACACACACACGTATATTTCATTTTTTTTTTGTCATAACACATTTTGTTCGATTATAACACAGACACTTGGTCTTCATTCACACACTATAGAGGCTCTTGCAGCTTTATTTAATGTGGACATCACTCCATATTACCGGACATCACAAGCACTCATTCACATGCACTCAGCTCCACATTACTAGACACCATAAGTATTCACCTAGTGCTGGGCGATATACTGGTTAATACCGAATACCATTGTGTTTTTTCTGTATGGTATGAATTTTTCCCTGTACCGCAATACCCCTCCCCCCCCCCCACCTCGAATGAATGAATTATCAGCTACAGAGTGCTCGGGAACTAATCATATATTACCCACGGGCGCTGTCCTGCTTTTCTCCCCCCCCCCCCCCCCCACCGAATGAACTATCAGCCGCAGCGTTGTCCCCATTGGGGGACGGATCATGATACCCGCAGGCGCTGATCTCCTTTTCCTCTTGTGAGCCGTGGCCCTGGAAATGAATGAGTTGTGAGCCGCAGGCCCAGGACTGAGAACGGAAGCTGTCACCTCCCTCTGCAAGCGCTGAAAGCCAGTGTGGGGTGGGGCTAACCACCATAAGTTTGAAAAATACTGTGATCCACATTTTTGACATACCGCCCAGCACTATATTCATCTACATTGCGCTATACGTACTTCATCTACTTTTAATCTTTGTGATATGGGATGACAGCTTTACTTTGTGAGTGATCCCTGTATTTGTATACACTGCCCTTACTTGATCTGTCGGCGTTCCCCTCCGCTGGTGAGAGCACGCAGGCGCAAACACCAGATGACCGGACATGTGACTAGATCACATGATACGGCCAGGAGTGCTGATGGAGATGGTTAGAGATGAGCGAACTTACAGTAAATTCGATTCTTCACGAACTTCTCGGCTTGGCAGTTGATTTTTCCTGCGTAAATTAGTTCAGCCTTCAGGTGCTCCGGTGGGCTGGAAAAGGTGGATACATTCCTAGGAAAGAGTCTCCTAGGACTGTATCCACCTTTTCCACCCCACCGGAGCACTGGAAAGCCGAACTAATTTATGCAGGAAAAGTCATCAACTGCCGAGCCGAGAAGTTCGTGACAAATCGAATTTACTGTAAGTTCGCACATCTCTGGAGATGATGATACAAGCTGTTTAATAGCGTCAGGACGCCACTACACACGCTATACACGTTGGGCCATTATGTTTTTCCACTCTCCCTCAATGTCTCTTAATATGTTTTTAATATTCACAGCTGTGACAATAACCATCTACATTATTTTATGTGTTTTTGATAAAGTGAAATAATACTGATAATGCATTGATGGTATATGCACTAAAGACGATTGGGATATGTATATTTTTTATGGATTTTATGTAAACACTTAATATTTTGTATAACTGTTTAATGGATTTCACTAATGAGATTGATTGTGCACCTTATAAAATGTAAGACTGTTGACCATTATGTACAGCAACAAAAGAACCAATCAAGTAAAATGCTCAGTTTATTAAACATATCAAAAATTACATGACAGACATTTAAAATAAAGAATGAAATATTAAAAGTAAGGCACTGACATGACAATACAGAAAAGTGGAGATAGCAGGATAAGCTGCTTCTTTTGTTGGTGTACATCGTTGGAGTGAACCAACTGTGGTTTATTTATCATAGCCTATTTGTCGGAGGCATAATACTGTTGACCACTAGTTTATGCTTGAGAATTTCGGTATTCTGCTGTCAGAATGTCGCATCCACTGCTGACCATGGGTCAATAAACACGTTTTATTCACTTACTCCTGGAGTGCTGTCGGATCTCAATTGTGAATTTGGATCTTAAAGGGGTACTCCATTTCCAAAGGATAGGGGATAAGATGTTAGATCGCTGCGGTCCCGCTGCTGGCGACCCCGGGAATCGCCGCTGCGGCACCCCGCTATCATTACTGCGCAGAGCGAGTTCGCTCTCTGTTCGTAATGACGGGCGATACAGGGGACGGAGCAGCGTGACCTCATGGCTCCGCCCCTCATGACATCACGGCCCATCCCCTTAATGCAAGTCTATGGCAGGGGGCATGACGACCGCCACGCCCCCTCCCATAGACTTGTATTGACGGGGGCGTGCCGTGACGTCACGAGGGGCGGAGCCGTAACGCAACTATGCTCCGACCCCTGTATTGCCCGTCATTACGTGCAGAGCGATCTCGCTCTGCGCAGTAATGATAGCGGGGTGCTGCAGCAGCGATCCCCGGGGTCCCCAGCAGCAGGACTGCGGCGATCTAACATCTTATCCCCTATCCTTTGGATAAGGGATAAGATGTCTAGGGGTGGAGTACCCCTTTAATGTCAGTCAGCTTGTGTCCGCATGCACCCTGCACCTTGGTTTACCTACAACCTTTATCTGGCTGCGTTGCTTAATATTATACTTGTTTAATCACAGTGATCACCGGGCAGGGACCACTGATTGGTTAACCCTTTAAGGACTCAGCGTTCTGTTTTTGCACTTTCGTTTTTTCCTCCTTACTTTTTAAAAATCATAACCCTTTCAATTTTGCAGCAAAAAATCCATATGAGGCTTATTTTTTGCACCACCAATTGTACTTTGTAATGACATCAGTCATTTTACCCAAAAATCTACGGCGAAACGGGGGGGGGAAAAAAAAAAATCATTGTGCGGGCCGGTATGAGGACTCATTTTTTGCGCCGCGTTCTGAAGTTTTTATCGGTACCATTGTTGTATTGATTGGACTTTTTGATCGCTTTTTATTCATTTTTCATGATATTAAAAGTGACCAAAAAGACACTATTTTGGACTTTGGAATTTTTTTGCGCACACGCCATTGACCGTGCAATTTAATTAATGATATATTTTTATAGTTCGGACATTTTCGCACACGGCGATACCACATAGGTTTATTTTTCTTTACACTTTTTTTTTTTTTTTTTTTTTATGGGAAAAGGGGGGTGATTCAAACTTTTAATAGGGAGGGGGTTAAATGACCTTTGTTCACTTTTTTTTTTGGAGTGTTATAGCTTCCATAGGGACCTATAACACTGCACACACTGATCTCCTATGCTGATCCCTGCAAAGCCATAGCTTTGCAGGGATCAGTCAGATAGGCGGTCGATTGCTCAAGCCTGTAGCTCAGGCTTGGAGCAATCAATCAACGGTCGGATGCCGCTGAGAGAGGTAAGGAGACCTCCGCCTGCGTCCCAGCTGATCGGAACATCGCGATTTTATTGCGATGTCCCGATCAGCCCGACTGAGCTGCCGGGAGAGGTTTACTTTGGTTGTCAGACGCGACGATCAACTTTGATCGCAGCGTCTGAAGGGTTAATAGCGCGCCGCACTGCAATCAGTGCCACGCGCTATTAGCCAGGGGTCCAGGCTGTTAAAGGCTAGGCCCGATCCACTATGACGCGGGGCCACGCCGTGAGCGGACTCATGACGTAGCGGAACGTCATGAGTCCTTAAGGGGTTAAAATGATACTCTACTTCTATAGGTTTGATTTGGTCGTACTTTTGAAAAAAAGTGGGGCAATGTACCCCACTGGACCAACAGGGACAGGATAAAGGCACCTTTAGACTCTGCTGGCAACTTTGACAGCGGCGATCTCAAGGTTTAGTAGCCGGCAGCGGTATGTCGGCTATTAACGCCGGCCCCCAGCTACAGGAATCAGCCGGGGGCCGGCCAATATCACACGGGCTCGAGTCAGGAACCCGTGTCATACCCAGTTAATGGCCATTGGACGAGCACAGACGTCCATGGTCATTAACGGGTTAAGCTGTCTGTGACAGTGTGCGTCACTATCCTATCACTGCTGTTTACGAGCGGTGACAGTGAAAGCAAAGACGTGCATACTCATGCTGTGGGAACGATCATCCGCCCATGTATACATGTGAATATGGTTATCATTTTAATCATATTTACCTGCAGAACAAAAATGAAACCCTCCCAAAAGTCAAAAAAATCCTCCCCACACAAATAATATTTTTTGGGTTGCGCCATACATTTTAACCCCTTAAGGACACAGCCCATTTTCACCTCTAGGACGCAGCCCTTTTTTGCACATCTGACCACTGTCACTTTAAACATTAATAACTCTGGAATGCTTTTACTTATCAATCTGATTCCGAGATTGTTTTTTCGTGACATATTCTACTTCAACATAGTGGTAAATTTTTGTGGTAACTTGCATCCTTTCTTGGTGAAAAATCCCAAAATTTGATGAAAAATTTGAAAATTTTGCATTTTTCTAACTTTGAAGCTCTCTGCTTGTAAGGAAAATGGATATTCCAAATATTTTTTTTTGGGGATTCACATATACAATATGTCTACTTTATATTTTCATCATAAAATTGACAAGTGTTTACTTTTGGAAGACACCAGAGGGCTTCAAAGTTCAGCAGCAATTTTACAATTTTTCACAAAATTTTCAAACTCGCTATTTTTCATGGACCAGTTCAGGTTTGAAGTGGATTTGAAGGGTCTTCATATTAGAAATACCCCATAAATGACCCCATTACAAAAACTGCACCCCCCAAAGTATTCAAAATGACATTCAGTAAGTGTTTTAACCCTTTAGGTGTTTCACAGGAAAAGCAGCAAAGTGAAGGAGAAAATTCAAAATCTTCATTTTTTACACTTGCATGTTCTTGTAGACCCAATTTTTGAATTTTTACAAGGGGTAAAAGGATAAAATTTATACTTGAATTTGTAGCCCAATTTCTGTCGAGTAAGCACATACCTCATATGTCTATGTAAATTGTTCGGCGGGCGCAGTAGAGGGCTCAGAAGCGAAGGAGCGACAAGGGGATTTTGGAGAGTACGTTTTTCTGAAATGGTTTTTTTTGGGGGCATGTTGCATTTAGGAAGCCCCTATGGTGCCAAAACAGCAAAAAATTTTGGAAACTAGACCCCTTGAGGAACGTAACAAGGAATTAAGTGAGCCTTAATACCCCACAGGTTTTTCATGACTTTTGCATATGTAAAAAAATAATTTTTCACTAAAATGTGTGTTTCCCCTCAAATTTCACATTTTTGCAAGGGTTAATAGCAGAAAATACCCCCCAAAATTTGTAACCCCATCTCTTCTGAGTATGGAGGTACCCCATAAGTTGACCTGAAGTGCATTACGGGCGAACTACAATGCTCAGAAGAGAAGGAGTCATATTTGGCTTTTTGAGAGCAAATTTTGCTCGGGCTGCCAGGGCAGCAAAAAAAAAAAAAAAACGACCATTTTGGAAACTAGACCCCTCAGGGAACGTAACAAGGGGTTAAGTGAACCTTAATACCCCACAGGTGTTTCACGACTTTTGCATATGTAAAAAAAAATGCTTGGTTTAGCAAAATTTTTACATTTTTAAAAAAGGAAGTAGCAGAAAATACCCCCCAAAATTTGAAGCCCAATTTCTCCCGATTCAGAAAACACCCAATATGGGGATGAAAAGTGCTCTGCTGGCGCACTACAGGTCTCAGAAGAGAAGGAGTCACATTTGGCTTTTTGGAAGCAAATTTTGCTCTGGGGGCATGCCGCATTTAGGAAGCACCTATGGTGCCAGGACAGAAAAAAAAAACCACATGGCATACCATTTTGGAAACTAGACCCCTCGGGGAACGTAACAAGGGGTAAAGTGAACCTTAATACCCCACAGGTGTTTCACGACTTTTGCATATGTAAAAAAAAATATATATTTTTTTACACTAAAATGCTTGTTTTCCCCCAAATTAAATTTTTACAAGGGATAATAGCAGAAAATACCCCCCAAAATTTGTAACCCCATCTCTTCTGAGTATGGAAATACCCAATAAGTGGACGTGAAGTGCAGTGGGGGCGAACTACAATGCTCAGAAGAGAAGGAGCATCATTGAGCTTTTGGAGAGAGAATTTGGCCATGTGCATTTCCAAAGCCCCCCGTGGTGCCAGAACAGTGGACCCCCCCACATGTGACCCCATTTTTAAAACTACACCCCTCACAGAAGGTTATAAGGGGTGCAGGGAGAATTTACACCCCACTGGCATTTGACGGATCTTTGGAACAGTGGGCTGTGCAAATTAAAAATTTAATTTTTCATTTTCACAGACCCCTGTTTCAAAGATCTGTCAGACACCTGTGGGGCGTAAATGCTCACTGTACCCCTTATTACATTCCGTGAGGGGTGTAGTTTCCAAAATGGGGTCACATGTGGGTATTTATTGTTTTGAACTTATGTCAGAACCGCTGTAAAATCAGCCACCCCTGTGCAAATCACGAATTTAGACCTCAAATTTACATGGTGCACTCTCCCTTCTGAGCCTTGTTGTGCATCCCCAGAACACTTTGCGCCCACATATGGGGTATCTCCGTCCTCAGGAGAAATTGCGTTACAAATTTTGGAGGCTTTTTTTCTTTTACCGCTTGTGAAATTTTAAAGTATGGGGCAACACCAGTATGTTAGTGTACAAAAATGTTTTTTTTTTTTTACACTAACATGCTGGTGTAGACCCCAACTTCACCTTTTCATAAGGGGTAAAAGGAGAAAAAGCCCCCCAAAATTTGTTAGGCAATTTCTCCCGAGTACGGCGATACCCCATATGTGGCCCTAAACTGTTGCCTTGAAATACGACAGGGCTCCAAAGTGAGAGCGCCATGTGCATTTGAGGACTAAATTAGGGATTTGCATAGGGGTGGACATAGGGGTATTCTACACCAGTGATTCTCAAACAGGGTGCCTCCAGCTGTTGCTAAACTCCCAGCATGCTTGGACAGTCAATGGCTGTCCGGAAATGCTGGGAGTTTTTGTTTTGCAACAGCTGGAGGCTCCGTTTTGGAAACACTGCTGTAGGATACGTTTTTCATTTTTATTGGGGGGGGGAAGGGGTGGTGGGGGGGGGGGGGGGGCAGTGTACGTGTGTATATGTAGTGCTTTACTCTTTATTTTATGTTAGTGTAGTGTTTTTAGGTTACATTCACACTGACGGCGGATTACACTGAGTCTTCCGCTAGGAGTTTGAGCTGCGGCTGCTGCAGCTCAAACTTGAAGCAGGGAACTCACTGTAATCCGCCGCCAGTGTGAATGTAACCTGTACATTCACATGGGAGGGGGGCGGGGCAAAACTACAACTCCCAGCATGCACTGACAGAACGTGCATGCTGGGAGTTGTAGTTTTGCAACAGCTGGAGGCACACTGGTTGGAAAATACTGAGTTAGGTAATAGAACCTATTACCTAACTCGGTATTTCCCAACCAGTGTGCCTCCAGCTGTTGCAGAACTACAACTCTCAGCATGTACTGATTGCCAAAGGGAATGCTGGGAGATGTAGTTATGCAACAGCTGGAGGCACGCAAGTACAACTCCCAGCATGCCGAGACAGCCATTTGCTGTTCCTGAATGCTGGGAGTTGTAGTTTTGCAAGATTTAGAGGGGTTCAGGCTAGAGATCACTGACAGTGGTCTCTAAACTGTGGCCCTCCAGATGTTGCAAAACTACAAATCTCAGCATGCTAAGACAGCAAACTGCTGTCTGGGCATGCTGGGAGTTGTAGTTTTGTAACATCTGGAGGGCTACAGTTTAGAGACCACTGTCAGTGATCTCTAGCCTGAACCCCTCTAAATCTTGCAAAACTACAACTCCCAGCATGCCAACACAGCAAACAGCTGTCAAGGCATGGTGGGAGTTGTAGTTTTGCAACATCTGGAGGGCCACAGTTTAGAGACCACTCTCTAAACTGTCGCCCTGCAGATGTTGCTAGGCAACAGACTCCCGGACACGCGGCGTCATACTCACCTCCACCGCCGCCGTGATCACAGCCGCCGCCGGGTAAGTAACCGCCGATGCCGCCGCTACTACAAGGTTCCCCCCGCTGTGCCCGGACACCGATGGGTGGGCATAGCGGAGGGGAACCGAACTTTAACCCCCCCGCCCCCAGTCTGCTATTGGTCGGTCGCTCGGCCGATCAATAGCAGGGATAGGAGGGGTGGCAACCCTGCCACCTCACTCCTATCTCTTCAAGGGGGATCGAGGGTGTCTTGGACACCCTCGATCCCCCTTATTTTATCGCGGAGCCGCCGTTGATGGGCAGGGGGAGAGCGCTCCCCCTGCAAACACCATAGATGCCGTGATCAGAACTGATCACGGCATCTATGGGGTTAATGCTGCCGGGACCGGCGCGATCGCGGCCCCGGCAGCTGCGGTGGGACTCCGGCTGTGATTGACAGCTGAGTCCCACCCGCGATCTCCTGCACTGCCCGCGGCAGAGCAGGAGATCGCTTGGACGTATGCATACGTCCATTTGCGCGAACGTGTAATTCGCCTGGACATATGCATACGTCCAATAGCGGGAAGGGGTTAAAAGGTAAAATGAAAGGTGTCATTAAAAGTCACAATTGGTCGAGCAAAAAAAAAGCCCTCATATGGATCTGTGGATGGAAAAATAAATGAGTAATGGCTGTTAGAATGCAAGAAGGAAAATGAAAATGCAAAAATAAAATCGTCTGTGTACTTATTAGCTGCTGAATACTACAGAGGAAATGGTTTTCTTTTTGGAATGCTCTCTGATGACATCACGAGCACAGTGCTCTCTGCTGATGTTATAATAATAATAATAATAATAATAATAATAATAATAAGTCTTTATTTATTGTTGTCCTTAGTGGGATTTGAACCCAAGTCCCCAGCACTGCAAGGCAGCAGTGCTAACCACTAAGCCACCATGCTGCCCTTAGCATACATCTGCTATGCACGGTTGCTAAAATGGACAGAGATGTCAGCAGAGAGTACTGTGCTCGTGATGTCATCAGTGTTCCAAAAATAAAGGAATTTCCCCTGTAGCATTCAGCAGCTAATAAGTACTGGAAGGATTAAGATTTTTTAATAGAAGTAATTTACAAATATGTTTAACTTTCTGCCACCAGTTGATTTAAAAGAAAAAAGGTTTTCACTGGAGTACCCCTTTAACCCCTTCATGACCCAGCCCATTTTCACCTTCATGACCTGGGCATTTTTTGAAAATCTGACCACTGTCACTTTAAACATTAATAACTTTGGAATGCTTTTACTTATCATTCTGATTCCGAGATTGTTTTTTCGTGACATATTCTATTTTATGTTATTGGTAAAATTTCACTGATATTTGTATCCTTTCTTGGTAAAAAATCTAAAAATTTCATGAAAAGTTTGAAAATTTAGCATTTTTCTAACTTTGAAAGTCTCTGCTTGAAAGGAAAATGGATATTCCAAATAAATTACATACTGATTCACATATACAATATGTCTACTTTGTGTTTGCATAAAAAAAATTGACAAGTTTTTACTTTTGGAAGACACCAGAGGGCTTCAAAATTCTGCAGCAATTTTCCAATTTTTCTCAAGATTTTCAAAATCGTAATTTTTCAGGGACCAGTTCAGGTTGGAAGTGGATTTTAAGGGTCTTCATATTAGAAATACCCCATAAATGACCCCATTATAAAAACTGCACCCCCCAAAGTATTCAAAATGACATTCAGTCAGTGTTTTAACCCTTTAGGTGTTTCACAGGAATAGCAGCAAAGTGAAGGAGAAAATTCTAAATCTTCATTTTTTACACTCGCATTTTCTTGTAGACTCAATTTTTGAATTTTTACAAGGGGTAAAAGGAGAGAAATCACCCTAAAATTTGTAACCCAATTTCTCTCGAGTAAGGAAATACCTCATATGTGTATGTAAAGTGTTCGGCGGGCGCAGTAGAGGGCTCAGAAGGGAAGGAGCGACAATGGGATTTGAGAGTGAGTTTTTCTGAAAGGGTTTTTGGGGGGCATGTCCCATTTAGGAAGCCCCTATGGTGCCAGAACAGTGGACCCCCCCCACATGTGACCCCATTTTGGAAACTATACCCCTCATGGAATTTAATAAGGGGTGCAGTGAGCATTTACACCCCACTGGCGTTTGACAGATATTTGAAACAGTGGACTGTGCAAATTAAAAAAATTTTATTTTTCATTTTCACAGACCACTGTTCCAAAAATCTGTCATACACCAGTGGGGTGTAAATGCTCACTGCACCCCTTATTACATTCCGTGAGGGGTGTAGTTTCCAAAATGGGGTCACATATGGATATTTATTGTTTTGCGTTTGTCAGAACTGCTGTAACAATCAGCCACCCCTGTGCAAATCGCCTCAAATGTACATGGCGCACTCTCCCTTCTGGGCCTTGTTGTGCGCCCCCAGAGCACTTTGCGCCCACATATGGGGTATCTCCGTAGTCGGGAGAAATTGCGTTACAAATTTTGGGGGTCTTTTTTCCCTTTTACCTCTTGTGAAAATGAAAAGTATAGGGCAACACCAGCATGTCAGTGTAAAACAATTTTTTTTTTTACACTAACATGCTGGTGTAGACCCCAACTTCACCTTTTCATAAGGGGTTAAAGAAGAAAAAGCCCCCCAAAATTTGTAAGGCAATTTCTCCCGAGTACGGCGATACCCCATATGTGTCCCAAAACTGTTGCCCTGAAATACGACAGGGCTCCAAAGTGAGAGAGCGCCATGCGCATTTGAGGCCTGAATTAGGGATTTGAATAGGGGTATTCTATGCCAATGATTCCCAAACAGGGTGCCTCCAGCTGTTGCAAAACTCCCAGCATGCCTGGACAGTCAATGGCTGTCCGGCAATACTGGGAGTTATTATTTTGCAACAGCTGGAGGCTCCGTTTTGGAAACAGTAGCGTACCAGACGTTTTTCATTTTTTGGGGGGAGGGGGGCTGTGTAGGGGTATGTGTATATGTAGTGTTTTTTACTTTTTATTTTAGGTTAGTGTTAGTGTAGTGTAGTGTTTTTAGGGTACAGTCACATGGGCAGAGGTTCACAGCAAGTTTGCCGCTGGAAGTTTGAGCTGCAGCGCAAAATTTGCGCCATCTCAAACTTGCAGTACTCACTGTAAACCTCCGCCCATGTGAGTGTACCCTGTACATTCACATTGGGGGGGGGGGCAAACATCCAGCTGTTGCAAACTCCGAGCATGCCCTTTGGCTGTCCGTGCATGCTGGGAGTTGTAGTTTTGCAACAGCTGGAGGAACGCTGGTTTGGAAACACTAAGTTAAGTAATAAACTTTCAAGTGTTTTGCAACCAAACTTAGTGTTTCCAAACCAGTGTGCCTCCAGCTGTTGCAAAACTACAACTCCCAGCATGAATGGTCTGTCAGTGCATGCTGGGAGTTATAGTTTTGCAACAATTGCAACAGCTGGAGGCACTGAGGTACGAAACGGACAATGTTTCCCAACTAGTGTGCCTCCAGTTGTTGCAAAACTACAACTCCCAGCATGCCCAGACATGCTGGAAGTTGTAGTTCGGCAATATCTGAAGGATCAGATGTTGCCAAACTACAACTTCCAGCATGCTTGGGCAGTCTGGGCATGCTGGGAGTTGTAGTTTTGCAACTTCTGGAGGTCCACAGTTTGGAGACCACTGTATAATGGTCTCCAATCTGTGCTCTTCCAGATGTTAGAGAACTACAACTCCCAGCATGCTGAGATTTGTAGTTTTGCAACATCTGGAAGAGCACAGATTGGAGACCATTATACAGTGGTCTCCAAACTGTGGACCTCCAGATGTTGCAAAACTGCAACTCCCAGCATGCCCAGAAAGCCAAAGGCTGTCTGGGCATGCTGGGAGTTGCAGTTTTGAAACTCCCAGAGGCAGCAGTGAGATCGCTTTACGGCGATCTCACTGCTGCCAATGAAGATGCCGCACTGCTGCCGGAAACTCACCTCCGGGACGCAGCGCAGCCGGGACCGCATGGAGGACGCCGGGACCGCCGGGACCGCTCGGGACACCGCTCGGACGGGTAAGTGATGCCGGGGGACGGGTCAGGGACACTTAGCAGAGCGGTGAAAATACTTAGCAGCGCGGTGTGTGAGTCCCGATCACGGGGATCGGGACTCACACACACCGCGCTGCTAAGTATTTTCATAGCGAAACGCTGCTATCAGCTAGTCAGATTTGACCAGCTGATAGCAGCAATCGCTGGGGGGGGGGGGGGGATGAAACCCCCCGTGGTCGCACGGTAAGATGGCTGGCTATCAGTGATAGCCACCATCTTACCGGGCGCTGCGGGGTGCCGCGAGTAGCGGCAGTAATGTTCATGACGTACCTGTATGTCATGGGTCGGGAACACCTTGCCACCCATGACGTATGTCATAGGTCGGGAAGGGGTTAAGGCCAAAATGGGCTTTGTCCTTAAAGGGCTACTCCGGTGGAAAAACTATTTTTTTTTATTCAACTGGTGCAACAAAGTTAAACAGATCTGTAAATGACTTCTATTTAAAAATCTTACTCCTTCCAGTACTACTTAGTTGCTGTATGCTCCACATGAAGTTGTATTTCTTTCTGGAATTCTTTTCAGTCTGACCACAGTGCTCTCTGCTGACACCTCTGTCAGTAACACGAACTGTCCAAACAGAGGCGTCAGAGAGCACTGTGGTCAGACTGAAAAGAATCCCAGAAAGAAATACAACTTCCTGTGGAGCATACAGCAGCTAACGCTGGAAGGATTAAGATTTTAAAATAAAAGTAATTCACAAATCTGTTTAACTTTCTGGCACCAGTTGATTTAAAAAAAAACAAAAAAAAAATGGTTTTCCATTGGAATACCCCTTTAACCCCTTGGAGACATAGCCCATTTTGACCTTAAGGACAAGGCCAATTTTCTTTTTTTCACTCTTTAAATTTTGCACCTACAGACCCATATTAAAAAGGTATCACCAATTGTACTTTGTAATGACATGAATTATTTTATAACTAGATCTGTGGAGAAAAAAAAAACACTTATTTGTGGGGTGAAATAAAAAATAAATAAATAAAATAAAAAACACGAAGCTGGGGCGTACCTGTACGCCATTGGTCCCCAACAAGGGGCTAAAAGAAAAATTTTAGATGCTAGCATGGAAACAAGTTAACAGCAGCCTAACCTTGTAATTTAATTTTTTTAATACAAAATCAGTTACCTCTGAATACAGTTCATTCGACTCTGTAATGTTTCCGGTGCATGCTGAATAAGCCATATTACAGCAACTTGTGGGTACAGTGTTATTGCCAGAGTATTTATACCATGGTGTCATCTCCCAGTCAGAGTAGTTTTGAAGGCCACAGCAGTGAAGCTTAAAATCACAAAAGAATAAAAACATTATTTTAATACATTGTAAATTCTTACTTTTATTGGATTTACATTTTTATTATAATTAAAACAGTTTCACAATTGTTTTTAAAATGGCTACTCATTACAACAAAGGTTTGATGTGTCAGATGTGTTTCATCACTCGTGCATTCTCCTCTGCGAACGAGAGTCTCCTAATGTAAGTCTATGAGAATGTGTCACTTAGAGTGGGGAGAGAAGCGCACGGTAGCTTCTTTGACAGGTACATTTTAGCTCCATTTACAAATTCCATGTTTTACAATATTTTGCACAATTTTCAATAGTAACAGACTAACCTTAAAACTCATGCACCTAGTACCAATTTTAAACACTGTGCAGATACATAAGAAGGTGTTTTTGAATGCCAGCACAGTTTGTGGCCTCAACACAATTGCTATGTGTGGCCTTATAGGGGTGCTCCGGGCAACCTAACATAAGTATCAGATCGCTTGGAGTCCCAGCGATCTCCTGTATAGGGCCTGGCTACTTGCAAGTCCCTAGAGCACACCTAGAAACACATTGCTCTGTGCTAAATAAATGTTTTTATCATTTTCTATCATGGTCTGCAAACTGTTAATGTTAAACGGCGGTAAGTGCTGCACCCGCTTCTTATGAGGTCCTCAGAATCCTTTCCAATTGCTTTAGGCTTGTCTAACTAGCAGCTAAAATGTAGGAAATTTGTAAAGACTATTTAAAAAGCAGCTTCATTTTGCATTCAGCTTTTAAAAGCAGAAAAAAATAAAAAGGAAGAAAATACATTTGTAATAAACATTGTTTAAAAATGTGTATATTTTTGGGTGACAAAATGATGTCCCTGCAACTATTGACTGTGTGTCTCTGTGCGGAAATAAATACACAAAGTGTTGCTAGGACTGTTGGGAGCATGTCATAGAGCCTTGAAGAACAGAGCCCTGCTTCTCCTCAGAGCACAGAGCCCTTCTTGTCCACCCACACTTTCTGTATTTTTTTTCTCTGCACAGAGACACAGGCAATAGCTGCAGGGACAAGACAGAAATTTTTTTTACCCCAAAATACACACATTTTTAACCAATGTATATTACAAATATACACATGTTTTTATCTGCATTATATCAGAAGGTTTTGCAAAAGAAGTTACACTTTAAATAATAAAAGCAATCTGTATGTGGTCTTAGGCTGTGTTAAAGTAAACCAGCAAGCATTTTTAAGTAAAGTCAGAGTTTATCATTTTATCTTCAGACACAAAGATGATCATGTCAAAAGATGACAAGGAAGCCGGTCTCCTTACACAGCTGACACTACCGGGTCCTGTTGGATCCCATTCACTTGAATAGGGTACTTTGGGTGTCTGGTATTAAAGAGGTGTTCCAGGCAAAAACTTTTTTTTATATATCAACTGGCTCCGGAAAGTTAAACAGATTTGTAAATTACTTCTATTAAAAAATCTCAATGCTTTCTGATGACTCACGTCCTGGGAGCTGTCCAGCTCCTATGGGGATATTCTCCCATCATGCAAGGGATATTCTCTCATCATGCACAGCTCCCGTGACATCATCATTGAGCAGTTAGACAGAAAACTTCAGAAGCTAATAACTATTAGAAGGATTAAGATTTTTTAATAGAAGTAATTTACAAATCTGTTTAACTTTCCGGAGCCAGTTGATATATATAAAAAAAAGTTTTTGCCTGGAATACCCCTTTAAATTATATAATGGCGTTAAGAAGAGGAAAAAAAAAAAAGGACAAGCAGTATTTTTTTTCTCCAATCAAGTCTAGTTCCTTAAACGGGTTGAGCAATGCAAAACAGGCTTTGTTTGGCAACGTTTTTGGTCAGTTGGCCACACACAGTACCTAGATCCTTATTTTTGCCATTTTTTTTTTTATTTATACTAAAACCGGGAGTGAATTCAAAACACAGAAAGAAAGTCTTTACATAACACTTTTTTTTATTTATTATTTTCAGTCCTGTTTTTGGCAACAGTTTTAGAAAATAGCCAGTGTGTTACATCCAATTAGTGATGTGCAAAAGTTACTGTACCTCTTTTTGAATTTTATTGACAAACATTCCGCTACCATTATACTGTTGAAAGGCATTCTGCATAGGCGTCAATTCATAGTCTAGCTAGAAGATAATACAAAAAACAAAGTTTACTAATCTGCAATGCCTCTATATTGTTCAGAGAGTTCTGACTGACATTATGAAGCTAAGCTTTATTGTGAAGGGTCATAGAATATTATTTTCAGTAGCATTTGCTGCGTACTTAATTTTGGACCTTCGTCCTCACCACTCTTACTGTGCTGTATGGCTACATGCACCAACAGAACATTTTGAAAAGAGTGTTTGTAGCCAATAAATATTCTGCCCTATTTGAGGGTCTCATATTGCAGTAACAGGTGTGTGTGTAATGTAAAATCATTGGTTTACATGAGTTTATGGCAAGCTATGCTTTCATTATGAAAATGCAAGAACCTAAGTTTAGACTTAGATGATTATCCAAAACTTCCCATTACAGCGAGAAAACCATGCAAATTATTTGTCAAAGTTGTCTTAAGACGTTAAAAAGGTAGAGGTCTACAATGTTGATCATGTACACTCCTAAAATAAATGTATTTGAAAAACATCAACATATATTTATATATAAGACATTTATCTTTACCAAAAGACTGATCCATGCATCACTAAGAGTACATGAAATGTGTACTTAATATTTATAATATTATAAGTACTATATAATATATAGAAGGAAAAAAAAAATGTACTCACCCAGTGTATACAGACATATGCCAACACCACTCCGGAGGTCAATAGGCATAGCAAAACAACAATAAAATACATGAACTGAAATACACAAATCACATCAAACAAAATGACATGTGCCATATGTATCTTTATAACTATCGCATATCTTACAACAGGGTTAAAGGTGTACTCCCATATTGTAACTTTATGGCATATAGTGTTGTTAGGATAGGCCTTCACTTTATATTATGAGTAATCCTTTAACATATGATAAAGAGAAAAAAATAAATGATCAAAAACACTTCATACTTACAGTTCCTTGCTGACAGCGAGAACCTCGATTTGAAATTTTGAATCCCAATAGACCATTAAGAACAAGCAAGACAGCGCCTGTTACAGCAAAACCACTGGGTAAAAGTATGTGGAAGCCAACAAAGAAAGGCTTGTATCTCTTATAAAGTATTATTAAGAAGTATCCAGCAAATATCAAGGCAGCAGCAGAAACCTAGAGAGTTAAAATAAAGCACAGTTATGATCAGCTTGCATCTACAACCGTTCCTCCCGATGCTGCTCTGCTATCTGCTTCTTAGGCTCGGAACGTCACACTGCAGTCAGCGTATCGCCGGCTGCAGCAATGTCCCGCCTCGGCCGGTGATAGGCTGAGCGCACTGTCATGTAAGGAGCCCGGGCAGCAGGGAGAAGGCGAGGGCCGAGCTCCTTACATGAACTCAGCCTATCACTGGCCGAGATGGGACATCGCTGTGGCCGGTGATACGCTGACTGCAGTGTGACGTTGGAAAAAGTGTAGTCTTGTCAAGTGTAGCTTTTTGCTAAAAAATTGTGCCTACTTAAAATTATATATACATATATGTGTGTGTGTTATATATAATTCTGCCCACTGTCTTTAATACTGCACGCAATACTCCAAGTGAGCTCTCACCAGTGCTTTATACAATGGCATGAGAACTTCCTGCTTACTACTGCAAAAGGTATATTCACACGGCGGAGTTTGTGCTGAATGTCCGCAAGAAAAATTCCACTGCAGCAGGGTCACAATGATTTCACTGTTCACACAGAAGAATTTCCGTGCCAGATGTTTCTGTAGCGGAAATTCTGATTTCGGCATCCAAATAAAGAATAGAGGCGTCTATTCATTCTGCAGACTCCACAAGGAAAAGCATTGCCGTCTATGAAATGGCACATTGCCGGATCGAGCAAGTGTGTAGAATGTACGCACTCTTCTCTTAGCTACAGTAGTTCTAGAGATCGGTTGTGGACTGAACACTCCAAGGCCCCAAGCCACCAAAGATATTCACAGGTCTCTACAACATGACAAAGTTTTTAAAAAAAGACAGTGGCAATTAAAAATGGGTTAGCCAGGAAAAAAACTTTTTTATATATCAACTGGCTCCAGAAAGTTAAACAGATTTGTAAATTACTTCTATTAAAAATTCTTAATCCTTTCAGTACTTATGAGCCGATGAAGTTGAGTTGTTCTTTTCTGTCTAAGTGCTCTCTGACGACACGTGTCTTGGGAACCGCCCAGTTTAGAAGCAAATCTCCATAGCAAACCTCTTCTACTCTGTGCAGTTCCTGAGACAACCAGAGATGTCAGCAGAGAGCACTGTTGCCACACAGAAAACAACAACTCAACTTCAGCAGCTGATAATTATTGAAAGGATTAAGATTTTTTTATAGATGTAATTTACAAATCCGTTTAACTTTCTGGAGCCAGTTGATATAAAAAAAAAAAAGTTTTTTCCTGGATGACCCCTTTAACTCTTCTGACATATTTACCCTTATATCCCTTCCCTCAGTTAATGAAGTTAGGACTGCATCACATATTCTAGGCTCTGCCCCTGGGTTTTTATGGCCCAGGTACATTAACTTATCCACATTAAATGTTGGGTGCCAGAGTTCTGACCATTTTCTAGTGTAGACCATGCTTTAACTACAAACCAAGCAACATGTAGTTTTAGTGGGAAACAGTGCAGTTTTGGAATTCTCACTTATGCAGGCAAAACATGCAAAAAAGAACTAACCTAACAGAAGCCTTGAAAATAAGATCCTTTTATAGACAGTTGAAATGACAACTGGTTGACCTGCACTAAACCCAATACATGGGGTTATAGTGCAGATGAACTGGATTGAAATGATGCATCACTCACTCAGATCAGCGCCCCCATTCCAGAAAAAGACCTGGTATTAGCCCATGTTGCTAATATGGAAATAGGCTGCTTTTCGCGATGCATTATTCACCACCCCTCGCCGGGTAATGATCGGAAAGGGATGACTAATGAAATTGCACATCAGGCACATCGCCCTGGGGGGGTCCGGATCATGGCTTTCCTGGCCAATCAGGTCCCTGGTGAACTGATGGCCTGGAAAATAAGGGTAGTTGGTCCTGTACCAATTACCCTTGAGTATAGGAGTGAGGTGGCAGGGGTGCCACAGCTCCTATCTCTGCAAATGGTTGGGTGGGACCGACTGAACAATCACAGATCAGGGGGCTGTATGGGCATCCTGGGAGTTGTAGTTTTGCATTATCTAGAGGACCACAGTTTGGAGACCACTGGTCTAAATGACCCATTAGTCTGCTGCTGCCTGCCCCTAGCTTTTTGTGGGGTGCAGATTTTTTTTCCTCTTCTTTTTGCACTTTTGGGAGGTGGAGGCATTTGCAGTCTGTTCTGTGATGTGTCGCCAGACCGTACGACCGTACACCATGTGCAGATTCCATAGTGTGAACATAGCCCCAGTGAATCCAATGGCCTTCTGGCTGCCCTTGCGCCGGTCACAGAAATAAACACCACCTATAGAGAAGGTGTGTATTTTTGTGAATTTACCAGTCGCAATTCCGCCCTAAAGTCGCATGTGAGGTGGATGCGCCGCCCGCACGCTTCCTCCATGCAAGACCCTTAGGCTATGTTCACATGGTGGAATGTCAGCACTCCACCGACAGAACGCTAGGACCTCTCATAAATGTGCCATCTCATAGATAGCAATGCATTTCTGTGCGGACTCTGGAATACTGCGCTAGAAACATCTGGTAAGGAAATGTTGCCATGTGCACAGTGCAGCAGAATCCCATTAAAATCAATAGACTCTGCTGCTGCAGAATCTCCGTTGTGTGAACATGGCCTCTATCTCTGTAAGGATCAGCCACTCCTGTGAAAATCACTAATTTAGGCCTCAAATACACATGGAGCTCTCACTCATGTCACGAAAAAAATCTGAATGGTAGGTAAAAGCATCTCACTTATTAACCCCTTATGGACCCAGCCAATTTTCACTGTAGGACCCGGCCATTTTTTGCAATTCTGACCACTGTCACTTTAAACATTAATAACTCTGGGATGCTTTTACCTTTCATTCTGATTCAGAGACTGTTTTTTCGTGACATATTCTACTTTATGTTAGTGGTAAAATTTTGTCGATACTTGCATCATTTCAAATTCCCAAATTTGATTAAAAAAATTGAAAATTTTGCATTTTTTTTTTTTACTTTGAAACTCTCTGCTAATAAGGAAAATGAATATTCCAAATAAATGATATATTGATTCAAATATACAACATGTCTACTTTATGATTCCATCATAAAGTTTACATGTTTTTACTTTTGGAAGACATCAGAGGGCTTCCACTGTCACTTTAAACATTAATAACTCTGGAATGCTTTTAGTTATCAATCTGATTCCGAGATTGTTTTTTCGTGACATATTCTACTTTAACATAGTGGTAAAAAAATGTTGTAACTTGCATCCGTTCTTGGTGAAAAATTTGAAAATTTTATGAAAAATTTGAAAATTTTGCATTTTTCTAACTTTGAAGCTCTCGGTTTGTAAGGAAAATGGATATTCAAAATATTTTAATTTTTTTTCACATATACAATAGGTCTACTTTATGTTTGCATCATAAAATTGACAAGTTTTTACTTTTGGAAGACACCAGAGGGCTTCAAAGTTCAGCAGCAATTTTCCAATTTTTCACAAAATTGTCCAAATTGAAATTTTTCAAGGACCAGTTCAGTTTTAACCCGATAACGACCACCGACGAGTATAGACGTCCAGGTTGGCGGCCGTTCCCGCACCTGGACGTCTATACTCGTCCATTATTCTCGTGGGTGCACGAAGTAAACTTCGGTCCCGGCAGTTTTAACCCTTACAGCCACGGTCGGAAGTGACCGTGGGCTGTAAGTGTTATGACAGAGGGAGGGAGCTCCCTCTGTCACTCCTGCAGCACCCCGCATCGCGATCGCGGGGTGCTGTGTGTGTCCGCGGCTGGCCTGGACCTGCCGCACTGCCGGGAGTGAAGTTCACTACACTCCTGACAGTTTAACCCTTACAGCCGCGGTCAGAAGTGACCACGCACTGTAAGGAGTTCTGACAGAGGGAGGGGGCTCCCTCTGTCTCTCCTGCAGCACCCCGGAGCATCGCTGGGTGCTGCTGCATACCTGGGCAGCCGGGGGTCCTACAAAGACCCCCAGGTCTGCCCTGGGTATTGCCTTAAAGGACGTGCCAGAGGCACGTCCTAATATGCTGCCTGCTAGTGAAAACTGGCAGGCAGCATATAACTGCAATGGTTTGGAATACTAAGTATAGGTAAATAATAAATTAAAAAAAAAAAAAAAAAAATTATATATTTTATATATATATATATATATATATATATATATATATATATATATATATATAAAATACATTTATTAAATGAATCTAATATGCTGCGGATGTCCACCATGTGATCCTACACATTATGCAGCAGTCACGGTAATGAGCTCCCTGCTGCGGCTGGGTAGCTTTGTGTGTCCACTCATAGTGGCGGATTTCCCGCCAGCAGTCATGAGCGGACACACTGAGCTACCCAGCCGCAGCAGTGATGGATATATTCGCCATGAGCGGGTGCTTATTCCCACAACATGGCGGATATATACATCAGGAGCCTTAACTGTCACAGACAGACGCGTTATACTGCCAGCCGACCAAGGACCAAACAGAGTGGTCCCTGGTGCAGCCAATAACTTGTAGGGGTGCGGTATATAAATGGGGTCACTTGTGGGGGTGGTGGTACTGTTCTGCCCTGAAAGCCAAATGGCGCTCCTCTCCTTCTGAGTCCTACCACGCGGCCAAGGAACCATATATGGCCAAAGCGGGGGTATTTCCGAACATGGGACAAGCAGCTAAATAAAATATAGGAGCATTTCTTTCAATATCAGAAGTGATGTACAAAAAATATGCCCCCCAAATTATGCATTTGTGAAAAATTGCAAATTTTGAATTTTTAACACTGACTTTGTAATAATTCCTGCCAAAAAACTATGGTGTTAAAATACTCATTGTACCCCCTAGCGAATACCTTGAGGGGTCTAGTTTTTGAAATGTGTTCATTTGGGGGGGGGGGGGGGGGGGGGGTGTTCCTATGTTCTACTACCTTTTAATTACTGCAAACCTTGCATAGCACACAAAAAAAGATGTACTTTTCAAAATTTTCAAAATTTCAAGTTAAATTGTTAGGCTTCTAACGAATTTAAAATGTTAATTAAAAACAAAAAAATGATGTCAAAATAAAGTAGACATCTGAAAGTATAAGTTTCATAAACTATTTGGTCAGTATGTATAAATATATGCACCCTATTAGTGTTAAAATAGCAAAAAATCGTAATTTGTGGTAAAAATTTCATGATTTTTTGCATTGTAAAAAAAAAAACTACAAATAATATCGGCTTACTTTTACTATGTACATGAAGGACAACTTGTGACAAAAAAACAATGTCAGAATTATCGTGATTGGCAAAACGTTACCAGAGTTATTCTCTAATAAAGACAGACATCCCCGATTTGAAAAAACAGGCCTGGTCTTTCAGGGGCGTACAGGTTTATTTGTATTGGTCCTTAAGGGGTTAAAGTGGATTTGAAGGGTCTTCCTATTAGAAATACCCCACAAATGACCCAATTATAAAAAAAACTGTACTCCTCAAAGTATTCAAAATGACATTCAAAAGCTTTGTTAACCCTTTAGGTGTTTCACAGGAATAGCAGCAAATTGAAGGAGAAAATTCTAAATCTTCATTTTTTTTACACTCGCATGTTCTTGTAGACCCAATTTTTGAATTTTTACAAAGGGTAAAAGGAGAGAAATCTTCCTAAAATGTGTACCCCAACATATGTGTATGTCAAGTGTTCGGCGGGCGCAGTAGAGGGCACAGAAGGGAAGGAGCGACAGTGGGATTTTGGAGAGTGAGTTTTTCAGAAATGGTTTTTGGGGGGCATGTCACATTTAGGAAGCCCCTATGGTGCAAGGACAGGAAAAAAAAAAAAAAAAAAAAAAAAACACATGGCATACTATTTTGCAAACTACACCCCTCAAGGCACGTAACAAGGGGTCCAGTGAGCCTTAACACCCCACAGGTGTTTGACGACTTTTCGTTAATTTTGGATGTGTAAATGATTTTAAAAAAAATTTTTCACTAAAATGCTAGTTTTCCCTCAAATTAAACATTTTTACAAGGGATAATAGGACAAAATGCCCCCCAAAATTTGTAATCCCATTTCTTAGGAGTATGGAAATACCCCATGTGTAGACATCAAGTGCTCTGCTGGCAAACTACAATGTTCAGAAGAGAAGGAGCGCCATTGAACTTTTTGAAAGAGAATTTGTTTGGAATGGAAGTCAGGGGCCATGTGCGTTTACAAAGCCCCCATAATGCCAGAACAGTGGCCCCCCACATGTGACCCCATTTTGGAAACTACACCCCTCACAGAATTTAATAAAGGGTGCAGTGAGTATTTACACCCCACTGACCTTTGAGAGATCTGTGGAACAGCCCACTGTTTCAAAGATCTCTCCGACACCTGTGGGGTGTAAATGCTCACTGTACCCCTTATTACATTACGTGAGGGGTGTAGTTTCCAAAATGGAGTCACATGTGGGAGGGGTCCATTGTTCTGGCACTATGGGGGCTTTGTAAACACATGTGGCCTTCAATTCTGTTGTAGTTCGCCTGCAGAGCACTTTACATCCACATATGGGGTATGTTCTTACTCAGAAGAAATGGGGTTACAAATTTTGGGGGGCTTTCCCATTTTCCTTGTGAAAATGAAAAATTTTGGGTAACACCAGCATTTTAGTGAAAATATTTTTTATTTTTTTATATTTTCCCATACAACTTTAATGAAAATTCGTGGGGGGTGTTAAGGCTCACTATACCCCTTGTTACGTTCCGTGAGAGGTGTCGTTTCCAAAATGAGGTCACATGTGGGTATTTCTTTTTTTGCGTTTAAGTCAGAACCGCTGTAAAATCAGCCACCCCTGTGCAAATCACCAATTTATGCCTCAAATGTACATGGTGCGCTCTCACACCTGAGCCTTGTTGTGCGCCCACAGAGTATTTTACGTCCACATATGGGGCATTTCCGTATTCAGGAGAAATTGTGTTACAAATTTTGGGGGTCTTTTTTTGCTTTTACCGCTTGTGAAAACAAAAAGTATGGGGCAACACCAGCATGTTAGTGTAAACTTTTTTTTTTTTTTTTTTTACACTCACAGGCTGGTGTAGCCCCCAACTTTTCCTTTTCATAAGGGGTAAAAGCCCCCAAAATTTGTAGTGCAATTGCTTCCAAGTACGGAGATACCCCATATGTGGCCCTAAACTGTTTCCTTGAAATATGACAGGGCTCCAAAGTGAGAGAGTGCCATGCGCATTTGAGGACTACATTAGGGATTGCATAGGGGTATTCTACGCCAGTGATTCCCAAACAGGGTGCCTCCAGCTGTTGCTAAACTCCTAACATGCCTTGACAGTCAGTGGCTGTCCGGAAATGCTGGGAGTTGTTGTTTTGCAAAAGCTGGAGGCTCCGTTTTGGAAACACTGCCATACAATACGTTTTTCATTTTTATTGGGGGGGGGGGGGGGCAGTGTGAGGGGGTGTATATGTTGTGTTTTACCCTTTATTATGTGTTCGTGTAGTGTTTTTAGGGTACATTCACACTGGCGGGTTACGGTGAGTTTCCCGCTAGGAGTTTGCGCTGCGGCGAAAAATTTGCAAAAGCTCAAACTTAAAGCAGGAAACTTACTGTAAACCTGCCCGTGTGAATGTACCCTGTACAAACCTCCAGCTGTTTCATAATTACAACTCCCAGCATGTACTGACAGACCGTGCATGCTGTGAGTTGTACTTTTGCAACAGCTGGAGGCACACTGGTTGGAAAACCTTCAGTTAGGTTCTGTTACCTAACTCAGTATTTTCCAACCAGTGTGTCTCCAGCTGTTGCAAAACTACAACACCCAGAATGTACTGATCGCCGAAGGGCATGCTGGGAGATGTAGTTATGCAACAGCTAGAGGTACGCAACTACAACTCCCAGCATGCCGAGACCTCTGTTTGGGCATGCTGGGATTTGCAGTTTTGCAACACCTGGAGGGCTACAGTTTAGAGACCACTGCACAGTGATCTCCAAACTGTGGCCCTCCAGATGTTGCAAAACTACAAATCCCAGCATGCACAGACAGAAAACTGCTGTGTGGGCATGCTAGGAGTTGTAGTTTTGCAAGATCGAGAGGGCTACAGTTTGGAGATCACTGTGCAGTGGTCTCTAAATTGTAGACCTCCAGCTGTTGCAAAACTGCAAATCCCAGCATGCCTAAACAGCAAACAGCTGTCTCAGCATGCTGGGAGTTGTACTTGCGTACCTCTAGCTGTTGCATAACTACATCTCCCAGCATGCCCTTCGGCGATCGGTACATGCTGGGTGTTGTAGTTTTGCAACAGCTGGAGACACACTGGTTGGAAAATACTGAGTTAGGTAACAGAACCTAACTGAAGGTTTTCCAACCAGTGTGCCTCCAGCTGTTGCAAAAGTACAACTCACAGCATGCACGGTCTGTCAGTACATGCTGGGAGTTGTAATTTTGAAACAGCTGGAGGTTTGTCCCCCCCCCCCCCATGTGAATGTACAGGGTACATTCACACGGGCAGGTTTACAGTAAGTTTCCTGCTTGAAGTTTGAGCTTTCGCAAATTTTCCGCCGCAGCGCAAACTCCTAGCGGGAAACTCACCAGCCGCACAACATCACCACCCGCCGATCACCGTCGCCCACAGCCTCCGCAGATCGGTAAGTGACCTTCGGCGCTGGTCCCTGTCAGTTTCCCCATCCTGCCCCGCCTATTGTGGGTGGGCAGAATGGGGAAACCGAAAGTAAACCCCCCGCCCTGCTATTGGTTGTCGCGTCTATACGACCAATAGCAGGGAGAGGAGGGGTGGCACCCCTGCCACCTCACTCCTATCCCCTCAGGAGGATAGTCGGTGTCTTGGACAACCGCGATCCCCCTTATATTCCAGGTCACCATAGACCCATAATGACCCGGAATTGCGCAAATCGCAAGTGTGAATTCACTTGCGATTTGCCACAATCGCCAACATGGGGGGGGGTCTGATGACCCCCCTGGGCATTTGCGCGGGGTGCCTGCTGATCGATATCAGCAGTCACCCTGGTTTGGTCCCTGCGCGTCAGGGACCGGAATTCCCACGGGCGTACCTGTACCTTAAGACTTAGGTACACAAGGCATATCCATACGCCCTGGGTCCTGTACGGATTAATGCATAAAGTGACACAGGTCAGATTTGCTAAATTCCTTAAGGCCAAAATGGGCCATGTCCTTAAGGGGTGAATATGAATAAGCCCTTCCCGCAATGAAATTTCCAATTTTGTCCCAATTTTGTCCCACAAGTAATTTTTTTTGGGTTTCGCTGTAGCTTTTGTGGTAAAATGACTGATGTCATTACAAAGTTAAATTGGTAGCGCATAAAACAAGCCTTCATATGGGTCTGGTGGTGGAAAAGCGTTATAATTTTTAGAAGGTGAGAAGGAAAAAAACGAAAGTGCAAAGATGGAAAAACCCAATGGAAAGAGTCCTTAAGGGGTTAAAGTGTTAATGGGATCTGCTGGGGTTTTGGCATTTCTGATAATAACAATAAGGCAAAGTTCATGTTCTCTTAAGAAATATTTTTTTTTATAATAATAATAATAATAGTAATAATTATAGCAAACAAAATAGTCTGGTAAAATGCCAGGAACTTGGCAGACCCCAATAAAGTCAATGCACTTCATGTCCCGTGTGTAAGGAATCCACTGGCACAATTTTTCGTTGTTCTGCGCCAATGAAGGGGGGGGGGGGGGGGGGGGAGTGGCAGAACAGTGGAAATGGAATTTAGGTGTGAACAGTCTGCTAGGGTTCCTTCAAGGTTTCCGTAATTTTAAATTTTTAACTCTGCATGCAGAGTTAATTTTGTCATCGTGACAGAAACCTTAAAGCAGTGTTTACCGACCAGGGAGCCTCCAGGTGTTGCAAAACTGCAACTGCCAGCATGCCACGAGAGAGCCTCTGGCTACAGGGTTCTGCAGACAGGAGGTGTGCTGCAGATAGCATAGGTAAAGAGCCACATGAAGAATCCACTGCTTGTACAGCCATTTGTTTACAATAATCGGCATCACCTTCTAAAAATCATAACGCTTTGAATTTTTCACATAAAATTCCATATGATGGCTTATTTTTTTGCGCCACCAATTCTACTTTGCAGTGACATCAGTCATTTTACAAAAAAACACGCGAAACGGTAAAAAAAATTAAAGGTGCGACAAAATTGAAGAAAAAATTAAATTTTGGAACTTTTGAGGGCTTCCGTTTCTACGCAGTACATTTATTGGTAAAAATGACACCTTATCTTTATTCTGTAGGTCCATGCGGTTAAAATGATACCCTACTTATATAGGTTGAATACTGTCGTACTTCTGAAAAAAATCATAACTACAAGCAGGAAAATGTATACGTTAAAAATTCTCATCTTCTGACCCCTATAACTTTTTTATTTTTCCGCGTATGGGGCAGTATGAGGGCTCACTTCTTGCGCCGTGTTCTGAAGTTTTCATCGTTTTTTGTATTGATTGGACATGATTGCTTTTTATTTATTTTTTCATTATATAAAAAGTGACCAAAAATACGCTATGTTGGACTTTTGCCGTTTTAACCCCTTAAGGACTCAGCCCATTTTGGCCTTAAGGACTCAGACAATTTAATTTTTACGTTTTCATTTTTTCCTCCTCGCCTTCTAAAAATCATAACTCTTTTATATTTTCATCCACAGACTAGTATGAGGGCTTGTTTTTTGCGTGACCAGTTGTCCTTTGTAATGACATCACTCATATCATAAAATGTATGGCGCAACCAAAAAACACTATTTTTGTGGGGAAATTAAAAACGAAAAATGCAATTTTGGTAATTTTGGAAGGTTTCGTTTTCACGCCGTACAATTTATGATAAAAATGACGTGTGTTCTTTATTCTGAGGGTCAATACGATTAAAATGATACCCATTATTACATACTTTTATATTATTGTTGCGCTTAAAAAAAAAAATCACAAACTTTTTAACCAAATTAGTACGTTTATAATCCCTTTATTTTGATGACCTCTAACTTTTTTATTTTTCCGTATAAGCGGCGGTATGGGGGCTCATTTTTGCGCCATGATCTGTACTTTTTTTTTGATACCACATTTGCATATAAAAAACAATAAATTTTGTATAATTTTTTTTTTTTTTATAAAATGTATTAAAAAAGTAGGAATTTTGGATTTTTTTTTTTCGTTCACGCCGTTCACCGTACGGGATCATTAACATTTTATTTTAATAGTTCGGACATTTACGCACACGGCGATACCAAATATGTCTATAAAAATTTTTTTTTTACGCTTTTTGGGGGGTAAAATAGGAAAAAAACGGACGTTTTACTTTTTTATTGGGGGAGGGGATTTTTCACTTTTTACTTTTATATATATATTTTTTTTTTTACACTTGAATAGTCCCCATAGGGGACTATTCATAGCAATACCTTGATTGCTAATACTGATCTGTTCTATGTATAGGACATAGAACAGATCAGTGTTTTCGGTCATCTTCTGCTCTGGTCTGCTCGATCAGACCAGAGCAGGAGACGCCGGGAGCCGCACGGAGGAAGGAGAGGGGACCTCCGTGCGGCGTTATGAATGATCGGATCCCCGCAGCAGCGCTGCGGGCGATCCGATCATTCATTCAAATCGCGCACTGCCGCAGATGCCGGGATCTGTATTGATCCCGGCACCTGAGGGGTTAATGGACGCCCACGAGATCGCGAGCGTCGGCCATTGCCGGCGGGTCCCTGGCTGCGATCAGCAGCCAGGATCAGCCGCGCATGACACGGGCATCGCTCCGATGCCCGCGGTTATGCACAGGACGTAAATGTACGTCCTGGTGCGTTTAAGTACCACCGCACCAGGACGTACATTTACGTCCTGCGTCCTTAAGGGGTTAATTGACAATATATTTTTATAGTTCGGACATTTCTGCACGCGGCGATACCACATATGTTTATTTATACAGTTTTTTTTATGGGAAAAGGGGGGTGATTCAAACTTTTATTAGGGAAGGGGTAACTGACCATTAACTTTTTTATTTGCAGTGTTATAGCTCCCATAGGAGGCTATAACACTGTACACACTGACCTCTTATACTGATCCCTGCAAAGCCATAGCTTTGCATGGATCAGCGTTATAGGGGGTTGATTGCTCAAGCCTGTAGCTCAGACATGGAGCAATCAAACGCCGATCGGACGCGGCGGAGCAAGGTAAGGGGGCCTCCGCTCACGTCCTAGCTGATCGTGACATCACGATTTTATTGCGATAGTCCCGATCAGCCCGACTGAGCTGCCGGGAAGCTTTTACTTTCGTTTTAGATGCGGCGATCAACTTTGATCGCCACGTCTGAAGGGTTAATGGAGCGCAGCACAACGATCGGTGCCACATGCAATTAGCCGCCGGGTCCGACCCGGTATGATGCGGGGTCACGCCCTGCGTCCTTAAGAGGTTTAAGGGAATGTGTCATCAGAAAATCACCTATTAATCAAATCAAGTTTACATTTTAAAAGTAAACTTGACATGTTGCCAAGACACATCAAAAGTATTAACCACAGTGGGTCGCACTCCTGAGACTCGCAGTAATTGCTAGTTATAAGCCAGAAAAGTGAGCGGCATCATGTTTGACTTTCAGGACAGCCACACGATCCATCCCTTTCCCTGAAAAGACAAAGGCTAGGTTCACATGTCAGAATTTCTGTGCCGAATTTCGTATTGGAATCTGGCACGGAGATTCTGCTGAAGCCGAGTCCCGTTGAATTCAACGGGATTCTGCTGCACTGTGCAAACGGCCGAATTTCCGAGCCAGGAAATTCCATTTTCCGTGTCCGTAAAAGAATGAACTTTGGCCTTTGGCTGTCTGGGCATGCTGGGAGTTATAGTTTTGCAACAACTGGAGGCACACTGGTTGGGAAACATTGTCTGTTTCCTAACTCAGCGTTCCCAACCCGTGTGCCTCCAGCTGTTGCAAAACTAAACCTCCCAGCATGCACTGACAGACCATACTTGCTGGGAGTTGTAGTTTTGCAACAGCTGGGAGGCGCACAGGTTGGGAAACAATGAGTTAAGTAACAAACTCTCAGTGTATTGCAACCAGTGTGCCTCTAGCTGTTGCATAACTACAACCCCCAGCATGCACGGACAGCCAAAGGGCATGCTGGGAGTTGTAGTTTTGACCCCCCCCCCCCCCCAACAAGAATGTACAGGGTACATTCACACGGTCAGGTTTACAGTGGGTTTCTCAATGCAAGTTTGAAATGCAGCAAATTTTCCGAATATCCATTTTCCTTACAAGCAGAGAGCTTCAAAGTTAGAAAAAAGCAAAATTTTCTAATTTTTCATAAAATTTTGCTAATTTTCACCAAGAAATGATGCAAGTATCGACGAAAATTTACCACTAACATAAAGTAGAATATGTCACGAAAAAACAATCTCGGAATCAATTTCATAAGTACAAGCATTCCAGAGTTATTAATATTTAAAGTGACAGTGGTCAGATGTGCAAAAAAATGCTCGGGTCTTAAGGCCAAAATGACCTCGGTCCTAAAGGGGTTAAAGAAGAAGTATCATGTAAATGTATCCCCTGTGGCGTTGGCTGTATTATCTGAAATGCCCAGTAGATGGCGGATGGAGACCACAAATGAACTAGTATGCTGTTAAGACTGGAGCTGTGATCACATGATTAGCAGCCATTTCGAGAGAATGCTGACTGGTGGAGACTTCGGTCACATGATTGTGACATCACAATGGTCCTGTGCCCTGAGGACTGGCTGATGCCACTACAAGCTTAGCCAGAGAAAAGAGGTGCTTCTAGCTGTGAGAGACTGCACCTAGCTGAGAGAACTTGGTTCACACCGGACCACACCAGTTGAGAGAGAGACCTGCTGGCAGAGACAAGCACTAAGTCCAGACGTCTGGTGAATACAGTGAGAGGAGACTGCTGCTGGACTGACCTGGTTAATGGTGTTGTGAGGGTAAGATAAAGCCTCTTCCATGTCCCACTACAGGGCATCTGTCTCCTTACTCCAAGTAAAGACTCTGAGGTCCAGTGGTGGATATTACACAGCTCAGGCTGCTTCAGTGACTCTGCGGAGCAGGACTTATAAGGGCCCCAACCTTCCTATCTGCACCAACGGCCATTAGGGCAAAGATAAGGGGGTGGGCCACAGGTGTGCTAGCGGGTGGGTGAGGAAAATCCACATTGCATTCCTGTCTGTGTTACACTATTTTATTCTATGTATATAGTTAATTTGCTACTTACTATATAAAGTTAGTTTACATTAGTTTACCCAGTGGGACCCCACATCCCTACCCCGGATGCTCCACTGAGTGGAGGCACTGCCGCAGATAGCAGAGGCTCAGGATCTGCCTGTCGGGCGTAGTGAGGTAGCTAGGGTAAGGGATCCCAGAGACACCATGGGGCGCTCCCAAAAACCTGCTACATAAGAAAACGTATCCCCTATCCAAAGCTTTGGATCGCGGGGGTCCAACCGCTGGTGCCCATGCGAACTCAGGCTTTCCTTCACAGTGGTGCGTCATAACCCTGCACAAAGCCACCACACCCCCTTCATATAGCTCTACAGGAGACCTGTTTGGCAATCTTCGGCCTTTATCTCTCCCACAGAGCTATATGGATGGGGCGAGGCAGCCCCTGCTTCAAACAGGGGTTGTGATACGCTGCTGTGAAGGAGAGCCGGGGCTCCAAAGAGATCGTGAGTGCTCGGACTGCCGTGATCTAAAACTTTGGATAGGTGATAGTTTTCTTACATGATACTTTAACCCTTTAAGGACTTAGGGCGTATGGATACGCCCTGGCTTCCTGGTACTTAAAGGGGTACTCCGCTCCTAGACATCTTATCCCCTATCCAAAGGAGATGTCAGATCGCCGGGGTCCCGCTGCTGGGGACCCCCAGGATCTCCGCTGCGGGACACCCCGCTATCATTACTGTACAGAGCAAGTTCACTCTGCGCGTAATGATGGGCAATACAGGGGCTGGAGCATTGTGACGTCACGGCTCCGCCCCTCCTGACGTCATGGTCCGCCACCTCAATACAAGTCTATGGGAGGGGGCGTGGAGGGGTCATTAAGGGGGCAGGACGTGATGTCAAGAGGGGCGGAGCCATGACGTCACGCTGCTCCATCCCCTGTATCGCCCGTCATTACGCACAGAGTGGTGCGGTGCCGCAGCGACGATCCCGTGGGTCCCCAGCAGCGGGACCCCAGCGATCTGACATCTTATCCCATATCCTTTGGATAGGGGATAAGATGTCTAGGGGTGGGGTACTCCTTTAAGGACCTAGGGCATATCCATACGGCCGTGGGAATTTCGGTCCCCGCCGTATGCCGGATGGGGACTGGACCGGAGTAACTGCTGATATCGATCAGCAGGCACCCTGCGCAAATGCCCAGGGGGGGGGGGGGGGTCATCAGATCCCCCCCCCCCCCCCCCCCCCCCCCCATGTCGGCAACCTGCGATTTGCGCAGATTCCGGGTCATATGGGTCTATGGTGACCCGGAATATAAGGGGGATCGCGGTTGTCTAAGACACCCACGGTCCCCCTGAAGGGATAGGAGTGAGGTGGCAGGGGTGCCACCCCTCCTATCCCTGCTATTGGTGGTCTAGACGCGACCACCAATAGCAGATCGGGGGCGGGGGCACCCACAATAGGCCGGGCAGTACGGGGACACCGGTGGCAGAAGATGGCAGTAGATCCACTTACCCATCCGGAGGCAGCAGGCGACTGATCGGCAGGCGGCGATGTCGTGCGGCTGGCTTGCTGGATCGTACGGAAGCTGGTGAGTTGCCTAGCAACATCTGGAGGGCTACAGTCTGAGACCACTATACAGTGGTCTCTATACTGTAGCCCTCCAGATGTTGCAAAACTACAACTCCCAGCAGGCCCAGACAGCTGTTTGCTGTGTGGGCATGCTGGGATTTGTAGTATTGCAACATCTGGAGGGCCACAGTTTGGAGATCACTGTGCAGTGGTCTCCAAATGTAGCCCTCCAGATGTTGCAAAACTTACCTCCAGCTCCACGTACCTCAAGCTGTTGAATAACTACACCTCCCAGCATGCCCTTCAGCGATCAGTACATGCTGGGAGTTGTACCTTGCAACAGCTGGAGGCACACTGGTTGAAAAATACTGAGTTAGGTAACAGAACCTAACTGAACCAGTGTGCCTCCAGCTGTTGCAAGGTACAACTCCCAGCATACACAGTCTGTCAGTAATGCTGGGAGTTGTAGTTTTGAAACAGCTGGAGGTTTTCCGCCGCAGCGCAAACTCCTAACGGGAAACTGACTGCAACATCGCAGCGCGAATGTACCCTAAAAACACTACACTACCACAAAATAAAGGGTAAAACACTACATATACACCCCCTTACACTGTCCCCCCACCAATAAAAATGAAAAACGTATTGTACGCCAGTGTTTCCAAAACGGAGCCTCCAGCTGTTGCAAAACAAGAACTCCCAGCATTTCTGGACAGCCACTGATTGTCCAGGCATGCTGGGAGTTTAGCAACAGCTGGAGGCACCCTGTTTCGGAATCACTGGCATAGAATACCCCTATGTCCACCCCTATGCAATCCCTAATGTAGTCAAATGCGCATGGCGCTCTCTCACTTCGGAGCCCTGTAGTATTTCAAGGAAACAGTTAAGGGCCACGTATGGGGTATTACTACACATTTTGGGGGGCTTTTCATAAGGGGTTTTTACCCCTTATGAAAAGGAAAAGTTGGGGGCTACACCAGCCTGTTAGTGTAAAAAAATTTGACACTAACATGCTGGTGTTGCCCCATACGTTTTATTTTCACAAGCGGTAAAAGCAAAAAAAAGACCCCCAAAATTTGTAACACAATTTCTCCTTAGTACGGAAATACCCCATATGTGGGCGTAAAATGCTCTGCGGGCGCACAACAAGGCTCAGGAGTGAGAGCGCACCATGTACATTTGAGGCCTAAATTGGTGATTTGCACAGGGGTGACTGATAGTTACAGCGGTTCTGACATAAACGCAAAAAAATGAATACCTACATGTGATGCCATTTTGGAAACTACAACCCTCACGGAATGTAACAAGGAGTATAGTGCGCCTTAACCCCTTAAGGACCGGTTTTTTTTTTCGTTTTTTGCAGTTTCGTTTTTTGCTCCTTGCCTTTAAAAAATCATAACTTTCAATTTTGCACCTAAAAATCCATATGATTGCTTATTTTTTGCGCCACCAATTCTACTTTGTAATGACATCAGTCATTGTGCCCAAAAATCTACGGTGAAACAGAAAAAAATCATTGTGAGACAAAATTTAAAAAAAAAACGCCATTTTGTAAATTTTGGGGGCTTCCGTTTCTACGTAGTAAATTTTTCGGTAAAAATGTCACCTTATTATTCTGTAGGTCCATACGATTAAAATGATACCCTACTTATATAGGTTTGATTTTGTCGTACTTCTGGAAAAAATCATAACTTCATGCAGGAAAATTTATACGTTTAAAATTGTAATTTCTGACCCCTATAACTTTTTTATTTTTCCGTGTATGGGGCGGTATGAGGGCAAATTTTTTGCGCCGTGATCTGAAGTTTTTAACGGTACCATTTTTGCATTGATAGGACTTATTGATCGCTTTTTATTCATTTTTTCATGATATAAAAAGTGACCAAAAATGCACTATTTTGGACTTTGGAATTTTTTTGCGTGCACGCCATTAACCGTGCAGTTTAATTAACGATATATTTTTATAATTCAGACATTTCCGCATGCGGCGATACCATATATGTTTGTTTATTTTTATTTATACTGTGTTTTTTTTTTTTTATGGGAAAAGGGGGGTGATTCAAACTTTTAATAGGGGAGGTGTTAAATGATGTTTATTCACTTTTTTTTTTGCAGTGTTATAGCTCCCATAGGGACCTATAACAATGCACACACTGATCTTTATCATTGATCACTGGTTTCTCATAAGGTCAGCCCACTGAGCTAACTGGCATGTTTTCAGTTTCCCTTTAGACGCGGCGTTCAACTTTGAATGCCGCGTCTAAAGGGTTAATAGCGCGCGGCACAGCGATCAATGCCGTGCGCTATTAGCCACGGGTCCCGGCCGGTGTAAATACTCACTGCACCCCTTATTAAATTCTGTGAGGGGTGTAGTTTCCAAAATGGGGTCACGTGGGGGTGTCCACTGTTCTGGCACCACGGGGGGCTTTGTAAACGCACATGGCCCCTGACTTCCATTCCAAACGGATTATCTTTTTCCAAAAGCTCAATGGCACTCCTTCTCTTCTGAGCATTGTAGTGCGCCAGCAGAGCACTTGCGACATGCCCACCAAAAACCATTTCAGTAAAATTTGCTTTCCAAAAGCCAAATGTGACTCCTCCTCCGAGCATTGTAGTTCGCCCGCAGAGCATTTTACGTCGTAACAAATGGGGGTCACGTGGGGAGGTCCACTGTTTTGGCACCACGGGGGGGGGGGGCTTTGTAAACACACATGGCCCCTGACTTCCATTCCAAACTAATTCTCTTTCCAAAAGCTCAATGGCGCTCCTCCTCTTCTGAGCATTGTAGTGCGCCAGCAGAGCACTTGACGTCCACACACGGGGTATTTCCATACTCAGAAGAGATGGGGGGGTCACAAAATTTGGGGGGCATTTTCTCCCATTACCCTTTGTAAAAATGTTAAATTTGGGGAAAAAACTGCACTTCAGTGAAAAAACAATGTTCCTTCATTTAAACATCCAATTTTAACAAAAAGTCGTCAAACAGCTGTGGGGTGCTAAGGCTCACTGGACCCCTTGTTATGTGCCTTGAGGGGTGTAGTTTCCAAAATAGTATGCCATGTGTTTTTTTATTTGCTGTTCAGGCACCATAGGGGCTTCCTAAATGTGACATGCCCCCCATAAACCATTTCAGAAAAACTCACTCTCCAAAATCCCACTGTTGCTCATTCCCTTCTGAGCACTCTACAGCGCCCGCCGAACACTTGACATACACATATGAGGTATTTTCTTACTCGAGAGAAATTGGGTTACACATTTTAGGAAGATTTCTCTCCTTTTAACCCTTGTAAAAATTCAATAACTGGGTCTACAAGAACATGCCAGTGTAAAAAAATGAAGATTTTGAATTTTCTCCTTCAATTTGCTGCTATTCCTGTGAAACACCTAAAGGGTTAACAAACCTTTTGAATGTCATTTTGAATACTTTGAGGGGTGCAGTTTTTATAATGGGGTAATTTGTGGGGTATTTCTAATAAGAAGGCCCTTGAAATCCACTTCAAAACTGAACTGGTCCCTGAAAAATGTCGATTTTGAAAATTTTGTGAAAAATTGGAAAATTGCTGCTATTCTTTGAAGCCCTCTGATGTCTTCCAAAAGTAAAAACATGTCAACTTTATGATGCAAACAAAGTAGACATATTGTATATGTGAATCAATATATAAATTTGGAATATTCATTTTCTTTATGAGCAGAGAGCTTCAAAGTTAAAAAAAAAAAAAAATGCAAAATTTTCTATTTTTTCCATCAAAATGTTGGAATTTTTCACCAAGAAATGATGCAAGTATCGACAAAATTTTACCACTAACGTAAAGTAGAATATGTCACGAAAAAAAAAAACTCTCTCGGAATCAGAATGAAAGGTAAAAGCATCCCAGAGTTATTAATGCTTAAAGTGACAGTGGTCAGATGTGCAAAAACTGGCCGTGTCCTACCGTGAAAATTGGCTGGTCCTTAAAGGGTAGCTCCCACCATCACTTTTTTTTTTTTTACATATTAAAAAATGCCTTTTTGTCTGCCTGGTAGTGTGCTCACTACCAGGCAGACTTCCCCAGCAGGCACCACGTCACTGATGCCTGCTGGGGCCGACACTTCCGCCCGTAGTTCACCTATTCAGTGTCCCTCCAGCTGTTTCCCCACTGCAACTCCCAGCTTGCCATGACATCTATTGGCTGTCAGGGCATGCTGGGAGTTGTAGTGGGAAAAAACTGGAGGCATACTGTACAGCTGAAAACAGTATCTGTGATCGCTGTGCTCATCCCGCTCCCCGCCGCGCAGCCCGCAACCCCCCCCCCGTCACGCCGCTCAACTCACTCCCCACCCCACCCCCCTTAGTTCACCTATTCAGTATCCTTCCAGCTGTTTCCCCACTACAACTCCCAGCTTGCCAGGACATCTATTGGCTGTCAGGGCATGCTGGGAGTTGTAGTGGGGAGACAACTGGAGGCATACTGTATAGGTGAATGGCTGCACATCCCGCTCCTGCCGCGCAGCCCGCAACCCCCCTGGCCCAGCTGCGCCCTCAACCCACTACCCCCCCTCCCCTCCCCCCGCAAAAGCACAAAAACACATTGAAAACAGACACAACATAGATATTTTCACCTGTCGCCTGGAGCCGGGGCCTGCCAGGGAGCCTGCGCACGTCCTCTTCTTTCAAAGCGCTCGCTCCCGCCTGTCTGATTGACAGACGGAAGCGAGCACCGCAGTGAATGAATTCCGACTCGTTGCCAGGCTTCAACGAGTCAAAATTCATTAGTGACGTCAATGCCTAATGCATTCGGCCACTAGGAGGGCGACCCCTAGTGGCCGAATTTAAAAGTGATTTTAAACTGGTTTAAAATCACTTTTTTTAATTAAAGTATATTAGAGATATGTTGTAGTACTTAAGTACTACAACAATTTTTTTTATTTCATGACAGTGCCCATTTAAGGGGTACTCCACTGGAAAAAAAATTTTTTAAATCAACTGATGCCAGAAAGTTAAACAGATTTGTAAGTTACTTATTTTTAAAAATCTCAATCCTTCCAGTACTTATGAGCTGCTGTATGTTCCACAGGGAGTTCTTTTCTTTTTGGATTCCCTTTCCGTCTGACCACAGTGCTCTCTGCTGACACCTCAGTCCACGTCAGGAACTGTCCAAAGCAGGATATGTTTGCTATGGATTTGCTCCTGCTCTGGACAGTTCCTAAAACAGACAGAGGTGTCACCAGAGAGCACTGTGGTCAGAAAAGAAAAGAAATTCAAAAAGAAAAGAACTTACTCTGGAACATACAGCAGCTGATAAGTACTGGAAGGATTGAGATTTTTAAATAGAAGAAATTTACAAATCTGTTTAACTTTCTGGCACCAGTTGATTTAGAAAAAAAAATGTTTTCCACCGGAGTACCCCTAAATGGGATGGGTCCTTAAGGGGTTAAAACTTGTGCAGAAATAAAAGTTGACCAGTTGCCCATAGCAACAATAAGATCGCTATTTCATTTTTTTGAAAAGGCTTCTGAAAAATAAAAGCAATCTGATTGGTTGCTATGGGCAACTGGTGAACTTTTCCTCAGCACAGGTCCTGTCGAATCTCCCCCTATGGGACCTTCCACACAGTGAGGAGCCGCTCCTTACACACGAGGTCTAGCTTCCCCAGAAAGAGTGAACACCAGCGACAACTGAAAGAAAACCGCACTGCCCTCCGCCTTTCACACGACGGACCTGCGGTTTATTCCCGCTGCATCCCTGTAGGGACAGATAAAGCCAGGACCGTCCAGGCACCAGACTACTGTTGTCATAAGGTGAGCGGGTCCGTCCAAGACTAGAGCGGGCAGCACCTTACCCAGAAGAGGAATGACAGGAGTCCTATACACAGGCGGGCCGAGCTCTCCACAAAGCGACCCATAGCGAGTACGGTCCAACTCCCGGTGTGCGGGCTCTAGCCGACGCTTACGACCTGTCCCGCCCTCCACACTCACATGATTACCAGTGACTTCATCCCCGCACTACGCCTCAGGGAGATAAGGGCCCCAGGTGAGGGCGGAAGTCGGCTCAATGCGGACACGACAGCCGTGAAGGGAGAGGAACAATCATGGTCACTTCTCTATTTCTCACAGGGTTCATAGATGTAGTAGGTCATCTTTTAATGTACATGGCAGTGCAGCAATACTACATACTCCTTAGCATTTCCTTAATAGTAAAGAGGGGGAAATGTGTTAAATGAAAAGCTTTTACAAAGTTATAAAACTTCTATCTTTATTAAAACTTTGTTACTTTTTCGGTGGTTCTGGGCTACCGAATATTGTCTAATGTAGAGAACCTCGACGAGGCCTCTTTGCTGCCCCCTCTGGCCATGTGGGGACTTACTAGACAATACTGTGCTACACACAGGGACCCAGATGCTTGCTGAACCAAAGCAGCCTAGGCCTTTGAATGAAGCTTTTTGTTGCCCCTCATGGCCACACCCCACCCATGCCCCTTCCTAGCCACACCCTCATCTAATGCCACCCCCCCCCCCCCATTTTTGTCAATTTATATTAACAGGTTACGCCCTGGACATCTTATCCTGTATCACAAGGATAGTAGATAAGATGTCTGATCACGGGGGTCCGGCCACTGGGCCCCCCCCTCTCCCGAGATCCCCAAGCATCATCCCCGTGTTCTGAATATTTTTGGACTGTACCACTATGCTCCCCTATATGAACTGTGCTTCTATGTTTGGGTAGAAACAAGGATGAGATGACCATAAAATAAGGAGTTTTGTCCGGCGCAGAAAGGAACCGTCAGGATGCAGGATAAAATCAAGGGATTTATTGAATGCAACGCGTTTCGCTGCGCATGCGCAGCGAAACGCGTTGCATTCAATAAATCCCTTGATTTTATCCTGCATCCTGACGGTTCCTTTCTGTGCCGGACAAAACTCCTGATTTTATGGTCATCTCATTCTTGTTTCTACTCTACTTCACGCTAGACCTTGTTGTGTGGGCGCACAACCAACTTTGGTAAGTGGCCTGGGATTACCTACCTTCCCGCCACTCACAAGATCTGCTGATCCCGCACATGAGGCGCCTTCTTCCCTCTCTCTAGATTCTATGTTTGGGTGGCCATGGTCATGATGTCACACAACACCCCCTCCATTCATGTCTATAGGTGGGGGTGTCACGGCCACCCAAACCCAGCGTTCTAAACAAAAGTGTTCAGAAAGCCGGGCTGCTGCCTGGAATTCGCGGGGAATCCTCTGTAGTATTCAGCAGCTGATAAGAACTGGAAGGATTAAGATTTTTAAATAGAAGTGATTTACAAATCTGTTTAACTTTCTGGCACCAGTTGATTTAAAAAAAATTTTTTTTCACAGAATACCCCTTTAACCCCTTCAGGACGGAGCCCATTATAACCCTAAGGACGGGAGCATTTTTTGCAAATCTGACCACTATGATTTTATATATTAATAACTCTGGGATGCTTTTACTAAATTTGATTCTGAGATTGTTTTATTTTGTGACATATTCTACTTTATGTTAGTGGTAAATTTACTTCGCTACTTGCATCATTTCTTGGTAAAAAATTCAAAAATTTCAGGAAAAATTTTTAAATTTAGCATTTTTCTAACTTTGAAGCTCTCTGCTTGTAAGGAAAAGGGACATATCAAATAAATTACATATTGATTCATATATACAATATGTCTACTATATGTTTGCATCATAAAGTTGACATGTTTTAACTTTTTGAAGACATCAGAGGGCTTCAAAGTATAGCAGCAATTTTCCAATTTTTCCCGAAAATTTCAAAATCAGAATTTTTCAGGGACCAGTTAAGTTTAGAAGTGAATTTGAGGGTCTTTATGTTGGAAATCCCCTATAAAGGACCCCATTATGAAAACTGCACCCCTCAAAGTATTCAAAATGACATTCAAAAAGTTTGTTAACCCTTTATGTGTTTCACAGGAATAGCAGCAAAATGGAGGAGAAAAATAAAAATCTTAATTTTTTACACTAAAATGTTATTGTAGCCCCATTTTTTTCATTTTTAAAAGAGGTAAAGGTAAAAAGGCCCCCAAAGCTTGTAATTCATTTTCTCTTAAGTAAGGAAATACCTCATATGTGGATGTCAAGTGCTCTGTGGGTGCACTACAAGGCTTAGAAGGTAAGGATGCCAGAACAGTAAAAAAAATCCTCACTTGGCATACAATTTTGGAAACTACACTCCTCAAGGAACGTAACAAGGGATACAGTGAGCCTTAACACCCAACAGGTGATTATTGAACTTTGTTAAATTGGGACGTGAAAATGACAAATTAGATTTTTAACACTATAATGCTGGTGTTACCCCAAATTTTTCATTTTCACAAGGAGTAACAGGAGAAAATGCCCACAAAATTTGTAACCCCATTTCTCTCGAGTAAGGAAATACCTCATATGTGGGTATAAAGTGCTCTCTGGGTGCACTAGAGGGCTCAGAAGGGAAGGAGCGACATTGGGCTTTTGGAGAGAGAATTTGGTTGGAATGGAAGTCGGGGGCCATGTGCATTTACAAAGCCCCCATGGTGCCAGAACAGTGGCCCCCCCCCACATGTGACCCCATTTTGGAAGCTACACCCCTCCCAGAATTTAATAAGGGGTGCAGTGAGTATTTACACCCCACTGGCATTTGACAGATCTTTGGAACAGTGGGCTGTGCAAATGAAAAATTCAATTTTTCATTTTTACGGAAGACTGTTCAAAAAATTGGTCAGACATCTGTGGGGCGTAAATGCTCACTGTATCCCTTAGATCATTCCGTGAGGGGTGTAGTTTCCAAAATTGGGTCATGTATGGGGGGGTGGTCCACTATTCTGGCACCATGGGGGCTTTGTAAATGCACATGGCCTTCAATTCCAGCCTAATTCTCTCTCAAAAAGCCCAATGGCGCTTCTTCTCTTCTGAGCCTTGTAGTTCACCCGCAGAGCACTTTATATCCACATATGGAGTATTCCCTTACTCAGAAAAATGGTGTTACAAATTTTGGGAGGCTTTTTTTCCTATTACCCCTTGTGAAAATGAAAAATTTGGGGTAACACCAGCATTTCAGGGAGAATTTTTTTTTTTTCATGTCCAACTTTAATGAAAATGTGTCAAAGACCTGTGGGGTGTTAAGGCTCACTATACCCCTTGATACGTTCCATGAAGGTGTAATTTCCAAAATGGGGTCCCATGTGAGTGTTTTTTGTTTGCGTTCTTGTCAGAACCGCTGTAACGATCAGCCACCCCTGTGCAAATCACCAATTTAGGCCTCAAATGTACATGGTGCTCTCTCACTCCTGAGCCATGTAGTTCATCCGCAGAGCATTTTACGTCCACATATGAGGTATTTCCGTACTCTGAAGAAATTGCGTTAGAAATTTTGGGGGTCTTTTTCTCCTTTTATCTTTTGTGAATATGAAAAGTATGGGGCAACACCAGTATGTTGGTGTAAACATTTAAATTTTTTTACACTAACATGCTGGTGTAGCTCCCAACTTCACATTTTCATAAGGGGTAAAAGGAGAAAAATCCCCCCAAAATTTGTAACGCAATTTCCCTGAGTGCGGAAATAACCCATATGTGGCCCTAAACTGTTGCCTTGAAATACAACAGTGCTCTGAAGAGAGAGCGCCATGCGCATTTGAGGCCTGAATGAGGAATTTTCAATAGGGGGTGGACCCGGATACAAGGATGGGGCTTGTCTCCACCAAAACCTTACAGCAGTGTTTCCCAAACAGGGTGCCTTCAGCTGTTGCGAGACTCCCAGCCTGCCAGGACAGTCTATGGCTGTCCGGAAATACTGGAAGTTGTGGTTTTGCAGCAGCTGGAGGCTCCATATAGGAAACACTGCCGTATGAGACGTTTTCCATTTTTATTGTATGTAGTATGTATGTAGTGTTTTACTTTGTATTATTTGTTAGTGTAGTGTAGTGTTTTTAGGGTACATTCACATGGGTGGGGGTTCATAGTGAGTTTTCCAATGGAAGATTGAGCTGCGGTGGAAAATTTGCCACAACTCAAACTTGTAGAAGGAAACCAACTGTAAACCCGCCCGTGTGAATGTACATTCACATGGGGGTGGGGGCGCCCCGGGGAGGGGTGCCCCAAACCTTCAGTTGTGGCAAAACTACAACTCCCAGAATGCACTGACAGACCGTACATGCTGGGAGTTGTAGTTTTGCAACAGCTGTAGGCACACTGGTGGGGAACCACTAAGTTAAGAAACAGACTCAAGCTCAGTGATTCCATCCCGTATACCTCCAACTGTTGCAAAACTAAAATTCCCAGCATGCCCAGACAGTCAGGGTTGCTCGGCGTGTAGTTCTGCAATATCTGGCCCTTCATATGTTGCAGAACTACAACTCCCAGCATGCCTGGACTACACAGTGGTCTCCAAATTGTGGCCCTCCAGATGTTGCAAAACTATAACTCCCAGCATGCCCAGACAGCTAAAGTCTGTCTGGGCATGCTGGGAGTTGTAGCTTTGCAACTTTTAGAAGGCCACAGTGAAGATCACTGGATAGAGTTCATTCCCCCCCCCATCTGCCCACCGATCGAAGTCCGGGCAGAGTGGGAACGCGAGCTGCGAGGGGGGGGAGCATGGCCGGCTTACCTCGACTGGTGGCGGCCGCATCACGGAGCAGCGGCGGCAGCAGGAGGAGTGCGGACGGAAAGTGCGGCGGTGGAGGAGGCTTCACTTCAGCCTCCTCCACCGCCGCACTTTCCGTCTGCACTCTTCCTGCTGCCGCCGCTGCTCCGTGATGCCGCCGCCACTGGTCGGGGTAAGCCGGCCATGCTCCCCCCCTCGCCGCTCGTGTTCCCACTCTGCCCGGACTTCGATCGGTAGGCAGATGGGGGGGAAATTAACTCTATCCCCCCGCTCCCAGAATTTTACTCTAATTTGTATGATGCCTCTATGCCCTGTCAGGGGGAGGTCCTCTCATTTCTGCAAGATTTATCCCTTCCTATGCTTAGTAGAGCTTAGGCAGAGGCTTTAGATGCCCCTCTTACGGTATAGGAAGTGGCCCAGGCTATACGGGATCTTCCTCATGGGAAGACTCCTGGCTTAGATGGAATGGTGGGCGATTGGTACAGGATGGATGAGGAAAAATTGGCCCCTGTCCTTCGCAATTTGTATAATTATATAGCTGAGGCTGATGCTCTCCCTGACTCTAAGCGGGAAGCTCTCATTGTGGTGCTCCTTAAGCCCGGTAAGGACCCAGTACTGCCTGGCTCCTATAGACCAATTTCTCTTCTGAATGTTGATATTAAGATTTTGGCTAGAGTTCTGGCCACTTGTCTGTAATGGGGCTATTGGTACCATCATTCATCCTGACCAAACGGGGTTCATGCCGGGCAGGGCCACTGATGTGAATGTGAAGTGTCTGCAACGCAACATAGCAGCGGTTTCCTGCAGGTGTGGTTGTTAGTTTAGATATTTATATGGCCTTTGATTCAGTCTTGTGGCCCTATCTTTGGGAGGTGTTGGGTGCTTTTGGGTTTGGTCCCCGTGGTTCTGTGCTTGGGTTCGTATGATAGTCCCAGGGCCCGTATCCATACTAATCTTGATGTTTCTGCTCCCTTTCCTCTGGGGTGTGAGACTAGGCAGGGGCGTCCTCTCTCTCCCTTCTTATTTGCGCTGGTGATAGAGCCCTTAGCTGCAGCCATTCGAAGGGACCCGGGTATCTGCGGTATTCCTAGGGGGTCTGTAGTCGAGATGGTCTCCCTCTATGCTGATGACACTATGGTATATATGGCGGATGCTGCTAACTCGCTGTTGTCCCTTATGGACCTGCTTGATAGATTTGGAGTAATTTCGGGCCTGCAGGTTAATTGGGCTAAATCCTCCCTTATGGCGCTTTCCTCTGGGGTCCCTCTGAGGGTCCCTCTCATGCCTTCTCTTCCGGTTGGAGTGCAGGTGGTCCCTCATTTCCGTTATTTGGTTTTGGAGGTTACTCCGTCCCTATTAGACTATATTCCTCTGAACTTGGAGCCACTACTGCACTCCACCGTGGAGAGACTGAAGGAATGATCTGCACTCCCTCTTTCCCTAGCTGGTAGGATTAATACTTTTAAAATTATTTACCTTCCTAAATTTTTATATCTTTTTCACTTAGCCCCGGCCATTCCCCCTAAGAAATACTTTGGTGAGTTTGTGGTGCTCTGGGGTCCTTCTATTGGCAGGGGAAGCCTTCCAGACTCGGTCAGGCCCTTCTTCAGGCTCCCAAGCGGTGGGGTGGCTTGGCTGCCCCTGATGTCTATAACTATTTTCTTGCCTCCCAGTTGGTCTATGCAGCATGATGGATCGACCTGGATCTGTCGAATTCGGCAACTGCCCTGTCTGGTGCGCTTATGGGATCTTATGAAGCTCTGACCAATACGCTCTACAGGTATCACTCTCGCTCTTCCAATCATACTCCTCTGTTAACTGTAGCTAAGGTGTGGTCCGTGGTGTTGAGTAGACTTCCGCAGCCCTTGGTATCTCCCAGGGCACCCTTGTGGGGGAACGTACATTTACCTCACCTACATGGGTTACAGGAGGCCAGTTTTTAAGGATCGCATGGCGTCAAATTTGTGATTCACCTGGTTCAGGAGGATCACTGTGTCCTATCCTTTTCGGACATGAGAGAACGTTATGGCATCCCTGGAAATGCCTTGTTTAGGTATTTTCACCTCAGGCATGCGGTTCACGCACAGTTTGGCTCCCTGCCGTTTACCCCTGTTTTTTCCGAAGTGGAGCTCCTCCTGGGCACTACAGATCTATCCAAAACTCTTACTCAGTCCTATTCCCTTCTCCAGTTGTTGGGGCCTAGCCCATTCTCCCTAGCCTTTCATAAGTGGGTAGCTGATATACCAGGTCTGTCCGAGGGTCAATGGAGGGAGGTTGAGGGCACGTAATATGCAACGGTTGTTAGCTGTAGAGATATGCCGATCCAATCCAGATATGTTCTATGGTTGTACTATACCCCTGCTAGGCTTAAGCGTATTGGACTCTCCCTGTCTGACCTGTGCTTTAGATGCTCCTCGGAGGTTGGCACCTTCTTGCATGCAGTGTGGGAATGTCCCATTGTTGCTGCCTTCTGGAGGGAGGTGATGGGGTTTCTGGCGTACCAATTGGAATTCCCTTTTATCATTGACCCTGTGGTTTGCCTGTTGGGGGTTGTTAATGATCTGATCTCTAGTTCACATAGATGCCTACTGTTTCTTTTTTTGCTGTTTTGTGCCCGTAAAGTGGTAGTCATGACATGGAAGGATACGGTGTGGTGCAGGGAAGTGTGTTTGCGGAATGTCTGGTTGTCTGTCTGTGTGGGCCTCCTTTCGTTGGGTGTCAGAATTGCTCTTCTGTTACATGGGTACCCATTTTGATGTACTCTCCCTCCTTGTGATGGTGAAGGTCTCTGGGACCTCTCGGGAGTGCTATTGTCTGTGATTGTTCCTATTTCGTCATGTTGGCTGTGTTTTTTAATGAAACTTGCAAAACTTAAATAAATACTTAAAAAAATAAAAAACGCCCCCAACTGCCATTGGTGGTCGTACTGACCGACCAATGGCAGGGGATAGGAGGAGGTGGCAACACTGCCACCTCGCTCCTATCCTTTAGGATGGTCTGAGCTGTCTCTGATAGCTCTGATCATTCTTATTTTCCAGGTGATTGGGTCTCAGGACCCCCTAGGCATTGCCACGGGATGCCTGCTGATAGATATCAGCAGTCATCCCGGTCCAATCACCGCCCGGCGAGCGGCGGTGATCGGAAATGCGGAGGGCGTACAGATACGCCCTCTGTCCCAAGGATAGGGGATAAGATGTCTGATCGTGGGGGTCCTGCCGCTGAGGACCCCGGCGATCTCTCCTGCAGCCCCTATTTATCTGCAGCACGTAGCCAAAGTTTGCTCCGTGCCTAAAGAGTCACTATACGTGATGTCACGCCCCATGATATGTGACGTCACGAGGGGGCGGGGCTGTGATGTCACGAACCGCCGGCCCCTGTATCATGAGTCATCAGGCACGGAGCAAACTTCAGCTCCATTCTGCAGATGACTAGGGGCTGCAGGAGGGATGGCGGGGGGGTCCCCAGCGACGGGACCCACGCAATCAGACATCTTATCCCCTATCCTTGGATAGGGGATAAGATGTCTAGGAGCTGAGTACCCCTTTTAAGGATATGCTTCGCAAATGTACGGCACTGCCAATATTACCTTAGCGCATATCGCTGTACATTTATGGAGTGGTGTCCCAGGATCACCACGTCATCGGCGAATCATGACATTTCCGTGCCCGATGGCCCGTAAAATAAGGGTGATTGGTGCTGTCCAAGACAGCACCAATCACCTTCATGCAGCAGGTTTGGTCATGGCTCCTGCTAGGAAACACCTGTCCTGCCCCCAGGCAGGATCGTCTCCATTGGTGGGAACCTGGTAACTCGTAAACCTTCTCTTCTATGCCCAGCCACGTGCCTACAGAGCACTTTAAGTCCACATGTGGGGTATTTCCATGCTCGGGACAAATTGCATTACAAGTTTTTCGGGGCTTATTCTCATTTTACCTCTTTTAAAAATGTAAAGTTTGGGGCTACGATAACATGTTAGTATGAAAAATGAAATTTTTCATTTTTACAGCCCTGTTCCAAAAATTTGTTGGACACCTGCGGTGTACAAATGCTCACTGCACCCCTCATTACATTCATTGAGGGGTGTAGTTCCCAAAATGGTGACACATGTGGGTGGTTTCCACTTTCTGGGTGGCATAGGAGCTTTGTAAGTGTGACATGGCCCCCAAAAATAATTCCAGACAAATTATCTATCCAAAAGCCAAATAATGCTTCTTCCCTCCTGAGACCTGCCATGCGCCCCTCGAACACTTTCAGTCCACATATCGGATTTTTTCATACTCAAGAGAAATTGGGTTACAAATTTAGTAAAAATGAAAAATTAGGGGTTAGCCCATCATGTTAGTGAAAAAAATCAAATTTTTCATTTTCAAGTCCCAATTTAACCTTTTAAGGACATAGGACGTTCTCTAACGTCCCCACTACCTGGGCTTTAATGCCCAAGGACGTTAGAGAACGTCCTGTTGTATTTCCGATCTCTGCCGCTCGCCGGGCAGAGATCGGAACTGGATGCCTGCTGAAATCCTTCAGCAGGCATCCAGGGCAAACGCCGAGGGGGGCCATGTAGGCCCCCCATGTCGGTGATCGCCGCAAATCGCAAGGGAAATCGCCCTTGCGATCTGCGGCGATACCGGGCTGATCGGGTCTCTGGGACAGACAGCCAGGACCATGCTGAAGACTAGGAGCGAGGTGGCAAGCCTGCCACCTCCTCCGATCCCCTGCGATCCGTCGGTTAACTAACCGACCAATCGCAAGGGGGGGCGGTTACTTCCTCCCGTCCTGCCCGGCCCCTTGAAGTCCGGAGAGGACGGGAGGAAGACCGGAGGACGCGGCGGGGGACGGGGGAGTGCTGGGGCCCGGCCCCGGTACTTACCTCGTCCCTGAAGACCCGGATCTCGGCGAGGAAGATGGCGGTGGCGACGACAAGTGAGTAGATCTTCAGCCGCAGTCGGGCCCTTTACAGCAATGCACGTCGCTGTAAAGCGACATGCATTGCTGTAATGGGACCCTGTAAACTACAACTCCCAGCATGCCCAGACAGCCCTTGGCGTCTGGGCATGCTGGGAGTTGCAGTTTTGCAACATCTGGAGGTCCACAGTTTGGAGACCACTGTGCCCTTCCAGATGTTGCAAAACTACACATCCTCAGCATGCCCTTACTGTCCAGGCATACTGGGAGTTGTAGTTTTGCAACATCTGGAAGGGCACAGATTGGGAACCACTGTATTAGTGGTCTGCAAACTGTAGTCCTCCAGATGTTGCAAAACTACAACTCCCAGCATGCTGGGAGTTGTAGTTTGGCAACATCTGGCTCTAAAGATGTTGCCGAACTACTACTCCCAGCATGCCTGAGAATGCTGGGAGTTGTGGTTTTGCAACAACTGGAGGCACACTGGTTGGGAAACATTGTCTGTTTCCTAACTCAGTGTTTCCCAACCGTGTGCCTCCAGCTGTTGCAAAACTATAACTACCAGCATGCACTGATAAACTGTGCATGCTGGGAGTTGTAGTTTTGTAACAGCTGGAGCCCCCCCCCCCCCTCGCTGTAATCCCCGCCCGTGTGACTGTACCCTAAAAACACTACACTACACTAACACAAAATAAAAAGTAAAAAACACTACATATACACATACCCCTACACAGCCCCCCTCCCCTCCCCTCATAAAAATGAAAAATGTCCGGTACGCCACTGTTTCCAAAATGGAGCCTCCAGCTGTTGCAAAACAACAACTCCCAGTATTGCCGGACAGCCGTTGACTGTCCAAGCATGCTGGGAGTTTTGCAACAGCTGGAGGCACCCTGTTTGGGAATCACTGGCGTAGAATACCCCTATGTCCACCCCTATGCAAATCCCTAATTCAGGCCTCAAATGCGCATGGCGCTCTTACTTTGGAGCCCTGTCGTATTTCAAGGCAACAGTTTAGGGTCACATATGGGGTATCGCCGTACTCGGGAGAAATTTTGTTACAAATTTTGGGGGGCTTTTTCTCCTTTAACCCCTTATGAAAAGGTGAAGTTGGGGTCTACAACAGCATGTTAGTGTAAAAAAAAAAATTTTTTACACTAACACGCTGGTGTTGCCCTATACTGTTCATTTTGACAAGAGGTAAAAGGGAAAAACGCCCCCCAAAATTTGTAATGCAATTTCTCCCGACTACGGAGATACCCCATAAGTGGGCGCAAAGTGCTCTGGGGGCGCACAACAAGGCCCAGAAGGGAGAGTGCACCATGTACATTTCAGGTGATTTGCACAGGGGTGAATTGTTACAGCGGTTTTGACAAACGCAAAAAAAAAACAACCCACATGTGACCCCATTTCGGAAACTACACCCCTCACGGAATGTAATGAGGGGTGCAGTGAGAATTTACACCCCACTGGTGTCTGACAGATCTTTGGAACAGTGGGCTGTGCAAATAAAAATTTTTGTACAGCCCACTGTTCCAAAGTTCTGACAAACACCAGTGGGGGTAAATGCTCACTGTACCCCTTGTTACGTTCCTCAAGGGGTCTAGTTTCCAAAATGGTGTGCCATGTTGGGGTTATTTTGCTGTCCTGGCACCATAGGGGCTTCCTAAATGCAACATGCCCCCCGAGCAAAATTTGCTCTCCAAAAGCCAAATATGACTCCTTCTCTTCTGAGCATTGTAGTTCGCCCGTAGTGCACTTCAGGTCCACTTATGGCGTACCTTCATACTCAGAAGAGATGGGGTTACAAATATTGGGGGGTATTTTCTGCTATTAACCCTTGCAAAAATGTGAAATTTGGGGGGGAAACACACATTTTAGTGGAAACATTTTTTTTTTTTTTTTACATATGCAAAAGTCGTGAAACACCTGTGGGGTATTAAGGTTCACTTTACCCCTTGATACGTTCCCCAAGGGGTCTAGTTTTCAAAATGGTATGCCATGTGGGGATTTTTTGCTGTTCTGGTACCATAGGGGCTTCCTAAATGCAACATGCCCCCCAAAAACCATTTCAGAAAAACGTACTCTCCCAAATCCCCTTTTACCCCTTGTAAAAATTCAAAAATTGGGTCTACAAGAACATGCGAGTGTAGAAAATGAAGATGGTGAATTTTCTCCTTCACTTTGCTGCTATTCCTGTGAAACACCTAAAGGGTTAAAACGCTGACTGAATGTCATTTTGAATACTTTGGGGGGTGCAGTTTTTATAATGGGGTCATTTGTGGGGTATTTCTAATATGAAGACCCTTCAAATACACTTCAAACCTGAACTGGTCCCTGAAAAATAGTGAGTTTGAAAATTTTGTGGAAAATTGCTGCTGAACTTTGAAGCCCTCTGATGTCTTCCAAAAGTAAAAACACGTCAATTTTATGATGCAAACATAAAGTAGACATATTGTGTTTGTGAATAATTTTTTTTTTATTTGGAATATCCATTTTCCTTACAAGCAGAGAGCTTCAAAGTTAGAAAAATGCTAAATTTTCAATTTTTTCAGCAAATTTGGGAATTTTTCACTAAGAAACGATGCAAGTATCGACAAAATTTTACCAATAACATAAAGTAGAATATGTCACGAAAAAACTCTCTCGGAATCAGAATGATAGGTAAAAGCATTCCAGAGTTGTTAATGTTTAAAGTGACAGTGGTCAGATGTTCAAAAAACGCTCCGGTCCTAAGGTGTAAAATAGCCTGGTCCTTAAGGGGTTAATAAAAGTTCATCAATCACCTGTGGGTTGTTAGGGCTCACTATACCCCTTGTTACTTTCCTTGAAGGGTGTAGTTTCCAAAATAATGTGCTATGTGTTTTTTTATTTTTATTTTTGCTGCTATTCTTGTGAAATACCTAAAGGGTCAACAAACTTTCTGAATGTCATTTTGAATACTTTGAGGGGTGTAGTTTCTATAATGGGGTAATTTATGGGGGATTTTTTTTTTACAGAAAGGCCCCTCAAATCCACTTCAAACTGAACTGTTCCCTACAAAATTCAGATTTAGATTTTGAGAAAATTTAGGAAATTGCTGCTGAACTTTGAAGCCCTCTAATGCCTTCAAAAAGTAAAAACATGCCGACTTTATGATGTCAACATAAAGTAGACATATTGAGGGAGATTTATCAAAACCTGTCCAGAGGAAAAGTTGCTGAGTTGCCTATAGCAACCTATCAGATTGCTTCTTTAATTTTTTAAAAAGCCTCTGAAAAAATGAATGAAGCGATCTGATTGGTTGCTATGGGCAACTCACTTTTCCTCTAGACAGGTTTTGACAAATCTCCCCCATTGTATATGTGAATCAGTATAAAATTTATTTGGCATGTCCATTTTCCCTACAAGCAATGAGTTAAACATTTTCCAAATTTCCATGAAATTTTTTAATTTTACCACTATCACTAATTTACCACTATCTTAAAGCAGAATATGTCACGAAAAAGCAGTCTCGGAATTAAAATAAGTAAAAGCATCCCAGAGTTATTAATGCATAAAGTGACACAGATCAGATTTGCCAAAAAAAAAAGCTGTGTCCTTAAAGGGCTACTCTGCCCCTAGACATCTTATCACCTATCTAAAAGATATGGGATAAGATGTCTGATCGTGGGGGTCCCGCTGCTGGGGACCCCCGCGATCTCTCCTGCAACACCCCCGTTGATGAGCTGCACAGAGCGAAGATCGCTCTGTTGCTGATGACAACCGATACAGGGGCCAGGGTATAGTGGCATCACGGCTCCACCCCCTTGTGCCATCACACTCTGCCCCCTTGGGCGGGACCCCCACGATCAGACATCTTATCCCCTATCTTTTAGATAGGTGATAAGATGTCTAGGGGCAGAGTACCCCTTTAATCCCTTAAGGACTCAGGGTTTTTCCGTTTTTGCACTTTCGTTTTTTCCTCCTTACCTTTTAAAAATCATAACCCTTTCAATTTTGCACCCAAAATTCCATATTATGGCTTTTTTTTTTGCACCACCAATTCTATTTTGCAGTGACATTAGTCATTTTACCAAAAAATCCACGGAGAAACAGGAAAAAAATCCATTGTGTGACACTATTTTGTAATTTTTTTCCGTTTGTACGCAGTTAATTTTTCGGTAAAATTACATGTTCTCTTTATTCTGTAGGTCCATACAATTAAAATGATACCCTACTTATATGGGTTTGATTTAGTCTTACTTCTGGAAAAAAATCATAACTACATGCACGAAAATGAATATGTTTAAAATTGTCATCTTTTTGACCCCTGTAACTTTTCCGTGTACGGGGCGGTAGGAGGGCTAATTTTTTGCACAGTGATCTGAAGTTTTTAACGGTAGCATATTTGTATTGATCAGACTTTTTGATCGCTTTTTATAAATTTTTTCATGATATAAAAAGTGACCAAAAATACTCTATTGCGTACGCCATTGACCGTGAGGTTTAATTAATTATATATTTTTATGATTCAGACATTTCCGCACGCGGCAATACCACATATGTTTATTTTTATTTACACTTTTTTTTTTTTATGGGAAAAGGAGGGTGATTCAAACTTTTATTAGGGAAGGTGTTAAATGATCTTTATTAACTTTTTTTTTTCACTTTTGTTTTGCAGTGTTATAGTCCTCTCTAGTGGCTATAATACTGCACTAACTGATCTTTTACAATGATATCAATGATTTGTTATCGCATAGGATAACATTGATCGATGATTCTGCCGCTTGACTGCTCATGCCTGGATCTCAGGCACTGAGCAGTCATTCGGCGATCGCCGTGGCGGTCCCGAACAGCCCACTGAGCTAACCGGCATTACTTTGCTTTTACTTTAGATGCGGCGATCAACTTTGAACACCGTGTCTAAAGGGTTAATAGCGCGCGGCACCATGATCAGTGCCGCACGCTATTAGCCACAGGTCCCGTGGCCCCGCGTTATGGAAAGGGAGCGGACTCAGGGCGTACAGGTATGCCCTGTGTCCTTAAAGGGGTATTCCAGGCAAAACCTTTTTTTTATATACCGTATTTATCGGCGTATAACACGCACTTTTTAGGCTAAAATTTTTAGCTTAAAGTCTGTGTGCGTGTTATACGCCGATACACCCCCCAGGAAAGGCAGGGGGAGAGAGGCCGTCGCTGCCCGCTTCTCTCCCCCTGCCTTTCCTGGGGTCTAGAGCGCTGCTGTCGGCCCTTTTCACCCCCTGGTTATCGGCGCCGCTGCCCGTTCTGTCCCCCTGACTATCGGTGCCGGCGCCGATTGCCAGGGAGAGAGAAGGGGCAGCGGCACCCATTGCCGGCGCCGCTGCCCCGTTGCCTCCCCCCATCCCCGGTGGCATAATTACCTGAGTCCGGTCCGCGCTGCTCCAGGCCTCCGTCGTGCGTCCCCGGCGTCATTGCTATGCGCTGAACGGCGCGGCGCATGACGTCAGAGCGCCGCGCCGTGCATAGCAACGACGCTGGGGACGCACGACGGAGGCCTGGAGCAGCGCGGACCGGACTCAGGTAATTATGCCACCGGGGATGGGGGGAGGCAACGGGGAAGCGGCGCCGGCAATGGGTGCCGCTGCCCCTTCTCTCCCCCTGGCTGTCGGCGCCGCTTCTCTCCCCCTGCTATCGGCGCCGGCACCGATAGTCAGGGGGACAGAACGGGCAGCGGCGCCGATAACCAGGGGGTGAAAAGGGCCGACAGCAGCGCTCTAGACCCCAGGAAAGGCAGGGGGAGAGAAGCGGGCAGCGACGGCCTCTCTCCCCCTGCCTTTCCTGGGGGTATATCGGGGTATACACACGCACCCTCATTTTTTCATGGATATTTGGGTAAAAAACTTTTTTTACCCAAATATCCTTGGTAAAATGAGGGTGCGTGTTATAGGCCGGTGCGTGGTATACCCCGATAAATACGGTATATCAACTGGCTCCGGAAAGTTAAACAGATTTGTAAATTAAAAGAGAAGAAAAAAATGTGCAAGTGCAGCTCACAATTATAGTATGACACTAGCCGAGGTCAAAACAGGGCATGCAACTATACCTCAGTTGCAAGAGAAATCGGAAACGAAAACCGAAAAATTTGCCCGGACCTTCAGGGTAGTGTATATGATAATATAAATATTGTATATTAATATGAAAAATAGATTTCTGGGTCGTGCTTCAATGGTAATTCAATTGTTTTATTATATTGTTTTTCATTATTTATTATTATATTTTAATAAAACAATTGAATTACCATTGAAGCACGACCCAGAAATCTATTTTTCATATTAATATACAATATTTATATTATCATATACACTACCGTGAAGGTCCGGGCAAATTTTTCGGTTTTCATTTCAGATTTGTAAATTACTTCTATTAAAAAATCTTAATCCTTCCAATAGTTATTAGCTTCTGAAGTTTTCTGTCTAACTGCTCAATGAGTCATCAGAGAGCAGTTAGACAAAAAACAACAACTCAACTTATGAAGCTAATAACTATTGGAAGGATTAAGATTTTTTAATAGAAATCATTTACAAATCTGTTTAACTTTCCGGAGCCAGTTGATATATAAAAAAAGTTTTGGCCTGGAATACCCCTTTAACCTCTTAAGGACCCAGGACGTACTAGAACGTCCTGGCACCCTGGGCTTTAAGGACCCAGGACGTACTAGTACGTCCTGGTGTTTCTCCGGTCTCTGCCGCGCCCCGGGCAGAGATCGGAAGCGGATGCCTGCTGAAATGCTTCAGCAGGCATCCAGGGCAAACGCCGAGGGGGGCCATGTAGGCCCCCATGTCGGCGATCACCGCAAATCGCAAGGGAAATCGCCCCTGCGATCTGCGGCGATACCGGGCTAATCGGGTCTCTGGGACCCGACCGCCCGGTAATTTTGCATGATCTCGGCTGTCACAGACAGCCAGGACCATGCTAAAGTATAGGAGCGAGGTGGCAAGCCGGCCACCTCCTCCTATACCCTGTGATCTGTCGGTTAGTTAACCGACCAATTGCAGGGTGGGGGCGGTTACTTCCTGCCCGGCCCCTGGATGTCCAAAGAGGACGGGAGGAAGACCGGAGGACGCGGCGGGGGATGGGAGAGTGCTGGGGCCCGGCCCCGTTACTTACCTCGTCCCTGAAGACCCGGATCCCGGCGATGAAGATGGCGGCGGCGGCGACAGGTGAGTAGATCTTCAGCCGCGGTCGGGCCCTTTACAGCAATGCATGTCGCCGTAAAGCGACATGCATTGCTGTAATGGGACCCTGTAAACTACAACTCCCAGCATGCCCAGACAGCCCTTGGCATCTGGGCATGCTGGGAGTTGCAGTTTTGCAACATCTGGAGGGCCACAGTTTGGAGACCACTGTGCCCTTCCAGATGTTGCAAAACTACACATTCTCAGCATGCCCTTACTGTCCAGGCATGCTGGGAGTTGTAGTTCTGTAACATCTGGCCCTTCAGATGTTGCAGAACTACAACTCCCAGCATGCCTGGACAGTTTTGGCATACTGGGAGTTGTAGTTTTGCAACATCTGGAGGGCTACAGTTTGGACACCACTTATAGACCGTGCATGCTGGGAGTTGTAGTTTTGCAACAGCTGGAGGTTCCCCCCCCCCCCCCCCCCCCCCGTGAATGTATAGGGTACATTCACATGGGCAGGGGCTTACAGTGAGTATCAGGCTGCAAGTTTGCGATGCAGCAAATTTTGCGCGGCAGCTCAAACTCGCAGCAGGAAACTCGCTGTAATCCCCCGCCCGTGTGACTGCACCCTAAAAACACTACACTACACTACACTAACACAAAATAAAATAAGTAAAAAACACTACATATACACATGCCCCTACACAGCCCCCCTCCCGAATAAAAATGAAAAACATCTGGTACGCCACTGTTTCCAAAATGGAGCCTCCAGCTGTTGCAAAACAACAACTCCCAGTATTGCCGGACAGCCGTTGACTGTCCAAGCATGCTGGGAGTTTTGCAACAGCTGGAGGCACCCTGTTTGGGAATCGCTGGCGTAGAATACCCCTATGTCCACCCCTATGCAAATCCCTAATTCAGGCCTCAAATGCGCATGGCGCTCTCACTTTGGAGCCCTGTCGTATTTCAAGGCAACAGTATAGGGTCACATATGGGGTATCGCCGTACTCGGGAGGAATTGCCTAACAAATTTTGGGGGGCTTTTTCTCCTTTCACCCCTTATGAAAAGGGGAAGTTGGGGTCTACACCAGCATGTTAGTGTAAAAAAAAAATTTTTTACACTAACATGCTGCACTAACATGCTGGTGTTGCCCTATACTTTTCATTTTGACAAGAGGTAAAAGGGAAAAAAGACCCCCAAAATTTGTATTGCAGTTTCTCCCGACTATGGAGATAGCCCATATGTGGGCGTAAAGTGCTCTGGGGGCGCACAACAAGGCCCAGAAGGGAGAGTGCACCATGTACATTTGAGGTGATTTGCACAGGGGTGGCTGATTGTTACAACGGTTTTGACAAACGCAAAAAAAAAAAAAAACCACATGTGACCCCATTTTGGAAACTACACCCCTCACGGAATGTAATGAGGGGTGCAGTGAGAATTTACACCCCACTGGTGTCTGACAGATCTTTGGAACAGTGGGCTGCGCAAATAAAAAATTTTGTACAGCCCACTGTTCCAAAGATCTGACAGACACCAGTGGGGGTAAATGCTCACTGTACCCCTTGTTACGTTCCTCAAGGGGTCTAGTTTCGAAAATAGTATGCCATGTGGAGGTTATTTTGCTGTCTTGGCACCATAGGGGCTCCCTAAATGCGACATGCCCCCGAGCAAAATTTGCTCTCAAAAAGCCAAATATGACTCCTTCTCTTCTGAGCATTGTAGTTGGCCGTAGTGCACTTCAGGTCAACTTATGGGGTACCTTCATACTCAGAAGAGATGAGGTTACAAATTTTGGGGGGTATTTTCTGCTATTAACCCTTGCAAAAATGTGAAATTTGGGGGAAAACACATTTTAGTGAAATTTTTTTTTTTTTACATATGCAAAAGTCGTGAAACACCTGTTGGGTATTAAGGCTCACTTAATTCCTTGTTACGTCCCTCAAGGGGTCTAGTTTTCAAAATGGTATGCCATGTGTTTTTTTTTTGCTGTTCTGGCACCATAGGGGCTTCCTAAATGCAACATGCCCCCCAAAAACCATTTCTGAAAAACGTACTCTCCAAAATCCCCTTGTCTCTCCTTCGCTTCTGAGCCCTCTACTGCGCCCGCCGAACACTTTACATAGACATATGAGGTATGTGCTTACTCGAGAGAAATTGGGCTACAAATACAAGTATACATTTTCTCCTTTTACCCCTTGTAAAAATTCAAAAATTGGGTCTACAAGAAAATGCGAGTGTAAAAAATGAAGATTGTGAATTTTCTCCTTCACTTTGCTGCTATTCCTGTGAAACACCTAAAGGGTTAAAATGCTGACTGAATGTAATTTTGAATACTTTGGGGGGTGCAGTTTTTATAATGGGGTCATTTGTGGGGTATTTCTAATATGAAGACCCTTCAAATCCACTTCAAACCTGAACTGGTTCCTGAAAAATAGTGAGTTTGAAAATTTTGTGAAAAATTGGAAAATTGCTGCTGAACTTTGAAGCCCTCTGGTGTCTTCCAAAAGTAAAAACACGTCAATTTTATGATGCAAACATAAAGTAGATATATTGTGTATGTGAATAAAATTAAAAAAATATTTGGAATATCCATTTTCCTTACAAGCAGAGAGCTTCAAAGTTAGAAAAATGCAAAATTTTCAAATTTTTCATCAAATTTGGGGATTTTTCACCAAGAAAGGATGCAAGTTACCACAAAATGTTACCACTATGTTAAAATAGAATATGTCACGAAAAAACAATCTCGGAATCAGAATGATAACTAAAAGCATTCCAGAGTTATTAATGTTTAAAGTGACAATGGTCAGATGTTCAAAAAATGGCCGGGTCCTAAGGTGTAAAATGGCTGGGTCCTTAACCTCTTCAGGACGCAGGGCGTATGGATACGCCCTGCATTCCGAGTCCTTAAGGACCGAGGGCGTATCCATATGCCCGTGGGAAATCCGGTCCCCACCGCTAGCCGGTTGGGGACCGGAGCCGGATGCCTCCTGAAATCATTCAGCAGGCACCCTGGCACATCGCCCAGGGGGGTCCTGAGACCCCCCCATGTCGGCGATCGGAGAAAATCGCATGTCAATTCAGACATGCGATTTTCTCCAATTTCGGGCTGATCGGGTCTCTGGTGACCCGATCACCCGGAAAATAGGGCTGATCGGAGTTGTCAGCAACAGCCCCGATCAGCCTAAAGGATAGGAGTGAGGTTGCAAAGCTGCGATCTACTCCTATCCCCTGCCATTACTCAGAACGGAGTTCTGACCAATGGCAGCGCAGGACAGGGGGTTGCCATGGCAACCCCCAGTTCTGCCCGCCCCTAGATGTCGAGGGGCTCTGGGAAGAAGATGGAGGCCGTACCTGCAGGAGAAGATGCCTGGGGACCTGGGATCTTCGCTGGACCCTGCTGGATCCTGATCAGGTAGGGAATCGACAGTGGGGGGGGGGGGGGGGATTGAAAGTGAAAGTAAATCGATCTTTACTGTGGCAACCACTAGGGGGGCCAAACTGCAACTCCCAGCATGCCCAGACAGCCAAAGGCTGTCTGGGCATGCTGGGAGTTGTAGTTTTGCAACATCTGGAGGGTCACAGTTTGGAGACCACTGTTACAGTGGTTCCCAAACAGTATCCCTCCAGATGTTGCCAAACTACAACTCTCAGCATGCCTCGACTGCCCAGGCATGCTGGGAGTTGTAGTTCTGTAACATCTGTCCCTTCAGATTTAGCAATTTTCATTACATTTTTGAAAATTGCTGCTCTACTTTGAAGCACTCTAATTTTTTCAAAAAGCAAAAATATGTCCATTTTATGATGCCAACATAAAGTGGACATATTGTGTTTGTGAAGAAAAATAAAATTTATTTGGAATATCCATTTTCCTTACAATTAGAGAGCTTCAAAGTTAGAAAAATGCACAATTTTCAAAATTTTCATGAAATTTGGGGATTTTTCACCAAAAAAGGATGCAATTAATGCCGAAAATTTACCACCAAAATAAAGTAGAATATGTCACGAAAAAACAATCTCAGAATCAGAATATTCGGTAAAAGCGTTTTCGCGTTATTAATTCGTAAAGTGACGGTGGTCATAATTGCGAAAAAGGGCTCAGTCCTTAAGGTGAAAAAGGGCTGCGTCCTTAAGGGGTTAATTATAATCACACAATTTTTAAAAAGATTCAAAAACCTCTTTTTTTTTTTGTTTTCAGTTTACAGATGAGTTTTCAGTTTACATTCTCCTTCAAGTTTTGATACTTAAGGATTTCAGAAACAAATCTTTGCAAATATTTGTGAAATATAAATGGTATAGTTCCTACTATACTGCATTTGTATAGAATTTTTTTCAATTTACACCTGCTACAAAATAAACCATTCAAATACTGACATGCAAATATTTGCTTAAAAGAAGTGTGAAAAAGGCAATGTATTCAATTTAATGTCAAACAATGGGAGAGGTGTCAAGTATCACAGTGGGTAAAGTGTAGTGAATTGAACATTTAACCCCTTAAGGACTCAGACCATTTTGACCTTATGGACTAGGCCAAATTTTTGTTTTTGCACTTAGTTTTTTCCTCCTCCTCTACTAAAAATCATGCTTTCAATTTTGCATCTACAAACCCATATAAGGGCTTGTTTTTGCGTCACCAATTATAATTTGTAATGACATTAATCATTTCATAAGAAAATCTTCTTCAAAACCCAAAAATATACCGTATTTATCGGCCTATAACACGCACCCTCATTTTACCAAGGATATTTGGGTAAAAAATTTTTTTTACCCAAATATCCTTGGTAAAATGAGGGTGCGTGTGTGTGCATGCGTATACCCCGATACACTCCCAGGAAAGGCACGGGGAGAGAGGCCGTCGCTGCCCGCTTCTCTCTCCCTGCCTTTCCTGGGGTCTAGAGCCCTGCTGCCGCTTCTCTCCCGCTGGCTATCGGCGCCGCTGCCCGTTCTCTCCCCCTGACTATCTGTGCCGGCGCCCCATTGCCGGCGCCGATAGCCAGGGGGAGAGAAGCGGCGCCGACAGCCAGGGGAGAGAAGGGGCAGCTGCACCAATTGCCAGAGGCGCTGCCCCGTTGCCTCCCCCATCCCCAGTTGCATAATTACCTGTTGCCGGGGTCGGGTACGTGCTGCTTCAGGCCTCCGGTGTGCGTCCCATGCGTCGTTGCTATGCACTGCACGGTGCGGCGCAATGACAAGTGACGTCATTGCGACTCACCGTGCAGCGCATAGCAACGACGCAGGGGACGCACACCAGAGGCCTGAAGCAGCGAGGACCCGACCCCGGCAACAGGTAATTATGCAACTGGGGATGGGGGAGGCAACGGTGCAGCGGCGCCGGCAATGGGTGCCGCTGCCCCTTCTTTCCCCCTGGCTGTCGGCGCTGCTGCCCCATTGCCGGCGCCGATAGCCAGGGGAAGAGAAGAGTCGCCGGCAATGGGGCACCTGCACCGATAGTCAGGGGGAGAGAATGGGCAGCGGCGCCGATAGCCTGGGGAAGAGAAGGGCCGACAGCAGGGCTCTAGACCCCAGGAAAGGCAGGGGGAGAGAAGCGGGCAGCGGCGGCCTCTCTCCCCCTGCCTTTCCTGGGGGTGTATCGGGGTATACACGTGTACACACGCACCCTCATTTTACCATGGATATTTCCTTCTCTCCCCCTGTCTGTCGGCGCCGCTGCCCCATTGCACCGATAGTCAGAGGGAGAGAACGGGCAGCGGCGCCGATAGCCAGGGGGAGAGAAGGGCCGGCAGCAGGGCTCTAGACCCCAGGACAGACAGGGGCAGAGAAGCCGGCAGCGCTGGCTGTCTCTGCACCTGCAAAGCCGCTGCAGTTCATTGATTGAAAGCGCCCGCTTTAAATAATTGAACTGCAGCGGCTTATCGGCGTAGAACACGCAGGTAGACTTTAGGCTAAAGATTTTAGCCTAAAAAGTGCGTGTTATACGCCGACAAATAAATACATTTGTGTGGTAAAATTGGAAAAAAGGTAATTTTGCAACTTTTGGGGCTTCCGTTTCTACTCAGTTCACTTTTTGGTAAAAATGACACCTTATCTTTATTCTGTAGGTCCATACGGTCACAACGATACATGAATTGAGTAAGTTTTATTTTATTTCACTACTTTTATTTAACTATTTTACTAAAAATTATAACTACATGCACCAAAATTAGTACGTTTAAAATTGTCATCTTCTGACCCCTATAACTTTTTTTTTCGCATATAGGGCTATATGAGGGCTTATTTTTTTGCGCCGTGATTTGTAGTTTTTATCGGTACCATTTTTATTTTGATAGCTTTTTATTCATTTTTTTATGGTATATGAAGTGATCAAAAATGCAGTTTTGGACCTTGGTGGTTTTTTACATGCACGCCAGCGACCACGTGGTTTAACTAACCTTATATTTTAATAGTTCGGACATTTACAAACGCGTTGGTACTATATATGATTGTTTATTTTTTATTACATTATTTTATTTAAAAAATGTGAAAAGAGGGGTGATTCAAACTTTTATTAGGAAAGCGATTAATTCACTTTTTTCTTATTTTTTTTACACTTTTTTCTTATTTTTTTTGTCTCCATAGGAAGCTATAACATGCAATCTATCGATTGCATACACTGTTCAATGCTATGCAATAGCATAGCATTGATCAGTGTTATTGGTGCTCTGCTGCTCTATCCTGCCATCGCTGATGAGGAGGCAGGTAGGGGCCCTCCCGACGTCCACTCAGCTGATCGGGACCCGCAGTTTCGCCACGAATGTCCCAATTAACTGCCCTGAGCTAACCGGCTTAGTTAATCCCGCACTTAAGATGCCAAAATCAACTTTGATTGGCAATGCCCGGTATTAAGTTTGGGTTCTGGCTGCTCATAGCAACCGTGACCCTCCAGGATTGAAGTGCGCTTCACTCATGAGCACGCTTTAAAGGGGTTATCCACCATAAGGTGCTTTTAGTACATACCTACCAGGCTAACTTTTTGTGAACTGGGTATTTCCTGTTGGAGTTTGATCTCTTATACTACATATCCTATAGTTCCATGCTTGTAAGTATAAAGTTACATTCCATCCTCTCACAAATCAGCCACCCCACCCATTGCAGCACAAATAAGCTCAAAAGACCAGTATTTTCTAATCAGGGTGCCTACAGCTGTTGCAAAATGATCTCTCTCCCACCCAGAGGTCGCTCCACCCATTGAAGCAGGACTAGCTCCCTTTGCACAACTGACTAGTGAGGTCATGTCACGACGCACTGCAGCCTGGGAAATCCCCAGACCTGAGTCATTTTGTATGTTGTATTATGAACTACACTAACTTTACAGCCCCTGTAGCATAGTCAAAATAAAAAAAAAATCCTGTAATACCCCTTTAAACCCGGTACCGGGACCAGGGCATACAGTTATGCCCTCCGTCCTTAAAAAAAAGCAAAGTGTAGGAAAAGGGGAAAATGTATGGAAACCTTAGTATATACCATGAATACCCATAAATTGTGGGGAATTAAAACCCACAAAACCTACACTCCACTCTTAGTAAATAAGGGCAAATGTCACACCAAACTCCAAAAATGGTCTGGACAAAATTATTGGCACCCTTAACTTAATATTTGGTTGCACACCCTTTTGGAAAAAATAACTGAAAAAATAACTTAATAAGCTTCTTACACCTCTCAGCCGGAATGTTGGACCACTCTTCCTTTGAAAACTGCTCCAAGTCTCTCTTATTGGATCTTAAAACAGCAATTTTAAGATCTCTCCACAGGTGTTCAATGGGATTTAGATCTGGACTCATTGCTGGCCACATAAGAACTCTCCAGAACTTTGTTGCCATCCATTTCTGGGTGCTTTTTGATGTATGTTTGGGGTCATTGTCCTGTTGGAAGACCCAGGATAAAAACTGCACCCCTCAAAGTATTCAAAATGACATTCAGTAAGTGTGTTAACCCTTTAGGTGTTTCACAGGAATAGCAGCAAAGTAAAGGAGAAAATTCAAAATCTTCATTTTTTACACTCGCATGTTCTTGTTGACCCAGTTTTTGAATTTTTACAAGTGGTAAAAGGAGAGAAATCTTCCTAAAATGTGTAACCCAATTTCTCTCGAGTAAGGAAATACCTCATAGGTGTATGTCAAGTGTTCGGCGGGCGCAGTAGAGGGCTCAGAAGGGAAAGAGCGACAGTGGTATTCCAAAACAGTGAAATAGCTTGCCGCATGTCAGGGTTACATCCTAATAGGCAGGAGCTCATAGTAGACTCGGAGGCCTTTATTCGGCCCCCAGTTGTCTTTTTAACCTCTTAAAGACGTAGGGCATACCTGTACGCCCGGTCCCGGTATTTAATTGATAGCCGGGACCCTGGGCTAATAGCGTGCGTGCCATTAACCCTTTAGACGCGGTGATCAAAGTTGATCGCCGGGACTAAAATGAAAGTGAAAGCTTCCCAGCAGCTCAGTCGGGCTGATCGGGACCATCGTGATAAAATCGCAATGTCCCGATCAGCTAAGACGTGAGCAGAGGTCCCCTTACCTTGCTCGTCGCGTCCGATCGGCGTTTGATTGCTCCAAGCTTGAGATACAGGCTTGAGCAATCGACCACCTATAACACTGATCCATGCAAAGCTATGGCTTTCCAGGGATCTGTGTAAAAGATCAGTGTGTGCAGTGTTATAGCACCCTAAGGGAGCTATAACACAGAAAAAAAAGGTGAAAAAAAGTTAATAAAGGTCATTTAACCCCTTCCCTAATAAAAGTTTGAATCACCCCCCTTTTCCCATAAAAAAAACTGTGTAAATAAAAATAAACATATGTGGTATCGCCGCGTGTGGAAATGTATGAATTATGAAAATATATCGTTAATTAAACCGCACGGTCAATGGCGTACACGCCAAAAAATTGCAAAGTCCAAAATAGCGTATTTTTGGTCACTTTTTATATCTTAAAAAAATTAATAAAAATTCCGATCAATACAAAAATGGTACCAATAAAAACTACAGATTACGGCGCAAAAAATGAGCCCTCATACCGGCCTGTACACTCCTATGCACTCATCATACAGCCGCAGCAGTGTCCCCCCGAGTGTGACTTTTTGAACACAGCACCAGAAAGTGAAGTTCAGTGGAGACTGGGTGCCGTAATAACAGAGGGTGTGGGAATGAGGGAGATAAATACAGGCTTTTTTTTATTTCATTTTACCAGACAGACAGGGCACATTTAAAAAAAATAAAATAAAAAAAAAGATAAATAAATAAAACAATTTTAATGTGCAAGCCTTTAATTATACTTTAAGGGTACAGCCACATGGGTGGATTTAGAAGCAAGTTTCCAGCTGCGAGTTTGAGCCAGGGCAGAATTTCCTCAGCAGCTCTGCAGCAGATTACATTGACTTCAATGGGGTTTTCTGCGAATGTTTCCTTCTTTTTTTTCTAAATCTGTCCGCATTAATGTACCCTTATACAAATTATGGAACTACATGGTGACTTCTAATATTATAAATACTTAGAATTGGTCCATTAAACTCCATGAATGTGGCACGCGTACTCCACAGTCAGGGCTGGTGCAAGGAATTTTGCAACCCTAGGCAAAAGCTCATTTTTCCGCCCCATTGACTCCACCCACTAGCCCCATCCTTTCACATGCCCCACCATATTACTAGGGTGATGCACTGTAACAAACCTCATCTTTAACCCCTTCCCGACCTATGACATACCTGTACGTCATGGGTGGCAAGGTGTTCCCGACCCATGACATACAGGTACGTCATGAACATTTTTGCCGCTACTCGCGGCACCCCGCAGCTCCCGGAAAGATGGTGGCTATCACTGATAGCCAGCCATCTTACCATGCGACCACGGGGGGTTTCATCCCCCACCCCACCCCCAGCGATCGCTGCTATCAGCTGGTCAAATCTGACTAGCTGATAGCAGCGCGGTGTGTGAGTCCCGATCACGTGGGATCGGGACACACACCGCTCTGCTAAGTGTCCCTGACCCGTCCCCCGGCGTCACTTACCCGTCCGAGCGGTGTCCCGAGCGGTCCCGGCGCGAGCGACGTCCTCCATGCCTCTGGGAGTTTCAAAACTGCAACTCCCAGCATGCCCAGACAGCCTTTGGCTTTCTGGGCATGCTGGGAGTTGTAGTTTTGCAACATCTGGAGGTCCTCAGTTTGGAGACCACTGTATAATGGTCTCCAATCTGTGCTCTTCCAGATGTTGCAAAACTACAAATCTCAGCATGCTCAGTCTGTCCAGGCATGCTGGGAGTTGTAGTTCTCTAACATCTGGAAGAGCACAGATTGGAGACCATTATACAGTGGTCTCCAAACTGTGGACCTCCAGATGTTGCAAAACTACAACTCCCAGCATGCCCAGACTGCCCAAGCATGCTGGAAGTTGTAGTTCGGCAACATATGATCCTTCAGATATTGCCGAACTACAACTTCCAGCATGCCTGGGCCGTCTGGGCATGCTGGGAGTTGTAGTTTTGCAACAACTGGAGGCACACTAGTTGGGAAACATTGTCCGTTTCCTACCTCAGTGCCTCCAGCTGTTGCAATTGTTGCAAAACTATAACTCCCAGCATGCACTGACAGACCATGCATGCTGGGAGTTGTAGTTTTGCAACAGCTGGAGGCACACTGGTTTGGAAACACTAAGTTTGGTTGCAAAACACTTGAAAGTTTATTACTTAACTTAGTGTTTCCAAACCAGTGTTCCTCCAGCTGTTGCAAAACTACAACTCCCAGCATGCACGGACAGCCAAAGGGCATGCTCGGAGTTTGCAACAGCTGGATGTTTGCCCCCTCCCCCCAATGTGAATGTACAGGGTACACTCACATGGGCGGAGGTTTACAGTGAGTGCTGCAAGTTTGAGATGGCGCAAATTTTGCGCTGCAGCTCAAACTTCCAGCGGCAATCTTGCTGTGAACCTCTGCCCATGTGACTGTACCCTAAAAACACTACACTAACACTAACCTAAAATAAAAAGTAAAAAACACTACATATACACATATCCCTACACAGCCCCCCCTCCCCAAAAAAATGAAAAACGTCTGGTACGCTACTGTTTCCAAAACGGAGCCTCCAGTTGTTCCAAATTAATAATTCCCAGTATTGCCGGACAGCCATTGACTGTCCAGGCATGCTGGGAGTTTTGCAACAGCTGGAGGCACCCTGTTTTGGAATCATTGGCATAGAATACCCCTATGTCCACCCCTATGCAAATCCCTAATTCAGGCCTCAAATGCGCATGGCGCTCTCTCACTTTGGAGCCCTGTCGTATTTCAGGGCAACAGTTTTGGGACACATATGGGGTATCGCCGTACTCGGGAGAAATTGCGTTACAAATTTGGGGGGGCTTTTTCTTCTTTAACCCCTTATGAAAAGGTGAAGTTGGGGTCTACACCAGCATGTTAGTGTAAATTTTTTACACTGACACGCTGGTGTTGCCCTATACTTTTCATTTTCACAAGAGGTAAAAGGGAAAAAAGACCCTCTAAATTTGTAATGCAATTTCTCCCGACTACGGAGATACCCCATATGTGGGCGCAAAGTGCTCTGGGGGCGCACAACAAGGCCCAGAAGGGAGAGTGCACCATGTACATTTGAGGCGATTTGCACAGGGGTGGCTGATTGTTACAGCAGTTCTGACAAACGCAAAACAATAAATATCCATATGTGACCCCATTTTGGAAACTACACCCCTCACGGAATGTAATAAGGGGTGCAGTGAGCATTTACACCCCACTGGTGTATGACAGATTTTTGGAACAGTGGTCTGTGAAAATGAAAAATAAAATTTTTGATTTGCACAGTCCACTGTTTCAAATATCTGTCAAACGCCAGTGGGGTGTAAATGCTCACTGCACCCCTTATTAAATTCCATGAGGGGTATAGTTTCCAAAATGGGGTCATATGTGGGGGGGTCCACTGTTCTGGCACCATAGGGGCTTCCTAAATGGGACATGCCCCCCAAAAACCCTTTCAGAAAAACTCACTCTCCAAAATCCCATTGTCGCTCCTTCCCTTCTGAGCCCTCTACTGCGCCCGCCGAACACTTTACATACACATATGAGGTATTTCCTTACTCGAGAGAAATTGGGTTACAAATTTTAGGGTGATTTCTCTCCCTTTACCCCTTGTAAAAATGCAAAAATTGGGTCTACAAGAACATGCGAGTGTAAAAAATGAAGATTTAGAATTTTCTCCTTCACTTTGCTGCTATTCCTGTGAAACACCTAAAGGGTTAAAACACTTACTGAATGTCATTTTGAATACTTTGGGGGGTGCAGTTTTTATAATGGGGTCATTTATGGGGTATTTCTAATATGAAGACCCTTAAAATCCACTTCCAACCTGAACTGGGCCCTGAAAAATTACGATTTTGAAAATCTTGAGAAAAATTGGAAAATTTCTGCGGAACTTTGAAGCCCTCTGGTGTCTTCCAAAAGTAAAAACTTGTCAATTTTTTTATGCAAACACAAAGTAGACATATTGTATATGTGAATCAATATGTAATTTATTTGGAATATCCATTTTCCTTTCAAGCAGAGACTTTCAAAGTTAGAAAAATGCAAAATTTTCAAAATTTCCATGAAATTTTTAGATTTTTTACCAAGAAAGGATGCAAATATCAGTGAAATTTTACCAATAACATAAAGTAGAATATGTCACGAAAAAACAGTCTCGGAATCAGAATGATAAGTAAAAGCATTCCAGAGTTATTAATGTTTAAAGTGACAGTGGTCAGATTTTCAAAAAGTGCCCAGGTCATGAAGGTGAAAATGGGCTGGGTCATGAAGGGGTTAACCTGTTTGGGACAAAGGGCGTATGCATACGCCCTTGCGTCCTGGTACTTAAGGATGAAGGACGTATCCATACGCCCGTGGGGATTTCGGTCCCAGCCGGGACCGGACCGTGGTGACTGCTGATATCTATCAGCAGGCACCCCGTGCAAATGCCCAGGGGGGTCATTAGACCCCCCATGTCGGCGATCGCGCAAATCGCAAGTGAATTCACACTTGCGATTTGCGCCGATTCCGGGTCTATGGTGACCTGGAATATAAGGGGGATCGCGGTTGTCTAAGACACCCACGATCCCCCTGAAGTGATAGGAGTGAGGTGGCAGGGGTGCCACCCCTCCTATCCCTGCTATTGGTGGTCTAGACGCGACCACCAATAGCAGATCGGGGGCGGGGGGCCTTTACTTTCGTTTTCAGTAGTGAGTAGTTGCCTAGCAACATCTAGAGGGCTACAGTCTGAGACCACAATAGTCGTCTCTAGACTGTAGCCCTCCAGATGTTGCAAAACTACAACTCCCAGCATGCCCAGACAGCTGTTTGCTGTGTGGGCATGCTGAGATTTGTAGTTTTGCAACAGCTAGAGGTCCACAGTTTAGAGACCACTGCACAGTGATCTCTATACTGCCCTCTAGATCTTGCAAAACTACAACTCCTAGCATGCCCACACAGCTGTTTGCTGTCTGGGCATGCTGGGAGTTATAGTTTTGCAACATCTTGATATCCACAGTTTGAAGATCACTGTTCAGTGGTCTCTAAATTGTACCACTCCAGATGTTGCAAAACTGCAAATTGCAGCATGCCCACACAGAAAACAGCTGTGTGGGCATGCTAGGAGTTGTAGTTACGTACCTCCAGCTGTTGCATAACTACACCTCCCAGCATGCCCTTCTGTGATCAGTACATTCTGGGAATTGTAGTTTTGCAACAGCTGGAGGCACACTGGTTGGAAAATACTGAGTTAGGTAACAGAACCTAACTGAAGGTTTTCCAACCAGTGTGCCTCCAGCTGTTGCAAAACTACAACTCCCAGCATGCACGGTCTGTCAGTACATGCTGGGAGTTGTAGTTTTGCAACAGCTGGAGGCACACTGGTTGGAAAATACTGAGTTAGGTAACAGAACCTAACTGAAGGTTTTCCAACCAGTGTGCCTCCAGCTGTTGCAAAACTACAACTCCCAGCATGCACGGTCTGTCAGTACATGCTGGGAGTTGTAGTTTTGCAACAGCTGGAGGCACACTGGTTGGAAAATACTGAGTTAGGTAACAGAACCTAACTGAAGGTTTTCCAACCAGTGTGCCTCCAGCTGTTGCAAAACTACAACTCCCAGCATGCACGATCTGTCAGTACATGCTGGGAGTTGTAGTTTTGCAACAGCTGGAGGCACACTGGTTGGAAAATACTGAGTTAGGTAACAGAACCTAACTGAAGGTTTTCCAGCCAGTGTGCCTCCAGCTGTTGCAAAACTACAACTCCCAGCATGTACTGACAGACCGTGCATGCTGGGAGTTGTAGTTTTGCAACAGCTGGAGGCACACTGGTTGGAAAATACTGAGATAGGTAACAGAACCTAACTGAAGGTTTTCCAACCAGTGTACCCCCAGCTGTTGCAAAACTACAACTCCCAGCATGAACGGTCTGTCAGTACATGCTGGGAGTTGTAGTTTTGAAACAGCTGGAGGTTTGCACTCCCATGTGGACGTACAGGGTACATTCACATAGGCGGGTTTACAGTAAGTTTCCTGCTTCAAGTATGAGCTGCGGCGCAAATTCCTAGCGGGAAACTCACCGTAACCCGCCACTGTGAATGTACCCTAAAAACACTACACTACACTACACTAGCACATAATAAAGAGTAAAACACTACATAAACACCCCCTTACACTGTCTCCCCCCCCAATAAAAATGAAAAACGTATTGTACGGCAGTGTTTCCAAAACGGAGCCTCCAGCTGTTGCAAAACAACAACTCCACGCATTTCTGGACAGCCACTGACTGTCCAGGCATGCTGGGAGTTTAGAAACAGCTGTAGGCACCTTGTTTGGGAATCACTGGCGTAGAATAGCCCTATGTCCACCCCTATGCAATCCCTAATTTAGTCCTCAAATGCGCATGGCGCTCTCTCACTTCGGAGCCCTGTCGTATTTCAAGGAAACAGTTTAGGGCCACATATGGGGTATCTCCGTACTCGGGAGAAATTGCACTACAAATTTTGGGGGGCTTTTTCTCCTTTTACCCCTTATGAAAAGTTGGGGTCTACACCACCATGCTGGTGTTGCCCTTTACTTTTTATTTTCACAAGAGGTAAAAGGAAAAAAAAAGACCCCCAAAATTTGTAGCGCAATTTCTCCGTACGGAGATACCCCATATATGGGCATAAAATGCTCTGTGAGCATACAACAAGGCTCAGGAGTGAGAGCGCACTATGTACATTTGAGGCCTAAATTGATGATTTGCACAGAGGTGGCCGATTTTACAGCGGTTCTGACATAAACCCCAAAAAATAAATACCCACATGTGACCCCATTTTGGAAACTACACCCCTCACGTAATGTAATAAGGGGTACAGTGAGCATTTACACCCCACAGGTGTCTGACAGATTTTTGGAACAGTGGTCAGTGAAAATGAAAAATTAAATTTTTTTGTTTGCACAGCCCATAGTTCCAAAGAACTGTCAAACGCCAGTAGGGTGTAAATGCTCACTGTACCCCTTATTACATTCTGTAAGGGGTGTAGTTTCCAAAATGGGGTCACATGTGGGGGGGTCCACTGTTCTTGCACCACGGGGGGCTTTGTAAATGCACATGGCCCCTGACTTCCATTCCAAACAAATTATCTCTCTAAAAGCTCAATGGCGCTCCTTCTCTTCTTAGCATTGTAGTTCGCTTGCAGTGCACTTGACGTCCAAACATGGGGTATTTCCATACTCAGAAGAAATGGGGTTACAAATTTTGGGGGGCATTTTCTCCTATTACCCCTTGTAAAAAAGTAAAATTTGGGGAAAAATCTGCATTTTAGTGAAAACATTTTTTTTTTTCATTTACACATCCGACTTTAACAAAAAGTTGTCAAACACCTGTGGGGTGTTAAGGCTCACCGTACCCCTTGTTACGTTCCTTGAGGGGTGTAGTTTCCATAATAGTGTGCGATGTGGGGGGTGGGTTGCTGTCCTGACACCATAGGGGCTTCCTAAATGGGACATGCCCCCCAAAAACCATTTCAGAAAAACTCACTATCCAAAATCCCATTGTTGCTCCTTCCCTTCTGAGCCCTCTACTGCGCCCACCGAACACTTGACATACACATATGAGGTATTTTCTTACTCGAGAGAAATTGGGTTACAAATTTTGAGAGGATTTTTTTCCTTTTACCCCTTGTAAAAATTCAAAAACTGGGTCTACAAGAACATGCGAGTGTAAAAAATAAAGATTTTGAATTTTCTCCTTCACTTTGCTGCTATTCCTGTGAAACACCTAAAGGGTTAACACACTTACTGAATGTCATTTTGAATACTTTGAGGGGTGCAGTTTTTATAATGGGGTCATTTATGGGGTATTTCTAACCAGAAGAATTGGAAAATTGCTGCTATACTTTGAAGCCCTCTGATGTTTTCCAAAAGTAAAAACATTTCAACTTTATGATGCAGATATAAAGTAGACATATTGTATATGTGAATCAATATATAATTTATTTGGAATGTTCATTTTCCTTACAAGCAGAGAGCTTCAAAGTTAGAAAAATGCAAAATTTTCAAATTTTTCATAAAATTTTTGAATTTTTCACCAAGAAATGATGCAAGTATTGACAAAAATTTACCACTAACAAAGTATAATATGTCACGACAAAGCAATCTCGGAATCAAATTTATAAGTAAAAGCATTGCAGAGTTATTAATGCTTAAAGTGACAGTGGTCAGATTTGCAAAAAATGCTCCCGTCCTTAGGGTCATAATGGGCTCCGTCCCCAAGGGGTTAAGCACCTTACCTCTGGGGTGACACACTGAAACAAACCTCATCTTCATGTAATCATCTTACCACTGGGATGACACACTGTAACAAACCTCATCTTCATTTAATCACCTTACATCTGGGGTAGCAGCAAAAGTAAAATTGGATCCTTGTCGGGTGCAGAACAGTGGAAGAAAGGTCCGTAGTAAATGGATACACTTCATAAGGTTTATTTGGAACACAACAGCAATGCGTTTCTTGCCCGTAAAGGGCACTTCGTCAGGCAATGTGTATACAAGAATGGCAGATAACTCAGTTTAAATAAGCCTAACGTACCTTCTAAAGGTTATGTTCATTATGCTATTCAGATTCCGTCACTAGGACGCAAACAGCTATAGTGAACGTTATATTCACAAAGTTAATACAGACACACTGAAAATTCCTTAGAAGTCAATGTTCACAGATGGTTCATACATAAATAAAAGTATTCAGATAATGTATTCTAAGTTAATATGTAAAAATGGCATAGTGGTGTCTTAGTAAACTGTGAGGCTGGTGCGCATATACAGCCGGAGAATGCGCAAGCAGGAGCTCTGTTTGTAGTAGAGTCAATGAATGAAAGCACTATACACGCCGTAGCGTGGCTAGCGGTGGGCAGAGTCAGCAGGTTGTAATATGTTTGTAACAGGGTTAGCGAATAATAGCGCTATACATGCCGTAGCGTGGCTAGCGGTGGGCGGAGTCAGCAAGTTGTAGTGTGAATCCAAATAGGTGCAGCGGATAGAGCTGAAAGAAGATCTTCATAGTTAATCGGTAAGTCTGAAGATTTGCTGCATAGCAGTAGCAATGCTTGTGTGATTTAAATGGTGGTATGAACTAGGAGATTGAATGGACAATCCATAGTTATGGGAAATTACGGTGGGAGATGGCTGACATAGATCAATGGATAATTAAACAATTCTGTGTTTAGTATTGCACTGTTAGTTGTGCTAGTAGTGAGATATTCCAGCAAAGCGTTGTATAGCAGTAGCAGAGCTGGTGTAAACTGCTATACAACGCTTCGCTGGAATATCTCACTACTAGCACAACTAACAGTGCAATACTAAACACAGAATTGTTTAATTATCCATTTATCTATGTCGGCCATCTCCCACTGTAGATGGGAGAGGACCTGATGAAGAGGGAGTCCCACCTCTTGAAATGCGTAGTCCATAGCGCTCTGAATAAAGAATCTCTTTTTATTTATTGATTTATATTGTCCGATTCGGTTTCTAATCATCACCGGGAGAGCGTAAGGAGGATCGCCATTTATCCTGCAGCCTGCAGTTTTCTTTCTGAATTATGTTTATGTAAACAATTCTGCAATTCTTAAAGTCTGCAGTACTCTTTGTGACTGTGTGTATAATAGGGACAGTGTTTAAAAAGACAAATTTTGACCCATTCTACATGCTTCAGTGCCTCAGCACCATCATCAGGAGGAACATGAGGCAAACATGCCTCATACATGTTTTTGCCACAACTCCCCCACTGCCAGTCACATTTATTTTATTTTATCAAAATATTTAAGAATCATGTCTAATTTTCACCAGCACATGTACAATATGTATTACTAGCTGAGTACTCTGCATTGCCTGGTCTTCCTACCTAAACCTAAAAGCAACAATGACGCTCTTGTCCTCATATCCTAACCTCATTTACCACTCTCCTTACTGCTGGGGTTACACACTGTAAAAAACCTAAGTGCAAGCTATACTACCTCTTAGGTAACACGATCAGGAGATGTACCAGAAGTCCCATAGACTTGCATGGGACTTCTGACAAAATACCCCACTCATGCATAGGGGGTGGGTTAGGGTTGATTTAACTCTACTATATTTTAAGTTGACATAAAATTAACGTGTGTACATAGTCATCAAAATCCCTCCAGAAATGTTTAAGTTATGCTGAAAAATACACACATACATATAAACGTACAGATATATATATATATATGTCTATTTATTTATATTTACACATATGCAAATACTCTAATCTGAGATCTAGTGATTCACACATATATTAACAATTTATTTATGTACATATGATACAAGTTACAGTATTTCATGCAGGTTTCCATTATTATATTAGCAACCACATAGTGGCAATTAAATGTACGAATGAATATAAGTAAATTCTACTCATTCATTTAAAAACGTAAGTCTCTTACCTGTATTACAGATGTTAAATTAATATTTAAAAGAACATTTAATGCAAAAGTAAAAACAAAAGTGGCAAAAACCAGAATGCCTCCACTGTGTTCCAAAATTTACAAATAGGCAAAACAAGTTATTGACTGCGATATGCTTAAAAGATTACAAAAAAGTCACTGCCTTGGGTTTTTGTTCATGCTAGCATCATAGCTTCTGTTTATAATGAAACTATTCCTGAGCCATAACAAAAAGCAGCAAACATAGACAAATCCCATTTACTTTCTTAAGGTCCATCGGGGTTCTGGTATTTTTGACTGCAAGAATTACTCTGCAGACAGTGATATTCTTTTCATCAAAATTACCAAAAAAAAAGGACCAAATTTGAAGCTTGTATTTTAACACCAACAAAAAAAATTCTCTTATGAACATACCACATTCAATGTAGTTTGGTACTTTTTCCAAACATCTATTGTAGCCTGAAAGTAGACGCAGTATCAGTTGTCTCCTAAAGGAGGAAATGCCATAGATATGCTACTATTATGCCTTAGTGCTTTATAAAAATGATTCAACATAAGAAAATTAGCAGGTAACTGTGCATTATGGGACCATTCTGTGCATGTAGCATTGCCTGCCTTAATGACTTCCAAGAGACAGCTATGCATTTAGTCTTTAGTGGCATCCACAACTACTGGCAACCATATCATCATACTGCTTTAAAACAACATTTTCATCATCATCAAAGTAAAGCAAGTTTATAGAGAAAAGTTTGTCAGGGACACAGCATGGGCTGTTCACACCTTGTGTCAACTTGAGGGCATTAATTATAGATTGCACTGTGGCATGATTGGTGGGTCTCATATTCTGACCTAGAGGGAATGGGCACGATCCTTTGCAATGGTATGCATTATAGCCTCTTGGAGAGATAATCCACCCAGACCAGCCAATTTCTTCAAAGTCAACATAAAGTGGGTGCCTTTGACAGGGCAAGTGTCCATCCTCTTGCAATGCTCTTGTCATTCTTGTTCTGTTTGGTGCTGGTATATAAGGTTCATTGGGTACTACCAATGGAAGGCCATCTGTACAAAATGATTGAAGAAAAATATTTAGTTTAAAATTGTTAACACAAGAGTAATAATTGCTAGGATAAGGTAAGTATATGAAACAATTTATTTAATGGCTCTGCCTTTTTTTTTTTTTTTTTTTTTTTTACATTTTCTACCAATCATCAAAACATCACATGCTCAAAATTCAAAAACTCTGTTTCACTAAAGTTCAAATTGAACAGGATTCAATACACAACATTTAAAGGTAGCCTTTCCTATTCTTTTATTTTGAAATCAAAATATTGATCAAGCTAATGTTCAAATGTCCTATTTATGTTTTTAACTTTATGAGAGTCTATTCAGACTGTTGTTTACCATAATTTCAAAATAGTAAGATGGGCCCTGATTTATCAAACTGTGTGAGAGAAAAAATAGTGATTTTCCCCCAGCAACCAATCACAGTTCAGCTAACAAGCTCTGGTAAAGTGAAAGTTGAGCTGTGATTGGTTGCTGTGGGAAATTCTCATAGCTTGATAAATCTGGGCCATGGTGTCTATCTTACCTGGCTGGTTGCTAATGGGCACAACTCCTCTTCTCCCATCATCAGTAAAAAGAACAAGCATTGGTTGCTTGCTTTCATGATGATCTTTTCCTGAGGCAAAGCGAATTATATTGGTATCAGCTTGGCCTCCTCCAAGATTCCTCACTGTCACAAGAATACCATGATTGTGGCTTTCTTCAGTCCAGGCACGAACCTGTCAGATAAAAATATTAATAATGTTCATAATGCATTAGTAATCTTATTACTAAAGTGTAGTGTTCTTTCTGTTTTTTACACTTAGGCTAGGTTCAGACTGTGAAATCTCCAGATGGAAAATTTCCACCCAGAGTTTCAGAGTGCGGGCATCGCCAACTGAATCAGACGGCGCTAGGACCGCGCGGACATGGCAGTCCCCAATAGACTGCAATGTGTTACGCAGGGATTTCCGCCTGAAGAATGAGCAATGTCATTCTTCAGGTGGATATTTTAAAGTATATTTTCCGTTCAGAATTTTTTAAGCGGAATTTGTGAAGTGTGAATTTGTGAACGGAAAACCCATTCACTAGCTTGTGCATTTTAGCAAGCAGAATTTCTGCCTGAAATTTCAAAGCAGAATTGCAGACAGAAATTCCGTAATCTGAATCTTGCTTAATACATTTAAATTTTTTTATATGAGGTACAAGGGACTTTAAAGATATAATAAAAATAATCAATGAAAATTAACAAAACAATGCTTTTGCTTATGAAATAAATATTAACCAGTCTGGGATGTAAAGCTACATATTTACATAAAATGTCCAGAAACAAAGAGTATCGGGCACTACCTGCTAAGTATGTGAACACGTGATGATAATCTCTAGCTGGGTACGGTTCCTTTAAGAAGTATATAGCCAGGGTCCAGGTGTTAACATGTCAAATACACAGGTATGGAATATACAGAGATAAGTCCAAAGCACGGAGCACTCGCCCAATATGCTGTTCAAAACTTCTTTATTCGTTCGACAGAACAAGAACGGGATACAGTGCAGGGAGGCAGGTGGTGAGACGCGGTGGTGGCTAGTGGCGACGGGCCGTTATCGGGCCAAAGCACTTTATCAGGCCTGACGAAGCGCTTCGGCGCGATAATGGCCCGTCGCCACTAGCTACCCCTGTGTCTCACCACCTGCCTCCCTGCACTGTATCCCATTATTGTTCTGTCGAACGAATAAAGAAGTTTTGTACAGCATATTGGGTGAGTGCTCTGTGCTTTGGACTTCTCTGTATATTATATATTTACATACATTGCAAAAAAATTAAAAATAAATTACAAGAATACTTACTGCTTGTGTGATTGAAAACACTTCCCATCCTGAAGAATGGATAGGGACAAGCTTTGATGACAACAGCTTTCTTCCTTGTGGCAGCTGCATTTTGTTTTTATCCAGAACCAGGTATACACTTATCTGTGACAGAAAAATACAGTTAGTAAAACTTTAGCGCCAGACTGTGAGCAAAGTAACCATGGCTTAATGTATTAAAACCACTATACTAGTTAATGATCTAGCAACATATTATATATAATAATATGTTATAACATATTTTTACATACTGTTTTTAATTTCTAATTTCAGGACCTCACCTGGCAGAAATGATGCCTTTTAAAATAAGCTTGCTCTGTAGGTCTTGGCTTGAGTTTGAAAAGATGCAACTCGGCTGTCAAAATCTTCTCATTCTTGGTTACAGTTGAGAGGTTGAACAAAAAGTACATATGGTCACTGTGAACTGAGGAATTATGAGTGATTAGCTAATAGAATTGTAATAATTTACATAGCTTTATTTCAAAATCAATCGTTAAAATCAATCGTTTTAATATCATCATTAGCATCATAATCATCCTAAGCATTCTAAAGCTTATTTTAATATGTAATATTAGGAAGCCAGTATGATTGTATAGTATCAAAAAAAGATAAATATAGTTAACAACCTTTATAAATAACACAACAAATGAATGCATTACCTTTGTCAAAGAAACTTCTGACTGTGTTCCCCTCCAAAAGATCTGGGTCCTTGGTGACACCATCTGCATCAGCCACAGTGTTGTACAGGTCAATCATGTACTGGGGTGGTTGTTTGACATGATGAAGAGAATGTGGTGGATCTTCAATGCCAAAAACTTTTAACAGCCTCTTCAGAGCTTCAGATCTTACATGCTCGGGGTCATCTGTGTTCACTGTAGTTTCAGTAGGCCTTGAGGTACATCCTTGCAGGAAAATAACCATTATCAGTAAACCCAACATCTTTGCATGGACCATGTCTTCAGGTTGCTGCTCTCTTGGACCTCTTGCAGTTGAAATGTCCACTGTTTGTCCTGTGCCACAATTTATAACAATGCTACAAGACAGCTGTACCTTAAGCTCTACACCAAGATGGAATTAAGTCAAGTATGCAAAACAGCAATCAGTAAATGTAAAGAAAGCTAATTGCAGTGCTAACAAGGTGTGAAACAAGACTAGCAATGCCCTGTTAGCAATTATCCTACAGTACACAATTTATGTGAAACTGGAAGCTGTTGTCCTGTGTACATTCTTTATTTTAAAGGAAAATCAAGGAGGCTTGTATAAGAAGAACAAGCAAGGATTTAAACACCTGGAGAGGATTGGTTTGTTTATCATTTTTCTGGACTAAATGTGAAATTATTCCATTGTATCAGGCTGAATGGGGACAGTTTGCTCACAGCAGGAAACTAACTTCCTTCTAATGAATTTATTAATGGGGGGCAAACAGAAGAACATTGACTTTCATGCATTAAACTCTGCTAAGTAAATAGTTGATACACCTAAGATGGCCTGACTCTAAAGAAGAGCAGATATCCTATTTGCCATAATAGCATGCCATTCAAGATATATACTGTAATCTGTTCATTTTAGTTGGAACAATTAATTAGACACATCTACAAAGAGAAAAACATTCAGTTGAGAAAACACAAATACAAGAATATCCTTTTTGTGTTAATAAATTAGATATGTTATGTCTAATGGCCACCTAATGCTTACATGGGCAAAATAGACAGGTGCTCTGGCACCAGGGAGTGGCAGCAGGGAGTTTATTAATATTTGTTTTTACTTTTCAAACATTATTTAGAATTGATTATTTTATATCTATTATATGTAGAATGGGTGGGTTTAGGTCCTTTATTAGCTAGTCTTTTGGCTACAATCAGAGATTAGAATGGATTTTATTAAACACATAATAGTAATCATTTAGACCAGTCTGATGATATCACTCCTCTATAATTTACATTTCTACAATCCTGATGTGTATTTGACTCCTGTACAGACAACACAAGGGCTAGATTGCACTCAACATTAATATAAGTATTAATAATTTATATCACCTTCAGTTTATGATTGATTAGATCAAATACACAAATCTAAAACATTTGATCTCAATTTTAACCTTTCATTGCACATTTTGCTGGTGCCTTGCCAAGTCAGTAATAGTGTAAATAAATTGTAGGGCAACGTATACTAGGTTGATTGTGCTTCTATCTTCTCTTTAGATCAAGCTTACCAGTTCAATTAAATCTAAAAAGATGCAAAATCTATTCTATCCCCACTGGGGAGTAGGACACAGATATGATACTTCAGAAGTTAATGGGAATGTATTTGGCATATGTTTAATCCATAGGAAACTAATGGCTTTAAAAACAAAAAAACACATTCTTAGAGGCAGCAGCATTGTTATTTTGGAAGAGCTGTTGTTTTAGATTAAAAAAAAAAAATGAAATCATAACTGCATATTGGCAGTCATTCCGGGGATAAATTGGAGCTCCAGCAGTAAAGCATATTATCAATGGCCAAGTATTATAGGAAACCAGCTCCAAACTGGACATTCATTTTAATCATTGGTATGTATTCAAAAAATACAGGACTATTTACATAAACAGTAAGCAAGTAATATACACATGAATATAGACTAAAATAAAGGAAATGTAAGAAACTACAGGCTAAATACAGGTATACAGGACATAAAACAACAGAGTAGAACAATTCTGAAGGAGCATGACATAGAAACAACCACATTACACTGGCCTTTGATTTTATGTTTATAGTAGTGTATTCACTGTACTCATTTGAATCACATTTGCATTATTAACAAACTTTAAAGATCAAAGCAAGAATATCAAGATTGAAAACAGTTTTTTTCTGTATATGTTCTCAGTCCACGCTTTCTTTAAATCATCATGCTATTTTAAATGTAAATCAACAGGGTGTAGGCCTACTGATTTGAATGAACATAGTATGGATCAAAGCATTGTTATCCATTCAAGATTCTTGTTTACTGGTTCCCCAGTAGACAGGATTTTACAGTAGGGAAGGCAAACTGATTTCAGACTCCTCCTTCACTATATAGTTCTCTTTATGTATGACATAGTCATACTTCACAACATAGATAAACATTTATCACCCATTAACAATACTTAAATTAGATGCTCACTTGGGCTTTATTGGGTGATGAAACAAAGGTAACATCAGCAATTTAAACAAAATCATCAGTGAAAAATACAAACCAGAAGAGCTAAAATCATCAATGGAAAATCAATTTATTTGAAACATTAAATACTAAAAAAGAATGATAAGCTCTGATAAGAATCACTTAAATGGAAGCTGAGCTGCAGTAACCCATCTTGGCTGCTACACAATGGAAGGAACTTTCTGCTGTTTCACTGTGTATGTCTGTTCTGCAGCTTTGGCAAAAAGCTGATTGGTGAGGGTGCCATGTGTAGGCACCACACCAATATGATTGATTGATAACCTATTTGAGAATAGTTCATTAATAAATGTTGCCCCAAAAAAAAAACTATTAAGTATTGTCTTTGTATTGACTTTTTCTGTAATAAATGTTTCTATGTTGTGACATATGACTGGAGGGTTGGTTTCGTCGGATAGAATTTTTAGCAGGCATTCCCTATTGAATTTTTATTTATAATCTATATTTATAATGTAGTAACACAATTCCAAGGTTTACTTTTACATTTACAGAGCCCTTTTTTTTATATACAGTGCATATTACCCAAATTATTGGTTTAATGTTTTGACCAACAGGCTGATCGCTGGTTACTCCTTTGATTAATGTTTTTTTCCTCCTTGCCTTAAAAGATCCATCATGTTTTTGTTTTTTCATATGGGTGCTTATTTTTTTTTCGGGACAGGTTGCATATTTTATTTGTACTTTTTCAATTTACCATATAATGTGTAAAAAAAATCTTTTGCCATTTTTTGCTCACTGCACGTGAAAACATTTTATTTTATTTTCGTTTGGCATGTGACAACACCAAATGTAGTTTACATTTATTTAAACACAGGAAAAGGGATGTGATTTTAACTTTTATTATGGGTGGAATTTTTTTATATTTCATAAATGTATTTTTAGTTTGTGTGACACTTTATTCGTCTCCCTAGAGAATTTCAACAATGTTTTTTTTTTAAATGCTTTTACAGTACACCACAAAACTATTGTGTTGCAGTGCACATGCTGGTCACTGCTGGCTTGTCAGCTATAGATAGCAACCACCACCCACCAGCTCAGGAGCTATGTCTGCTCCATAATTCCCCACCTGGCCCGATGGCTAACATGTTCATCATATGTCTGGGAGGTCTTAATATTAATTTTAGGAGACTACTATATTCTCCGGTTGTGTAGCAGAATAAGCCTCTGTCTCAGGATGCTTTAAAACTTTTAACAATGTGGAGTGGCCATTCTTGTGGGCCATATTACCAACATTCGGATTTGGCAAAATTTCATTTGGAAGATTAAATTGTTGTATGCTAGCTCTATTGCTCATCTGAGTATTAATGACCCTCTTTCACATCCATTTTAGAGCTATTCAGCCAACCTCTGACTGAGGCAGGACACCCCTGCGGGAAACTTCCTGTAGGGAGGATGTGTTACAGGAACAAAGAAGAAGTAGTGACAAGTGGGGACTGGGAGGTATGACTTTGTTTTTATTTTTATAGTGCCCCAGTCATATATTCATTTTTCGTCAACCCCATACAACCCCGTTAATTTGGGAAACAATTGTGTCTTGTGAGACTTCTTACTGTAAGAAAATGAGTTACCTAGCTGACATTTGGCATGGTACTGGCTTAGAAGATAGATTTTAGTTAATGATTGTGGGAAGCATTTTTTCTAACTTATTGTTTTGCTCTTTTATATTTTCCCCCTCTCTACTTTTAATTTTGGGTTAGTTTTCAGAGAGAGGGACATTTTGCGTGATACTCTTAAATAGGTTTATATGTTTTCTTTATGATATATTATTGTACATTTTTGTGTGAAATACATATTAATTAAAAAAAGACTCCCTTTATAATTAGGAGCACCATTTAACAAAATAAAGGTGCTGTTTACAGTGCCTATATTTTGTCAGTTTATTGACTGTACCCTTCATTCACCCCAACAATGTAAAAAGGTTATGATCAGTTTCATAAATCAAGGATCAGCACTCCCGTCCATGCAATATCCATTCTAAGGGTACGTTTACATGGGCGGATTATCTGCCACTGAAGGACCACTGTATGCTGCCTTTACAGGTGCCTGCTCGGAGTGGCAATACGCTGCTACAAGCAGACACACTGAAGCAATATGCGAGTTGCTGCGCATGCATGGTGTACTCGCATACATCGCGGCCACTCCCCCTGCTCTATGAGCTGGGCCGAGAGCTGCCACTATGTGCGAGTATACTGCGCATGTACGAGGCAAATCGCAGATTGCAGTGTGTCTGCTCGTAGCGGCGTATTGCCTCTCCGAGCAGGCACCTGTAAAGGCAGCATACAGCGGTCCTTCAGCGGCGTATCTGCAGTGTATTATGTGCTGGGATCTGCTCATGTGAACGTACCCTAAAGGTGAGTACACAGCTGTGAAAATATGCTGTAAATCCAATTGTCAATATTTATGTGTTTATATTCAGATTATATGGCTGGGTTATTACAATAGAGTAGGTCAAATGTGAGGCATACTAGAGAATTTTAAAATCTGTATGGATTTTTTCCACAATATGTAGAAGAGAATTTTCTCTTAATTTACATGCATTTTACTGTATTGTTCTGCACATTTCTGGTAAGGAACCTGCACAATTGTTTTTTAAATGTTCCACTTGTTAACATGGTCTAATGATGGAAATTACTCATCTCAGCTCTTAATCCTTTTAACACCCCAATCATCAATACTGATGGTAGTGTCATCCAAAATGGGAAGGATTCCTTTGAGATAACATAGTGATGTGATTACCTGGATTTTCATAAGTGAATAGACAGCTGGGGCCATCAGATAAAACTCAAGTGCTGTCTTGTCATACTGCATTATAATTACATATCCTAATATGTAATTGTTAAATATGATTATAAATAAAAATCCTGAAAATCAATATAAATAGGATTTTTTTTTTTTTTTTTTTTATTGACAGCTACAGTATAAACATTTTTCTATAGCCAGCAATGTTCTCTGTTCGGATTCTGGCAAAAGATTGAGAAAGATCAGAATTTCAGCAGTAATGTGCACTGTGCAGCAGAATGCCATTGTTAGCAATAGGATTCTTTTGCATCAGAATGTCTGAGCTGTCTAAGTGCTCTCTGATGACACGTGTCTCGAGAACCGCCCAGTTTAGAAGCAAATCCCCAAATCTTCTAAACTGGGCATTTCCAGAGACACGTGTCATCAGAGAGCACTTTGACAGAAAAGAACAACCTTAACTTCAGAAGCTCATAAGTACTGAAAGGATTAAGATTTTTTAATAGAAGTCATTTACAAATCTGTTTAACTTTCTGGAGCCAGTTCATATATATATATATAAAAAGTTTTTTCCTGGATAACCCCATTAATTTCTATGTAGAATTATGCTCGGAAATTCTGTAGTCTGAACCTAGCCTAAAAGTAGGAGACTTTTTGCTCTCATTCGAATATATATATATATATATATACACATACTAGCCGAGTACCTGGCGTTGCCCAGTTTTTCCTTCCTAATCCTTGTTGTGGAGGAAAATCAACAGAGGAAGCTTTTGACTTCATATTCCGTCCTCATATATTGTTGTCATATCCCAACCCCATATCCCGTCCTCCTATCCCAACCTCCTATCCCGCCCTCCTATCCTCACCTCCTATCCCGACCTCCTATCCCGACCCGTAATATGTGTACCAGGTATTGAAATATCTACAGCCGTACGGAAGTTATGTGGGAACATACATTTCCCATTGATTTGCATGGGACTTTAAACAAAAACCCTGACCCTCACAAATGGGAGTAGTTAAGGGTTAAATTAACTATCCTATATTTTAATTGGACATATAAGTAACATGTTACCAAGTATTATCGAAATATCTCCAGCCGCTTGGAAGTTATGCAAATATTTCCCATAGACTTGTATGGGACATTAAACAAAAACCCCGACCCTGGCAAATGGGGGCGAGTAAGGGTTAAATTACCTATCCTTTGTTGTTGACATATAGGTAACATGTGTGCCAAGTTTCATGTTAACACACAGTCATGGCCGTAAATGTTGGCACCCCTGAATTTTTTTTCATTTGGCACAGAAAAGGATTGCAGTAACACATGTTTTGCTATACACATGATTATTCCCTTTGTGTGTATTGGAACTAAACCAAAAAAGGGAGGAAAAAAATAAAATTGGACATAATGTCACACCAAAGTCAAAAAATGGGCTGGACAAAATCATTGGCACCCTTAAAGGGGTACTCCGCCCCTGGCATCTTATCCCCTATCCAAAGGATAGGGGATAGGATGTTAGATTGCCGCGGTCCCGCTGCTGGGGACCCCGGGAATCGCCACTTCGGCACCCTGCCATTATTACTGCGCAGAGCGAGTTCGCTCTGTGCGTAATGACGGGCGATACAGGGGCCGGAGCAGCGTGACGTTATGGCTCCGCCCCTCATGACATCACTGCCCGTCCCCTTAATGCATGTTTATGGCAGGGCGCGTGACGACCGCCACGCCCCCTTCCCATAGACTTGTATTGACGGGGGCGGGCCGTGACGTCACGAGGGGTGGAGCCGTGACATAACGATGCTCCGGCCCCTGTATTGCCTGTCATTAAGTGCAGAGCGATCTCGCTCTGCGCAGTAATGATAGCGGGGTGCTGCAGCAGCGATCCCCGGGGTCCCCAGCAGCGGGACCCCGGCGATCTGACATATTATCCACTATCCTTTGGATAGGGGATAAGATGTCGTGGGGCGGAGTACCCCTTTAACTTAATATTTGGTTGCACACCCTTTGGAAAAGGTATCTGAAATCAGTCGCTTCCTATAACCATCAATAATCTTCTTACACCTCTCAGCTGGAATGTTGGACGACTCTTCCTTTGAAAACTGCTCCAGGTCTCTCTTATTGGAAGGGCGCCTTTTCACAACAGCAATTTTAAGATCTCTCCACAGGTGTCCAATGGGATTTAGATCAGGTCTCATTGCTGTCCACTTCAGAACTTTCCAGCGCTTTGTTGCCATCCATTTCTGGGTACTTTTTTACATATGTTTGGGGTCATTGTCCTGCTGGAAGACCCAAGATCTCGGACGCAAACCCAGCTCTCTGACACTGGGCTGTACAGTGTGACCCAAAATCTGTTGGTAATCCTCAGATTTGATGATGCCTTGCACACATTCAAGGCATCCAGTGCCAGAGGCAGCAAAACAATTTCACTGTAGGTACTGTGTTCTTTTCTTTGTAGGCCTCATTCAGTTTTTGGTAAACAGTAGAATGATGTACTTTACCAAAAAGCTCTATCCTGGTCTCATCTGTCCACAAGACGTCCACTATGTCAGCAGTGGGGTCCTCCTGGGTTTCCTGCCATAGTGTTTAATTTAATTTAAATGTCGATGGATAGTTTCCGCTGACACTGATGCTCCCTGAGCCTGCAGGACAGCTTAGAACTTGTTTGGGGCTGCTTATCCACCATTCGGACTATCCTGCATTGACCCCTTTCATCAATTTTTCTCTTCCGTCCATGCCCAGGGAGATTAGCTACAGTGCCATGGGTTGCAAACTTCATGATAATGTTGAGCGCTGTGGACAATGGCAAATCTAAATATCTGGAGATGGACTTGTAACTTTGAGATTGTTGATATTTTTTACTATTTTGGTTCTCAAGTCCTCAGACAGTTCTCTTCTCCTCTTTCTGTTGTCCATGCTTAGTGTGGCACACACAGACACACAATGCAAAGACTAAGTGAACTTCTTTTTATCTTCTTTCAGGTGTGATTTTTTTTGTTATTGCCCACACCTGTTACTTGCCCCAGGTGAGTTTAAACTAGCATCACATGCTTGAAACAATATTTTTCCACAATTTTGAAAGAGTGCCAATAGTTTTGTCCAGACCATTTTTGGAATATGGTGTGACATTATGTCCAATTTGTTTTTTTCCCTCCCTTTTTTTGTTTAGTTCCAATACACACAATTTCAGGGGTTCCAACATTTACGGCCATGAATATATATATATATATATATATATATATATATATATATTTTTATATATATATATATATATATATATATATATATATATATATATCTATATATCTATATATATATATCTCATGTCCAGGTATGCTGGAAGTTGTAGTTATGCAACATCTGCAGGGCCACAGTTGGGAGACAGGTCTCCCAACTGTGGCCTTCGAGATTTTGCAAAACTACAACACTCCCAGCATGCCCGGATTGTCTGGGCATGCTGGGAGTTTTAGTTTTGTAGCATCAGCTTTTTTGGTGTGTGACTAGAGAGTACTCTGTTTGCAGACTGCTCTGAGTTTTTTTCTTGTCAGCACTTTTTTGGAGTACAGATGTTTTTTTTTTTTTGCCCTCTCTTTGGGGATGTTTGCGGTCCAGTCACACAGAGCAGAACAGTCGCTGGTGTCATAGATCGCAAATGCCCGCAAAAAGCGCAAAAAAATAAAAACCTGCACAAAAAAGTGCTGATCAGTAATAATTCGCTGATCAGCAATCAGGGCAATCTGCACTTGCGGTATGGTCCGACCACACAGCGCAGAACAGTCACTGGTGGCACAAACCCCAAATGCCCCACAAAGAAGTGTGAACCACCCCGCCCCCCCCAAAAAAAAACTGCTCTGCAAAAAAAAGCCTATAGTAAACAAATAATTGCACTACATTACACTACACACTGATATTAAGTGAAAACACTGCACATTTACACACTTACGCCCCCCCCCCCCCCCTTCCCCCTATAAAATATAAACTTAGCGAAGGCTTTTTTTGGTGAAAGAGGCATACGACATGCGCTTGCCTCAAACACTGAGACCCCCATTGAGAAGAGGAAGACCCCACATTCCATCCTTCTACCCCTCGTCATCATCAAGTTATGATGAGCCCCCTAGAAGTCGCTGTCACAGGGGGATGCCATTAGAGGCCCCCCATACTAGGGACCCTGTCCCCCGTAAATTTTCTTGTCCCCCTTTCAGGTGATGCCGTCTGGACCCCAGTTCTGGACGGTTATGAGTCACCCAGAAATCCAAATTGACCCCACACTCCTCACAGAAATGGACTATAAGTGTTTTTTTCAGTGAGGACTTTGTCAGTTTGATGGCAGTTCAAACAGACTTTCACGCCCAACAGTTTGCGGCCCAGCACCTTGATGCTTTTTTGGCTAGGCCCGATAGATGGGCCCCCATCAATGCAGCCGAGATGAGAACATATTGTGGCCTCTTTATCTTAGTAAATCCAGCGGCTTCATGACTATCCTTGCGCTGCTCACAGGAATATACACCACTTATAGAGGAGTTGTTTATTTCTGTGACTTTAGGTGTCACAAGTCGGCCCTAAAGGCAAATTAGAGGAGGACACACCCCCTGCCCATCCTCTCCATGCGAGACTCTCACAAACCCGGCAACTATCAGCTGCCCCATGCAAATCTCTAATTCAGGCCTCAAATGCGCATGGAGCTCCTTCACTCCGGAGCCCTGTCGTATTTCCAGGCAACAGTTTAGGACCACATATGGGGTATTTCCGTTGTCGGGAGAAATTGTATTACAAATTATTGGGGGCTCTTTCTCCTTTTACCACTTGTGAAAATTAAAAAAAATTGGGGCTACAGCAGCATGTTAAAATGTATTTATTTATTATTATTATCATGCTGGTGTTGTCCCATATTTTTCATTTTCACTAGAGGTAAAAGGAAAAAAAGACAACCAAAATAAGTAACGCAATTTCTCCTGACTACAGAAATACCCCATTTGTGGATGTAAAGCGATCTGCTGGCACACAACATAGCTCAGGAGTGGGACAGCACCATGTACATTGAAGGCCTAAATTGGTGATTTGCACAGGGGTAGCTGATAGTTGCAGAGATTCTGACATAATAGCTTAAAAAAAAAAAAATACATGTGACCCTATTTTGAAAACTACACTCCTCAAGGAAGATAACAATGGGTGCAGTAAGCATTTGGACACCTCAGGTGTATGATAATTTTTTTTGGAACAGTGGGCCGTAAATATGTAAAATTATATCTTTTATTTTCACTGTTCCAAATGTAAATGGGGTGTAAATATTTACTACATCCCTTGCTATGGTCACATAAAAAAATATGGCCTCCAACATCCATTACAGTCAAATTCTCTCTCCAAAAGCCCAATGGTGTGCATTCACCTCTGACCCCTGCTGTGCTCCCACAGAGCACTTATGTCCACATATGTGATATTTCCGAGCTCGGGAGAAATTGGGTTACAAATGTTGGGGCCCTTTTTCTCAATTTACCCCTTGTAAAAATGAAAAGTTTGTGGCTACATTAACATGTTAGAGTAAAAAATGAAATTTTTAATTTTTACAGCCCACTGTTACAAAAATTTGTTTGAGGGGTTTAGTTTCTAAAATGGAGTCACATGTTGGGGATTTTCACTGTCCGAGCGTCATGGAGGCTTTGTAAATGCAACATGGCCCCCAAAAACTTTTGCAGCCAAATTCTCTCTCCAAAAGCCACATGACTCTTCTTCCCTTCTGAGCCCTGCCGTGTGCCTGCTGATCACGTTACGTCCACATATGGGGCAGCTCGTATTCAGGAGAAATTGGGTAACAAATTTTGTGGAGCTTTTTTTCCTTCACCCCTTATGAAAATGAAAAATTAGACATGAATGGAGGGAGGGTGATGTGGCGTGACGTCACGATCACAGCCGCCCCCAACCCAGCTTTCTGAACATAATGTTCAGAACGACGAATGCATGCACGAAGATCGCGGAGTGGTCCCAGCGGCCAGACCTCCGCGATCACGATCATGTCGTACAGTGCGCTCCGGCTGGACATGCCAGCCGTGAGTGCATCTCTTCCTTCATGTCACCAGCAAACGGGCTGGGATTCGCATCGCGGGATGTGACCGCATGCGAGTCTCAGCCCGTCACTCAACTCTGTCCTCTGCCTCTGTTCCTCATCTCCGGCACGTGTGCCCCCGCCTCCTAGGTCACGTGCGCGCCGGAGCTCTGGAATTTAAAGGGCCAGTGCGCACTTAATTAGTCTCCACACCTGTACCTCTGTTATAAATTCTAGCACCTCCCTCACACCCCTGAGGGTGTTTGCCTCAGTGCCTTAGAGAAAACATTATTCTGTTTTCCTTGCCGTGTAACAGACCTTGTATTCCGTGACCTGACTGTGTTCCTTGCTGCCTGCCTATTGACCTTCTGCTACCTTTCTGACTACGCTCCTGTGCCACCTGCCCTGACCTCCTGCTATCCCGACTACGTCCTGTATCATCCCTTCTGTGCCTCGCTCCACCTCAGCCGCCTGTGCGGTCAAGTTGTGCCAGGGGTAGCGACCTGGGTGCATCCTGCCGCAGCAAGTGCATCCTGCTTTGTGGCGGGCTCTGGTGAAAATCAGCGCCACCTTAGACTCCGCTCCCTGGCACGGCCCTCGTCATCTGCCACACAGGTCCAGCAGATCTGCTACATCTGCTCCAGACTACCGTGGTACAGCGGATCTACTACCTCCCAAGTTCCAGTCGACTGCGGTGAGTCTAACAGTAAGATCCGGCCATGGATCCCGCTGAGGTACCTTTGCCAGAGGTTTTGGATCTTCCCTCCGTTGAGGTCCATCAGTTGCAGCAGTTAGCCCATCAGGAGCAGCAACTAAGTCAACTGTCCGCCATGATGCAGCAACTATTGACCATGCAGCAGCAACCACAACCTGCTTCAGCCTCTCCACCCGTTTCTGCAGCTCTGTCCGGATCTAAGCTTCTACCCCTTCCCACGAAGTTTGACGGAGATCCTAAGTTGTGAAGAGGCTTTGTGACTCAGTGCTCCATGCACCTGGAGCTCATGGCCAGGGCCGTTTGAAGGAATTTGGGGGCCCCAAGCAAAATGGACACGGAGGTCCCCCCCTCTTGATGTTCACGCACGTCATGCTCTAGGGCCGGTGTCAGGACGTAGTATCGCCGGCCCTTGAATGCTGGGAGCATGACGTGAGCGAACATAGATATGAGGCCCGCACATTAGGTGCAGCACAGTTCCCCCCACGTTAGGTGCGGCACAGTTCCCCCCACGTTAGGTGCGGCACAGTTCCCCCCATGTTAGGTGCGGCAGAGTTCTCCCCACATTAGGCTAGCAGTGTTCCCCCACATTAGGTGCAGTATAGTTCCCCCACATTAGGTGCAGTATAGTCCCCCACATTATGTGCAGTATAGTCCCCCACATTAGGTGCAGTATAGTTCCCCCACATTAGGCAGTATAGTTCCCCACATTAGGTGCTGTACAGTTCCCCTACATTAGGCCTTTAGTTCCCCCACATTAGGTGCAGTATAGTCCCCCTACATTAGGTGCAGTATAGTTCCCCTACATTAGGTGCAGTATAGTTCTCCCCACATTAGGTGCAGTATATTTCCCCACATTAGGTGCAGTATAGTTCTCCCCACATTAGGCTATATTTCTCCCACATTAGGTGCAGTATAGTCCCCCCACATTAGGTGCAGTATAGTTCTCCCTACATTAGGCTATAGTTCCCCCACATTAGGTACAGTATAGTCCCACCACATTAGGTGCAGTATAGTTCCCCCACATTAGATGCAGTATAGTTCCCCCACATTAGGTGTAGTATAGTTCCCCCACATTAGGTGCAGTATAGTTCCCCCACATTAGGTGCAGTATAGTTCCCCACATTAGGTGCAGTATAGTTCTCCACATTAGGTTGGCAGTATAGTTTACCCCACATTAGGTGCAGTATAGTTCTCCCCACATTAGGCTATATTTCCCCCACATTAGGTGCAGTAAAGTTCCCCCACATTAGGTGCAGTATAGTTCCCCCACATTAGATGCAGTATAGTTCCCCCACATCAGGTGCAGTATAGTTCCCCCACATTAGGTGCAGTATAGTCCCCCCACATTAGGTACAGTATAGTCCCCCCACATTAGGCGCAGTATAGTACCCCCACATTAGGTGCAGTATAGTTCCCCCACATTAGGTGCAGTATAGTTCTCCCCACATTAGGCTATATTTCCCCCACATTAGGTGCAGTATAGTTCCCCCACATTAGGTGCAGTATAGTTCCCCCACATTAGGTGCAGTATAGTTCCCCCACATTAGGTGCAGTATAGTCCCCCCACATTAGGCGCAGTATAGTCCCCCCACATTAGGTGCAGTATAGTTCCCCCACATTAGGCTATAGTTCCCCCACATTAGGTGCAGTATAGTCCCCCCACATTAGTTGTAGTATGTTCCCCCACAGACATACAGCCTCCAGCCATATACAGTGTATGGCTGGAGGCTGTATGCCTGTTTACTGCCCTACTTCAGTGCTCCGACCACTGCTCCTCTGGTCCGGCCACCATAACAGTAGGTCCCGGGACTGGAGGAGCGGTGGTCGGAGCACTGAAGCTGATGAGCCGCTGGTCACTTACCATGCTGGGCAGCGCATGTCCTGTACGCTGCTCCGCTCCTCCGCGTTGCTTTTCAACGGGCGCACGCACGGGACGGGGCAATTGCCCCGTTTCCCCCCCCCCTGGATCTGCCACTGCATGCATTATATACACACACAATACACATTACATACTGTACATGCATGCTTCATACACACACAGATACTGTACACATTACATACTGTATATGCATGCCTCATACACACACAACACACTGTACACATTACATACTGTACAAGCATGCTTCATACACACACATACTGTACACAGTACATACTGTACATGCATGCTTCATACACACACACTACACATTACATACTGTACATGCATGCTTCATACACACAACATACTGTACACATTAGATACTGTACATGCATGCTTGATACACACACACTGTACACATTACATACTGTACATGCATGCTTCATACACACACAGAGATACTGTACACATTACATACTGTATATGCATGCTTCATACACACACACACACCTTCTGTACACATTACATACTGTACATGCATGCTTCATATACACACACACATACTGTACACATTACAAACTGTACATGCATGCTTCATACACACAACATACTGTACACATTACATACTGTACATGCATGCTTCATACACACACATACTGTACACATTACATACTGTACATGCATCATACACATACAACATACTGTACACATTACATACTGTACATGCATGCTTCATACACACAACATACTGTACACATTACATACTGTACATGCATCATACACACAACATACTGTACACATTACATTCTGTACATGCATGCTTCATACACACACAACATACTGTACACATTACATTCTGTACATGCATGCTTCATATACACACACATATACTGTACACATTACATACTGTACATGAATTTTATATACACACTGTACACATTACATACTGTACATGCATGCTTCATACACACACACATACTGTACACATTATATACTGCACATGCATGCTTCATACACACACAACACACTTCACATTACATACTGCACATGCATGCTTCATACACACACAACATACTGTACACATTACATACTGTATATGCATGCTTCACACACACACAACATACTGTACACATTACATACTGTACATGCATGCTTCATACACACACATACTGTACATGCATCATACACACAACACACTGTACACATTACATACTGTAATGTACATGCATCATACTCACACAACATACTGTACACATTACATTCTGTACATGCATGCTTCATACACACACATACTGTACACATTACATACTGTACATGCATGCTTCATACACACAACATACTGTACACATTACATACTGTACATGCATCATACACACACAACATACTGTACACATTACATTCTGTACATGCATGCTTCATACACACACAACATACTGTACACATTACATTCTGTACATGCATGCTTCATATACACACACATATACTGTACACATTACATACTGTACATGAATTTTATATACACACTGTACACATTACATACTGTACATGCATGCTTCATACACACACACATACTGTACACATTATATACTGCACATGCATGCTTCATACACACACAACACACTTCACATTACATACTGCACATGCATGCTTCATACACACACAACATACTGTACACATTACATACTGTATATGCATGCTTCACACACACACAACATACTGTACACATTACATACTGTACATGCATGCTTCATACACACACATACTGTACATGCATCATACACACAACACACTGTACACATTACATACTGTAATGTACATGCATCATACTCACACAACATACTGTACACATTACATTCTGTACATGCATGCTTCATACACACACATACTGTACACATTACATACTGTACATGCATGCTTCATACACACACATACTGTACACACAACACACTGTACACATTACATACTGTACATGCATCATACACACACAACATACTGTACACATTACATACTGTACATGCGTGCTTCATACACACACACTGTACACATTACATTCTGTACATGCATGCTTCATACACACATACTGTACACATTACATACTGTACATGCATAATACACACAACATACTGTACACATTACATACTGTACATGCATGCTTCATACACACAACATACTGTACACATTACATACTGTACATGCTTCATATACACACAACACACTGTACACATTACATACTATACATGCATGCTTCATACACACCCACTACACATTACATACTGTACATGCATTATATACACACACTGTACACATTACATACTTCATACACAACACACTGTACACATTACATACTGTACATGCATCATACACACACCATACTGTACACATTACATACTGTACATGCATGCTTAATACACACATACTGTACAAATTACATACTGTACATGCATCACACACACACACACACCATACTGTACACATTACATACTGTACATGCATGCTTAATACACACACACTGTACACATTACATATTGTACATGCATCATACACACACAGCTAGAATAGATCAGTGTTTCCCAACCAGTGAGCTTACAGAGGTTACAAAACTACAACTCCCAGCATGTCCAGACAGCCTTTGGCTGTCCGGGCATGCTGGGAGTTGTAGTTTTGCAATAACTGGAGTGACCCTGGTTGGGAAACACTGGTATGGATACACACATGCACTTTACATATAGTCATCCACAGTAGCAACACACTCACAGGCACAGTACATAGACATACACATATGTACACACATAAATATATCCACACACACACACACACACATATATACAGGCAGGGAAACCTACTATAGTCAGGCCCCATGTTGTACAGCCTCTGCGGTCTCTTTTCCTCACAGCTCTGTGCTTTCTCCTCCCCCCTCCCCCTGCTCCTGCTCAGACGGATGAAGGCTGAGAGAAGAGTCCGGGCTGAGGGAAGATACCAAGTGCAGCAGGGGTGATTGTGATTGTGGTGAGGTGAGAAGAACTCCAAAGCTCTGGGGCCCGGAGCTCAAACTCCAAGAGCACAATTGTTGATCTGGCCCTGGTGATGGGGGGAATTGTCCTGTCACTATAGGACTGGCAAGCACTGGCTGTGCTCGGGGCCCACCAGCCAGCTCGGGGCCCCAAGCAATTGCTTGGTTTTCCTGTCCTGTAGCGCCGGGCCTGCTCATGGCGGATCAGTTCCCGATGGAACGAGCGAATGTGGTGTTTGTGGTCAGCTTCTTGTCCATAAAGGCCCTGGCCTGGGCTACTCCTCTTTAGGATCACAGTGACCCGATTTCCTCTAGTCTCACGGCCTTCTTAGCTGAATTCTGCAGCGCTTTTGAAGAACCCGCACGTACCGCCTCTGCCGAGACGTCTCTTCTGAACTTAAGCCAAGGGACTTCCTCCGTAGGAGACTATGCTGTTCAGTTTCGCACCCTTGCTTCGGAATTGGCATGGAACGACGAGTCCTTGTGTGCTACATTTAAAAAAGGACTGTCCAGCAGAATAAAGGATTCTCTTGCTGCACGAGATCCTCCGACTAACCTGTGTGAATCCATTTAGCCACAAGAATTGATGTGCATTTTGCAGAGAGGAAGAACTTCATTACTGAAAGAGAACGTGTCCGAACACAGCGTTATCCTCGCTTGGCACCATTGTTCCAATGTCCACCTCTACAGTCTTCTTTGCCTCTTGCCCAAGAGGCTATGCAAGTGGATCATACTCGCCTAACGCAGCTGGAAAAATCCTGATGACGCAATGAGAATTTCGGCCTATATTGTACCAGTCCAGAGCACGTTTTCAAAAACTGTTCTTCATGTCCTCAGCGTCCGGGAAACGACCGCACCTAGGACACGTGGGAGAGTCGTCCTTGGCCTCTCCTCATTTGAATATCTCTGTTTAAGTCCACGCTTCTACTCAGACTTCATTCATCGCTTCTGCATTCTTGTACTCCGGTTCCGCTGGCAACTTCATTGATGCCTCTCTCTTGCATGAAAATTGTCTTCCTGTAAATCAGCTTGCCAAGCCTTTAATCATCTCTTCCATCAATGGACAAAATCTGGACTGTAAAGTGCTATTCCACACAGAGCCTCTTATCTCGCAAGTAGAAATCTTGCATAAGGAAAGGATTGAATTCTATGTGCTTCCTCATTGTACTTCTCAGTTACTTCTCGGTCTCCCTTGGCTCCGACGTCTGACTGGAAATCTGGAGAGATCACTCGCTGGGGACAGAGCTGTCAGAATCTTTGTCTTGTGCAGGTCCAGCCTAAAGTTGTTTATTCCATTCCTCCTATGCCAGGTCTGCCTTCCCCTTGTCAAGATTATTCAGATGTCTTCTGCGAAAAACAGGCCAAGACTTTACCTCCACATCATCCTTACGATTGCCCCAATGATTTACAGCCTGGGACTATGCCTCCACGTGGTAGAATCTATCCTTTGTTAGTCCCTGATACTCAAGCCATGCAAAAATATATCCAGGAGAAGCTCCAAAAAGGTTTTATCTGAAAGTCCTCCTCACCTGGATGGATCTGGATAGGTTGGAGGTTTGGGCTGGGAAGTGGCAGATGAGGTTCAACACTGATAAATATAAGGTAATGCACATGGGGAAGAAAAATCCGGGCTGGGATTATGTATCAAATGGGAGCACACTTGGGACAACTGATGTGGAAAAGGACTTTGGAGTCTTAGTTAACAGTAAATTTAGCTGTAGTGACCAGTGTCGGGCAGCTGATACCAAGGCAAATAAAATCCTGGGGTGCATCAATAGGGGCATAGATGCCCAGGAGAAGGAAATAATTCTACCACTGTACAAATCACTAGTCAGACCACACATAGAATACTGTGTACAGTGCTGGGCACCAGTGTACAAGAAAGATATAGTGGAGCTGGAGAGGGTTCAAAGACGGGCAACCGGGGGTATTACGGGTAAGTACCCAGAAAGATTATCAGAATTAGGGTTATTTAGTTTAGAAAAAAGAAGGCTTAGGGGAGACCTAATAACTATGTATAAATATATCAGGGGACAGTACAGAGATCTTTCCCATGATCTATTTATACCCAGGACTGTATCTATTACAAGGGGGTATCCTCTACATTTAGAGCAAAGAAGGTTTCAACACCAGCACAGACAGGGGTTTGTAAGAGCAGTGAGCTTTACTGTAAGAGCAGTGAGACTGTGGAATTCTCTCCCTCCTAGAGGAGGTGGTCATGGTGAACTCTGTAAAAGAATATAAAAGGGGTCTGGATGCATTTTTGGAGAATAATAACATCGCTGGTTATGTATACTAGATTTATAGGGACAGAACGTTGATCCAGGGATTTATTCTGATTGCCATATTTGGAATCAGGAAGGAATTTTTACCTCTAGTATGAGGTTTTTTTTTGCCTTCCTCTGGATCAACTCAACTCAGTAGGACTTATTAGGGTTATAGGTTGAACTAAATGGACTCTGGTCTTTTTTCAACCTTATAAACTATGTTACTATATTACCTGCCAGAGCAGGATTCTTCTTTGTGGGCAAGAAGGATGGTTCTCTCCGTCCATGTATTGATTACAGGGGTCTCAACAAAACCACAGTTAAGAATCGTTATCCACTTTCTCTGAACTTTTTAATTGAACTTGCTGGGGAGCTTATAATCTGATTTGAATCAGAGAGGGAGACAAATGGAAAACAGGCTTTAATACACGAGATGGACATTTTGATGCCTTTCAGCCTTTGCAATGCTCCAGCTGTTTTCAGGAATTCATCAATTATATCTTCCGAGATCTTCTATACCTGTGTTGTTGTGTATCTTGATGGCATCTTGATCTTCCCTTCCAACTTAGAGGAACATCGTACACATGTTCATTTGGTTCTTCAGTGCCTCTGGAGGAATCATCTCTACGCCAAACTAGAAAAATGCCTATTCAAGAAATCCAGTCTCCTGTTTCTTGGTTACATTGTCTCACATCAAGGCCTGCAGATTGATCCATAAAAACTGTCTGCGGTTTTGAATTTGCCTCACCCTACTGGCCTTCGGGCTATTTAACGCTTTCTGGGATTCGCCAACTATTATCGTCAGTTCATCCCACATTTCTCTTCGGTGGTCGCTCCAATTGTAGCTCTCACCAGAAAGAACTCTAACCCTAAGTCATGGCCTCCTGAGGCCGAAGAGGCTTTCTCTCGCCTAAAGTCTGTGTTGTCTTTAGCTCCCGTGCTTACAAGACCTGATCCAGAAAGACCTTTTTCTTTGAAGGTTGACGCCTCGTCCGTAGGAGCTGGTGCCATTCTTACCAAGAAAAACTCCAAGGGTAGACTGTAACCTGTGGTTTCTTTTCTAAAACCTTCTCGCCAGCAGAAAGGAATTACTCCATTGGAGATCGAGAACTTCTTGCTATAAAACTTGCCTTAGAGGAGTGGCGACACTTGTTGGAAGGGTCTCCTCATCCGATCAATATCTACTCTGAGCACGAGAATCTCCCATACCTTTAGTCTGCTCAACGTTTGAACCCTCGCCAGGCAAGATGGTCATTGTTCTTTTCCAGATTTAATTTCTGTCCAGCTAACAACAATATCAGAGCTGATGCCCTGTCCAGATCTTCTGACATTGTGGGTTTGGACTCCACACCTAGACATATTATCCCTCCGGATCGTCTGATCTCTGCAGCTCCTGCCGATCTTCTACAAGTACCTCCTGGTAAATCATTTGTACCAGTCAGATTGAGACATAAGGTCCTGAAATTGGGTCATTCTTCTATATTTGCAGGTCATCCGGGAGTACGTAAGACTTTACTGTTAATCTACCGGCACTATTGGTGGCCGCATCTGGAATGCGATGTCTCTGAGTTTGTTCATTCCTATGTCACCTGTGCATGTGACAAGACCCCTCAACAGAGACCTGCAGGACTCTTACAGCCTTTGCCCATTCCTGAGACTCCATGGACTCACATGCTATGGATTTTATTACCGACCTTCCGCCATCTCATAATAACACAGTCATCTGGGTCGTGGTTCATCGGTTTTCCAAAATGGCTCATTTTATCCCACTTCCAGGTCTCCCATCTGCTTCACACCTGGCGAAGCACTTCTTACTACATATTTTCCACCTACATGGTCTTCCTGAACATATCGTCTCGGACCGCGGAGTTCAGTTTGTGTCCAAATTCTGACGAGCTCTCTGTTCCTGTCTTGACATTAGCTTGGAGTTCTCCTCTGCCTATCACCCCCAGTCCAATGGCCAGGTGGAGAGGGTAAACCAAATCCTGGAGACTTATTTAAGTCATTTTGTCTCAGTTCGTCAGGATGATTGGGTTGATCTTCTTCCCTGGGCCGAATTTTCCTATAATCATAAGGATTCCGAGTCCACAAGGACCTCCCCGTTTTTTATTGTTTTTGGTCATGATCTCTGGTCTCCTCTTCCTGTTCCAGTTTCTTCTGGTGTTCCAGCTGTAGATTAATTTGTCTGTGACTTCTCTTCATTTGGAGACAGACTCGGCAGTTTTTATCTCTGGCCTCCTTCCGCATGAAAACCCAGGCTGACAAGAAAAGAAGACCTCCTCCATTCTTCTCTCCTTTTGATAAAGTTTGGTTATCCTCTAAGTACATTCATTTCAAAATCCCTAGTTACAAGTTAGGTCCTCGATTCCTAGGTCCGTTTAGGACTTACAAAAAATCAATCCAGTTTCATGCAAACTCTGTTTTCCTCCGTCTCTATGCATTCCTAACTCTTTTCATGTATCTCTCCTCAAGTCAACCGTTATTCTAAAAAAAAAAAAAAAACACTGCTACCACTCCTGTCTCCGGTTCAGTGCATGTTTTTCAGGTTAAAAAGATCTTGGCCTCTAAAACAGTTTGTGGAAGAAATTTTATTTGGTCGACTGGAAGGGATTTGGTCCTGAGGAGAGATCCTGGGAGCCCGAGGAGAACATCTTGGACTGTAATCAGAAATTTTTGTCCCACAAGAAGAGGGGGAGACCAAAGGGGTGGGGTACTGTTATACAATATGCTCCGGCCGGACACTTTGGCTGTAAGCGCATCTCCTCCCTCATGTCACCAGCAGACAGGGCTGGGATTTGCATCGCGGGACGCACCTGCATGCGAGTCCCAGCCTGTCACTCACCTCCGTCCTCTGCCTCTGTTCCTCAGCTATGGCACGTGTGCCCCCGCCTCCTAGGGCGCTTGCACCGGAGTTCTGAAATTTAAGGGGCCAGTGCACCCGTAATTAGTCTCCACACCTGTACCTTTGTTATAAATAGAGATGAACAAACTTTTGAAAAATTTGATTTGTCCGATTAAAAACGGCTATTTCTGGACTACACAGAGCCTTTATAGGGGTGTAGAACACTTTGTTTTGTTCTAACAGGCATATGGAGTGTGCTGGGGTAGTGAAATAATACTGTTATTCAGAATGACATGCAGATTACAGGCATCGCTTTTAGAATCACTGCCGCAGAGCGGCACAATGACAGCGCCTGGAGGTGGCATCAATATAAGGAGACCATATAGTGGCTGAATGACACAGCGTGGAGGGATTGGCAGCATGAGGAGAACATACAGTGGCTAAATGACACAGCGTGGAGGTGTTGGAAGCATAAGGAGACCATATAATGGCTGAATGACACAGCGTGGAGGTGTTGGCAGCATGAGACCATACAGTGGCTAAATGACACAGCGTAGAGGTCTTGGCAGCATAAGGAGACCATATAGTGGCTGAATGACACAGCTTGGATGTGGCAGAAGCTTGAGGGGACCATATAGTGGCTGAATGACACAGCGTGGAGGTGTTGGCAGCATGAGGAGACCATATAGTGGATGAATGAGACAGCTTGGAGTTGGCAGCAGCATGAGTAGACACAAGGGCTTCACAATTCCTAAGATTAAAAGACGAATTCTGAATTTTAAATTGAAGATTTAGGGTAGCTAGTGCTACCATAAAACATTTTTGGGCCCAGACTTAGGCCCAGCAGCATCAGTAAACCATATATTGGCTGAATGACACAGCCTGGAGTTGGCAGAAGCATCAGGAGACCATATAGTGTCTGACTGGCACAGCCTGGAGTTGCCAGAAGTATGAGGAGACCATTGAAATATAAGATTTTTAAATTTAAATGTAAGATTTTGAAATTAAAATTAAGGATTTTGAAATTGAAATTTCACATCTCTGCCTGACATACTTATTGCGTATATGAGGGGAGTACAATACGCTTCACTACGCTTAAAACAATATTTGTCTAGAATAGCAGCAGGTGTGTACTATTGGCTGTCCTTTCACAGTATATAGACTCTTCACAGATTAACAGGTACAAAATAGTACACTACTTAGATGTAGGTATGTGGTATGCACTTATGAGGGCAGAAAAATGTGCTACAGTACGCTTAAAAAATACTTATTTTTACCTGTGTCCCAGATTCCAAAATTCCTTTATAATCAGAAAATGTCAGAATACCACCTGACATTCAAAATAAGAAAATGATGCATACGTTCTCTGAAGAAAAGGATCCTTCATTAGATGACAATATGAGTTTTGTTTGTTCCAGTGACATTAGCTCATCGGAGGAACAGGAAAACATGATACAACTTAATTCTGCAACTGAAGAACGACAACACAGAATTAGAGGTGCACCGAAATGGAAATTTCAGAACCCAAACGAAACCAAAATAAAAAAAAATGTCCGGCCGAAACCGAAAATGACTTCTCCCCGTCTTCTGATAAAATGCAGCGCTCCGCTCATTAGATTAGATTCCCCCACATTAGATTGCCAGCTCCCCCACATTAGGTCGGGAGTTCCCCCACATTAATAGGCAGCTCCCCCACATTAGGTCAGCATTTCCCCCACAATAGTAGGCAGGTTCCCCACAATATTAGGCAGCTCCCCCCAACAATATTAGGCAGCTCCCCCCACATTTGTAGGCAACTCCCCCCCACATTAGGTCAGCAGTTCCCCCAAAATAGTAGGCAGGTTCCCCACAATAGTAGGCAGTTCCCCCACAATATTAGGCAGCTCCCCCCAACAATATTAGGCAGCTCCCCCCACATTTGTAGACAGCTCCCCCCCACAATAGTAGGCAGTTCCCCCACAATATTAGGCAGCTCCCCCCAACAATGTTAGGCAGCTCCCCCCACATTTGTTGGCAGCTCCCCCCCACATTAGGTCAGCAGTTCCCCCACAAAAGTAGGCAGCTTCCCCCCACCCCACAGACATACAGCTTCCAGCCATATACAGTGTATGGCTGGAGGCTGTATATCTGTACTGCTGCCCCCACAGTGATCCGGTCACCGCTCCTCCGGCCCGGGGTCACATCTACTACTATGGCCTATGGACCATAGCAGTAGGTGCCGAGACCGGAGGAGCAGTGACCGGAACACTGAAGAAGATAACGCGGCGCCGGTCACTTACCAGGCCCCGGCCAGCGCGCGTTCTCCTGCGACGATCCTGCGGTCCTCCTGCGTCTCTATGGTTGTACGCACGGGACGTCAGTGACGTCCCGTGCGTACGACCATAGAGGCGGAGAAGCGAGGGACCGAAGGAGGATCACAGGAGGATGCCGGGGAATGGTGAGTGACCGGTGGACATCCTTATGTCCCGAAAAGATTTTTCGGGACACAGGGATGTCCGGGATAGGAATTCTTTTTATGTGACCGGGCCGGCTCCAGTGTGTGGCTGCAGGCGGGGGCCAACCAGAGCATATAAAAACTAATACTGTATACTTAAAACCAGGGGGCCTCCAGCTGTTGTGAAACTACAACTCCCAGCATGCCCGGACAGACTTTGCCGATCCGGGCATGCTGGGAGTTGTAGTTTCACAACAGCTTGAGGCCCCCTGGTTTTTAGTATACAGTATTAGTTTTTATATGCTCTGGCCGGCCCCCGCCTGCAGCCACACACGGGAGCCGGCCCGGGCACATAAAAAGAAGTATTCCTATCCCGGAGAGCACGCCCCCCCAGATGTTGCGCCTGGTGCGGCCGCCCCCCCCTGCACCCCCCACGCTACGCCTCTGGCACTGGCAGTGTTTGTAACTTGTGCTGTGGGCGGGCAGGGGAGGTGGGTCATTATCGGCAAATTCTTTGTTGTTTCGGCATTTCCCCAAAATAGCTATTTTCGGCCGATATGTATCGGCCGCCAATATATCGGTGCATCCCTACAAAGAATGAACGACTTAAAGCCTACTGGAACTGAGGAACTTCAAAATGGTAAATCTACCACCTGGGATAGTCAGTCAATTCCAACAGCCAGTGGTCAGTATCCACAGTTCCCTGTTTCTGCTAGTCCTTGGCAATATTCCTTTTATTACTGGTATCAACATGGCAATAATGTTGGGAGAGTAATTCAAGGATAGCCACATGTTTCCTACAATACACAGTCAATATATGGAGACTAGAGATGAGCGAACTTACAGTAAATTTGATTCGTCACAAACTTCTCGGCTCAGCAGTTGATGACTTTTCCTGCATAAATTAGTTCAGCTTTCAGGTGCTCTGGTGGGCTGGAAAAGGTGGATACAGTCCTAGGAGACTCTTTCCTAGGAATGTATCCACCTTTTCCAGCCCACCGGAGCACCTGAAGGCTGAACTAATTTACGCAGGATAAGTCATCAACTGCCGAGCCGAGAAGTTCGTGACGAATCAAATTTACTGTAAGTTCGCTCATCTCTAATGGAGACCATATAGTGGCTGAATGACACAGCCTGGAGGTGGCTGAAGCGTGAGGAGACCATATAGTAACACAGTAACATAGTTCATAAGGTTGAAAAAAGACCAGAGTCCATCAAGTTCAACCTATATCCCTAATGAGTCCCTACTGAGTTTATCCAGAGGAAGGCAAAAAAACCTCATACTAGAGGTAAAAATTTCGTCCCGACTCCAAATATGGCAGTCAGAATAAATCCCTGAATTAACGTTCTGTCCCTATAAATCTAATATACATAACCAGCAATGTTCATACTCTCCAAAAATGCATCCAGACCCCTTTTAAATTCTTTTACAGAGTTCACCATGACCACCTCCTCCGGGAGAGAATTCCACAGTCTCACTGCTCTTACAATAAAGAACCCCCGTCTGTGCTGGTGTAGAAACCTTCTTTCTTCTACACGTAGAGGATGCCCCCTTGTTATAGATACAGTCCTGGGTATAAATAGATCATGGGAGAGATCTCTGTACTGTCCCCTGATATATTTATACATAGTTATTAGGTCTCCCCTAAGCCTTCTTTTTTCTAATCTAAATACCCCTAATTCTGATAATCTTTCTGGGTACTGTAGTCCTCCCATTCCCCGTATTACCCTGGTTGCCCGTCTTTGAACCCTCTCCAGCTCCACTATATCTTTCTTGTACACTGGTGCCCAGTACTGTACACAGTATTCTATGTATGGTCTGACTAGTGATTTGTAAAGCGGTATCTATGCCAGTGGGCATCTATGCCACTATTGATGTACCCCATGATTTTATTTGCTTCGGCAGCAGCTGCCCGACACTGGTCACTACAGCTAAATTTACTGTTAACTAAAACTCCCAAGTCCTTTTCCACATCAGTTGTCCCAAGTGTGCTCCCATTTAATACATAATCCCAGCCTGGATTTTTCCTCAACATGTGCATTACCTTACATCTATCAGTGTTGAACCTCATCTGCCACTTCCCAGCCCAAGCCTCTATCCAGATCCATTTGTAACAGTGCCCTGTCCTCTATTGTGTTTACAGCTTTACAGAATTTAGTATCATCTGCAAAGATTGCTACTTTAATATATTTATTAATGACCTTGTAGAGGGGTTGAATAGTAAATAGAACAGGACCCAAGACTGACCCATGTGGTACCCCACTAGTAACAGTCACCCAATCAGAATAAGTACCATTAATAACCACCCGCTGTTTCCTATCACTGAGCCAGTTAGTTACCCACTTACACACATTCTCCTCCTGCCCAATCCTTCTCATTTTATGCACCAATCGTTTATGTGGCACCGTATCAAATGCTTTTGAAAAATCCAGGTATGCGACATCCAGCGATTCCCCTTGGTCCAGTCTGGAGCTCACCTCCTCATAAAAACTGATCAGGTTAGTTTGACAGGATCGATCCCTCATAAACCCATGCTGATATGGTGTCCTACATTTATTTTTATCAATGTACTCCAAAGTAGCATCTCGTAGAAAACCCTCAAACAATTTACATACAACAGCGGTTAAACTAACAGGCCCATAATTTCCAGGGTCACCTTTTGTCCCCTTTTTAAATATTGGCACCACTTTTGCCATGCGCCAGTCCTGGGGGACAGTCCCTGTTACTATAGAGTCCATGAATATTAAAAATAGGGGTCTGTCTATTACAGTACTTAATTCCTTTAGAACATGGGGGTGTATGCCATCTGGACCTGGCAATTTGTCCATTTAGATTTTTTGTAGGCGGCATTGTACTTCTTCCCGGGTTAGACAGGTGACCTGTAAAGGGGAGTTTACCTTATCTCGTTGTATTTCACCTGGCATTTCATTTTCCTTGGTGAACACAGTGGAGAATAATTTGTTTAATATATTTGCTTTTTCCTGATACCCGTTTATAATTTCTTCTTTATCATTTTTTAAAGGGCCTACACTTTCATTTTTGACCTTTTTGCTATTTACATAGTTAAAAAAAAATTTGGGGTTAGTTTTACTCTCTTTGGCAATGAGTCTTTCTGTCTCTATTTTTGCGGCTTTTATGTGTTTTTTTAACATATTTAAAAAAAAATTCTATAGCTTATTAATGCTTCCTCTCTACCGTCCTCTTTTAGTAGTTCAAATTCTTTATTTTTGTCATTTATTGCCCCTTAACATTTTTGTTCATCCATATTGGTTTTCTTTTATTTCTGACCCTTTTATTCCCATAAGGTATATACATCTTACAGTGAGAGTTTAAGATATTTTTTAAAGTCTCCCATTTAGTGTCAGTATTCTTGTTTTTGAGGACATTATGCCGTTTTATATTGCTAAGGGCTTCTCTGAGTTGGTCAGAATAGCATAGTGTCAGAATGGCACAGCCTGGAGTTGGCTGAAGCATGAGGAGATCATATAGTTGCTGAATGACACAGCCTGGAGCTGGAAGCAGCATGAGTAGACACTAGGGCTTCACAATTCCTAAGATTAAAATATGAATTTTGAAATTTAAATTGAAGATTTAGGGTAGCTAGTGCTACCATAAAAAAAAAAAAAAATTAAGGCCCAGGCCCAGCAGCATCAGTTAACCATATATTGGCTGAATTACACAGCCTGGAGTTGGCTAATGCATGAGTAGACCATATAAGGCCTGAATGGTACAGCCTGGAGTTGCCAGAAGCATGAGGAGACCATTGAAATTTTAGATTTTGAAATAGAAATGTAAGATTTTGAAATTGAAATTGAGGATTTTGAAATTGAAATTTTAACTCCCAAGTTTTAGTGTCCCGGGCCCCGGCGTGTGGGCACAAAGGACTAAATCTAACAAGGAGTCACATGTCACATGGCAGCACAATGACAGAGACTGGAGGTGGCATAAGTATGAGGAGACCATATAGTGGCTGAATGGCACAGCCTGGAGTTGGCTGAAGCATGAGAAGAGACCATATAGTGGCTGAATGAGACAGCCTGGAGGTGGCATCAGTATGAAGAGACCATATAGTGGCTAAATTACTGCCTGGAGTTTGTGGCAGCATGGGTAGACCATATATTGTCTGAATGGCACAGCCTGGAGGTGCTTGAAGCATGGGGAGACCAAATAGTGGCTGAATGGCACAGCCTGGAGTTTGTGGCAGCATGAAGAGACCATATAGTGTCTGAATGGCACAGCCTGGAGTTGGCAGCAGATGATGAGACAATAGGGCCTCACAATCTCTAAGAATAAAAGATGAATTTTGAAATTTCCATTGAAGATGTATGGTACCTAGTGCTACCATAAACATATATAGGTAATGTCCTAGTCCCAGCAGCATCACTAAACCATGTAGTGGCTGAATGACACAGACTGGAGCTGGCTGAAGCATCAGTAAACCATATATTGGATGAATGGCACAGCCTGCGGGTGGCTGAAGCATGAGGAGACCATATAGTTGCTGAATGACACAGCCTGGAGTTGGCTGAAGCATGAGAAGAGACCATATAGTGGCTGAATGAGACAGCCTGGAGGTGGCAGCAGCAGCAACAGGAGTCCTGAAAGTGACCTGGTGACAGAGTGGTGCGATGGGTGGCAATACCAGTACCCTGTGACGAAGGTGGATGAAAAAAGGTCTGATGCGGAGTAATGTTTGTAACTGGGAACAGCACCTTAAATCTGTTTGGCACTATCCATATTTGTAAAGTGTTGGTGTGGCACCATGGTCATCTACTCTCATGCATCAGGCATTGGTGGTTGGAAATCCTGGCTAATCCATGTCTGATTCATCTTCACAAAGGTCAGTCTCACCACATTTTTGTGGACAGACTCCTTGGGGTGACTATGGCCCCCGCTGCACTAAACACCTGCTCTAATGGCACACTACTGGCTGGGCAGGACAGCTTTTCAAGGGCAAACTCTGCTAATCAAGTTTGGCTGACCAGAAGTCCACGATTAACAGGTTTAAAATATTACACTAACGGCAGTTGTTCTATGCTAAACAGTGATTCTATGAAAAGGTAACAAGGCTCACACCATGCTGGCTAGACGTTTACGAGACCGTGCGGTTGCCCAGTCGCCCTCGGCTCTGAGGGATGCCTCGGGTACTCTCCAATACCACCCCGATACTATTTCTAGGCTTTTTCATGATTACTATTCTAAGCTATTCTCTCTCCCTTCTCAGCTTCCATCGGATCCTAGAGAGCGAGCTGCGGCACTGGACTCTTTCCTATTGAAGTGTGACCTTCCGGCACTCTCTGCACTTGACAGGGAGTCCCTGAACGCACCTGTTACGCTGGAAGAGCTCTCCTCTGTTCTTAAATACCTCCCGGCGGGTTGCTCTCCGGGCCCTGATGGCTTTACTTACCTGTATTACAAGACCTATTCTTCTCTCCTTCCTAAGTTGGTTTCCCTGTTTAATTCCTTTCTGGGAGGAGATGGCATCCCGCAGTCCTTTCTTCAGTCCCTAATTAGGCTGATTCCTAAAACTGGTAAGGACCCCCACGATTGCTCCAGTTACAGACCCATAGCCTTATTGAACTCTGACTTGAAACTGTTTTCCAAACTTCTAGCCGCCCGTCTCTGTAAGCTTTTTTGCCTACCCTTATACACAAAGATCAGGTTGGCTTCATCCCCTGTCGTCAGGGTGGTGATAATACTAGAAGGGTTGTGGATCTCATTGATGTAGTCAATAGACAGTCAGAGCAGGCTCTGATTCTGAGTCTAGATGCTGAAAAGGCCTTTGATAGGTTGGGCTGACCATTCATGTTTGCTACCCTACAGAAATTTGGAATCACTGGTAATTTCCTCACTGCACTGCGGTGTCTCTACTCTTCCCCTACTGCTTCTCACAGGCTAGGTTCAGACTACGGAATTTCCGACAGAAATTCAGTCGTAAAATTTCCGTCCGAAATTCCGCTTGCTAAAATGTCTAGTGTAGTGAATGGGTTTCCGTTCACAAATTCACACTTCGGAATTTGTGAAGTGGAAAATCTGCTTAGAAAATCCACTTAGAAATTTCCGCCTGAAGAAAGGCGGTGCTCTTTCTTCAGGCGGAAATCCGCGCGGAACACATTGCAGTATATTGGAGACTGCAGTGTCCGCACGGTCCTAGCGCCGACTGATTCAGCCGGCGCTGGCCGCACTCGGAATCTCCAGGCGGAAATTTTCTGCCTGGAGATTCCGTAGTCTGAACCTAGCCTTAAACTTCCAGTGGGTTCTCCCTCGACTTTTACTCTCTCTAATAGCACTAGGCAAGGATGCCCGCTGTCCCCCTTGATCTTTGCTCTTTGTATAGAGCCGCTGGCGGCTCTGATCCGGAGGGACCCGGACATCTCAGGTATAGCTCTACATGATAGGGTTTTTAAAATCTGCCTTTTCGATGATGAGGTCTTATTAACCCTTACTAATCCTCTCCTGTCTCTGCCTTCTCTTTGCAAGCTTCTGCATGGCTATGGTGTAGTCTCCGGCTATAAAGTTAACCTCTCCAAGTCAGAGGCTATGCCTCTTAACCTCCCCCCCTCTATGTCTGCCCTGTTGAGAGCTAATTACTTTTTTCGCTGGTCTTCTACTATTAAATACTCTAGGGGTCCTCCTTTCCCCTAGCTATTCTTCTCTATATTCTGTGAACTTTCCTTCTTTGTTTCGGGAGTTGCGGACCTTACTGGATCATTGGAAATCGCAATACATCTCCTTTTTTGGGCATATTGCTGCTGTTAAAATGACCATCTTACCTAAACTGGTGTACTATTTTGAGACATTGCCTGTGAGGGTGCCCCTAGCGGCATTGTGTTCCTTCCAGACGGCTATTTTCCGGTTCATTTGGGACGCTAAGAGGCACAGACTACCTATGTCCGTGATGCTGGCGGGTCGGTCGTCGGGGGGACTGGGTGTACCTGATGTGGCAAAATACTATTGGGCGGGCCATCTGCGCCACTTGGCCGCATGGTCCACCTACCACGCCTATAGTAGGTGGATGGAGTTGTAAAAGCTTTGGCTGTCCCCTATACACCCTAACTCCGTCCTCTGGTCGTATCCTCTCCCCTCACCTCTGTGTCAGCTCCTGGGCCCAATGTCATTTTCTCGTTATGTATGGACCTATTGCTCTAGATGCTTTAAGCCTCTCTCTCCATTCTCTCCTTTGCAGTCTTTCCTTTACCATCTGGACTTCCCTCCTGGTATAACTTCTTCTATGGTTAGGGAATGGGGTGCTAGATGGTTATTTTGTTGGGCAGATGTGGTAGATCCCCTTTCCCGCACTCTCCTACCATTTGAACAGATAGTGTCTCGTTGGGAGCTTCCCTCCTCTGCATTGGCCCACTATATGCAGCTCAGGCACTACTTGTCCTCGCAGTGGAGCTCGTTCACTGTGTCTCTCCCCACGAGCTTTGAGAGACTGTGTAGAAGTGGGCCCCAGACGAGGGGACTGCTCTCAGATATCTATTCCCCTTTGCTCTCCCCTCCGGAAGGTGACCCCTCATCTCACCGCTATATGGGACGTTGGGAGGAGGTCCTTCATACTACCATCACGATCCCCCAATGGAGGGTTATATGGGATAGGGCCTCCCGAGCTTCTATTTGTACGGCCTACATGTAGACACAGTTTAAGATGCTGATGGGTTGGTACCATACTCCTGTTCTGCTGAATAAAATGAATGTGGTGTGGGGCTGGGAGATATCTTTCATATATTCTGGACCTGTCCGCTGATTGTTCCCTTCTGGCAGATGGTTCAGCGGCTGATCCACCAGGTATTGGGGGTTGTGGTCCCCCTGGACCCTTTAGTTTTTCTATTACACTTGTCCACTACATGCTTGACTAAACGACCACATAAGTTGTTCCTACCCATGGTCCTGGCAGCCATAACTCTTATAGCGAAACACTGGAAGCGGACTGCTCCTCCGTCTGAAGGTGAATAGTTAGCTAGGGTAAGGGAGATTCAATCTTTGGAGTCTCTCAATACGGTACCACAGTTTCTAGTAGTGTGGGACCCATCAGTGGCGTTGCTAGGGTTGGTGTCACCCGGTGTGGTAGAAAATGGTGTCACCCCCATACCTACCCCCTCCCCCCAGTAAGTTTTTAGCCTGTTGTGACAGACACCACTGTTGTAGCGCATTGTGAGAAATTCCAGTATAATAATAAGATATACCAGTTGCCACAGAATAGGAAAGTGTTAAAGAAGTTTTCACCATTTAAAGATACAGCTCCCAGAATTACTTAAAGGGGTACTCCACTGGAAAACATTTTCTTTTTTATCAACTGGTGCCAGAAAGTTAAACAGATTTTTAAATTACTTCTATTTAAAATCTTAATCCTTGCAGTACTTATAAGCTGGTGTATGCTCCACAGGAAGTTGTGTAGTTCTTTCCAGTCTGACAACAGTGCTATTTGCTGACACCTCTGTCCATGTCAGGAACTGTCCAGAGCAGGATAGGTTTGCTATGGGGATTTGCTCCTACTATGGACAGTTCTTGAAATGGACAGAGGTGTCAGCACAGAGCACTGTGGTCAGACAGAAAGTAAATTAAAAAAGCAAAGAACTTCCTGTGAATCGCTTATACAGCAGCTAATAAGTACTGGAAGGATTAAGATTTTTAAATAGAAGTAATTTACAAATCTGTTTAACTTTGTAGCACCAATTGATAAAAAAATGTTTTCCAGTAGAGTACCCCTTTATGCAGTGGTGAGGTTATGCTGGGAGTTGTAGTTTCACTCACCATAACTGTAGAACTGACAAGCGACTACAGCTCTGATAGGACATAGAGAGGAGAATACACAATGATATCAGTGACTAGAGGTGACGTCGTCTCTATAGTGAGGAGAATACACAATGATATCAGTGACCACAGGTGATGTCTTCTCTATAGTGAGGAGAATACACAATGATATCAGTGACTACAGGTGACATCTTCTCTATAGTGAGGAGAATACACAATGATATCAGTGACTACAGGTGACGTCTTCTCTATAGTGAGGAGAATACACAATGATATCAGTGACTACAGGTGACGTGTTCTCTATAGTGAGGAGGATACACAATGATATCAGTGACTACAGGTGACGTGTTCTCTATAGTGAGGAGGATACACAATGATATCAGTGACTACAGGTGACTTCTCTATAGAGAGGAGAATACACAATGTGTATTCTCCTCACTATAGAGAACACGTCACCTGTAGTCACTGATATCATTGTGTATTCTCCTCACTATAGAGAAGATGTCACCTGTAGTCACTGATATCAATGATACCAGTGACTACAGGTGACATCTTCTCTATAGTGAGGAGAATACACAATGATATCAGTGACTACAGGTGACGTCTTCTCTATAGTGAAGAGAATACACAATGATATCAGTGACTACAGGTGACGTGTTCTCTATAGTGAGGAGGATACACAATGATATCAGTGACTACAGGTGACGTGTTCTCTATAGTGATAGAGGATACACAATGATATCAGTGACTACAGGTGACGTCTTCTCTATAGTGAGGAGAATACACAATGATATCAGTGACTACAGGTGACGTGTTCTCTATAGTGAGGAGAATACACAATGATATCAGTGACCACAGGTTACATAGTTAGTACGGTCGAAAAAAGACATATGTCCATCAAGTTCAACCAGGGAATTAAGGGGTAGGGGTGTGGCGCGATAATGGGGAAGGGATGGGATTTTATATTTCTTCATAAGCATTAATGTTATTTTGTTCCAGGAATGTATCTAATCCTGTTTTAAAGCTGTTAATTGTTCCTGCTGTGACCAGTTCCTGAGGTAGACCGTTCCATAAATTCACAGTCCTCACGGTAAAGAAGGCGTGTCGCCCCTTGAGACTAAACTTTTTCTTCTCCAGACGGAGGGAGTACCCCCTCGTCCTTTGGGGGGGTTTAACCTGGAACAGTTTTTCTCCATATTTTTTGTATGGCCATTAATATACTTATATACGTTTATCATATCCCCCCTTAAACGTCTCTTCTCAAGACTAAACAATTGTAACTCCTTTAATCGCTCCTCATAGCTAAGATGATCCATGCCCCATATTAGTTTAGTCGCACGTCTCTGCACCCTTTCCAACTCCGCAGTGTCCCTTTTATGGACAGGTGCCCAAAACTGAACAGCATATTCCAGGTGAGGCCGTACCAATGCTTTATAAAGGGGGAGTATTATGTCCCTGTCCCTTGAGTCCATGCCTCTTTTGATACATGACAATATCCTGCTGGCTTTGGAAGCAGCAGCCTGACATTGCATGCTATTCTGTAGTCTGTGATCTACAAGTACACCCAGATCCTTCTCTACCAGTGACTCTGCCAGTTTAATCCCCCCTAAGACATACGATGAATGCAGGTTATTAGTACCCAGATGCATAACTTTACATTTATCCACATTGAACCTCATTTGCCAAGTGGATGCCCAGACACTTAGTCTATCCAAGTCATCCTGTAACTTATGCACATCCTCTATAGACTGTACCGTGCTACAAAGCTTGGTGTCATCTGCAAAGATAGAAACAGAGCTGTTAATACCATCCTCTTTATCATTGATAAATAAATTAAACTACAGCGGGCCCAGTACTGAACCTTGGGGTACACCACTAATAACCGGGGACCAATCAGAGTACGAATCATTGACCACCACTCTCTGGGTACAATCCATGAGCCAGTGTTCAATCCAGTTACAAACTAAAATTTCCAAACCCAAAGACCTTAACTTACCTGTCAGACGTCTATGAGGGACAGTATCAAATGCTTTAGCAAAATCCAGAAACACTATATCCACAGCCATTCCTCTGTCAAGGCTTCTACTCACCTCTTCATAAAAGCAAATTAGATTGGTTTGACAACTTCTATCCTTAGTAAACCCATGCTGGCTATCACTTATAATACAATTATCCCCTATGTATTCCTGTATGTAATCCCTTATAAGTCCTTCAAACAATTTACCCACAATGCACGTTAGACTTACCGGTCTATAGTTTCCTGGAGAAGACCTAGTGCCCTTCTTGAAGATTGGCACCACATTCGCCTTGCGCCAGTCCCTTGGCACAATACCAGACACCAGAGAATCTCTAAATATCATGAACAGGGTTACAGATATTACTGAACTTACCTCTCTAAGAACTCCTGGGTGCAATCCATCTGGCCCTGGAGATTTGCTTACATTTATATCACTTAACTTACCTTGTACCATCTCTACATTAAGCCAGTTCAGTACATTACATGATGTGTTACCAGCACTGACCTGGCCAATGTCAGCTCCTTCTTCCTTAGTATATACAGAACTAAAGAACCCATTCAGTAGCTCCGCTTTCTCTTGATCGCCTGTGACAACCTCCCCATTATCATTATTAAGGGGTCCTACATGCTCTGTCCTTGGTTTTTTGGCATTTATATATCTAAAAAAATATTTAGGATTAGTTTTGCTTTCTTTGGCCACCTGTCTCTCGTTTTGAATTTTTGCTGTTTTTATTACATTTTTACAGATTTTATTAAGCTCTTTGTACTGTTTAAATGTTATCACTGACCCATCGGATTTGTATTTTTTGAAGGCTATTTTTTTTGTTGTTTATTGCTCTTTTAACATCATTTGTCAGCCATGTAGGATTTAGTTTTAATAGTTTATATTTGTTCCCCTTTGGTATATATTTAGCTGTATAGTTATTTAGAGTTGATTTAAAGATGTCCCATTTACCTTCTGTATCAGTATTTGACAACACCTCCCCCCAGTCTATGTTCTGTAGTGCAGCTCTCAGCCCAGGGAAATTTGCCTTTTTAAAGGTATATGTTTTTGCCTGCCCCGCCTGTCTTTGTTTTCTACATTTTAAGTCAAAAGTAACTATATTGTGGTCGCTATTACCAATGTGTATCCTCCTCACTATAGAGAAGACGTCACCTGTAGTCACTGATATCATTGTGTATTCTCCTCACTATAGAGAACACGTCACCTGTAGTCACTGATATCATTGTGTATTCTCCTCACTATAGAGAACATGTCACCTGTAGTCACTGATATCAATGATACCAGTGACTACAGGTGACATCTTCTCCATAGTGAGGAGAATACACAATGATATCAGTGACTACAGGTGATGTGTTCTCTATAGTGAGGAGAATACACAATTATATCAGTGACATCTTCTCTATAGTGAGGAGAATACACAATGATATCAATGACTACAGGGGACATCTTCTCTATAGTCTTCCCTTATCTAATTCAGATGGTACATACCGCCAGGACTTGTTCTAGCTAAAACTTCTCTCTGCAGAATGTGACGCCCAGATTACTCCTCACTATGTAAGCGCATTCTCATCCTCTATATGAAATTAAGTATTATTATAAACCTGCCAGACACTGTATCCTCTAAATATAATACTACTATACACTATACTCTTTGATTATAAGCCTTCCATACACCGTACCCACTGAATATAATACTGCCACACATCTGTACATTTTGAATATAATACCAACACATACTGTACATTCTAAATATAAATCTGCCACATACTGTACCCCTGAATATAATACCGCCACACACTGTACCCTCTGAATATAATACCGCCACACACTGCGCCCTCTGAATATAATACTACCACAAACTGCGCCCTCTGAATATAACGTTGCCATACAGTGCACCCTCTGAATATAATACCACAACCGCAGTAACACCCCTCAACATCCGTTAGCTGATGCTATTACCACGGGAGGGGGTTATTGGTGGTGTTGCTAGTGGATGATGGGGGTGCTACTACTGGGGGGGTGTTGCTGGAGGATGATGAGGGTGCTACTGGCCATCCCCCCTGGCAGTATCACCCCCATCATCCATCGGCAGGATCATCCTCCTGGCAGGAGCACTGCCATCATCCACCATCAGGATCTGCTGATGGAGGTGCTACTGTGCTACTGCTGGGGGGGGGGGGGTGTTGCTAGTGGATGATTAGGGTGCTACTGCCAGGGGGGAGCATTAGGTAGGCAGCAGTTCCCCCACTTTAGGTAGGCAGCAGTTCCCCCACATTAGGTAGGTAGCAGTTTCCCCACATTAGGTAGCATATTTCCCCCACATTAGGCAGCATAGATTCCCCACATTTTGTACCAGTTCCCCCACATTAGGTAGCACAGATTCCCCACATTAGGTAGCACAGATTCCCCACATTAGGTAGCATAGACTCCCCACATTAGGTAGCATAGACTCCACCCATTTGGTAGTAGTTTCCCCACATTAGGCTGCAGATTCCCTTGCAGGTTCCCCACAATGGGTCAAAGTCTCCCCACATTAGATGGCTTTTTCAACCCCCCCCCCCCCCCCAAAAAAAAAACAAAAAAAACAAACACATACAACACAGAGAGACACACACGCAAACACACACACACACACACAGTCAGAGAGACACACACTCACAGACAGACACACACAGAGTCACAGTCACACACACACAGAGTCACACACACACAGTCTCACACACACAGAAAATAAGGCATACTTGGCACACCAGAAGGCCTCCTACATAATTCCAATACAAGAAATGATTGTTGGCAGGGGTATAGCTTAAAGCTCCTGGGTCCCCCTGCAACATTTATTACAGGTCCTCCTCACCTACTATCTGCCATAAATGTGACTACTGCCTCTGCCCCACCTTTATCTATGCTTCTGAATTAGGGAATGAGATATAAAAAAAAAAAAACAAAGTCACAGAGTTACACACACACACACACACACACACACACACACACAAAGAGTCAATAAGGCATACTTGGCACACCAGAAGGCCTCCTACATAATTCCAATACAAGAAATGATTGTGGGCAGGGGTGTAGCTTAACGCTCCTGGGTCCCCCAGCAACACACACACACAGTCACATACACACACACATAGAGTCACACACAAACACAGTTACACACACAGTCACATACACAGAGTCACACACAAACACAGTTACACACACAGTCACACACACACACAGAGTCACACACACACAGTCACATACATACACACACAGAGTCACACACACAGTCACACACAGACAGAGACACACAGACAGAAATAGAAACAGACACACACTCACCCATCCAGCGCAGCGCTCCATCTCTCCGGGAGCCCTGCAAGTGACGTCACTGACGTCCCATGCGTTGGTGCTGACGGATGGGCGCACAGCGGCGATGAAGGCCGGGGGGGGGGGGCGAGTGCTGACGGACGGGCGCACAGAGCAGGTAAAGGCCTGGGGGAGTTGCGTGCAGACGGATACCGCACAGCGCAGGTGAAGGCGGGGGTGGGGGGGTGGAGTTATGCTGACGGACAGGAGGCCGGTCGGGCACATATGGGGGGTGTCGGTGTAGCTGAGGAGGGGGGTGGGTGTCACCCCATTAGGTTGGTGTCACCCGGTGCGGGCCGCACCCGCCGCACCCGGGTCTCAACGCCACTGGGACCCATGGGATAGATTCATGGACAGGCAACCACCTTGACTTCTCATTCTTCCTAGGTTTTCTTTCTTCTTTTCTTTTCCTTTTCTCTTTTCTTCTCTTCTCTTCTCTTGTATGTACGTTCCCTAATGTGCACCCTCCCTCCCCCTTTTTTCCTGATGCGGATTGTTTGTTACCTCCTTTTCCCCTCCCCTCCCTCTTTTTCTTTCCTCATTTGCACCCTGCTGGTTCTGGTTTAGACCTCTTTCTGGTCTAACCTGAGTGATTGGCAAACTTTTGATTTTATATATTGCCTTGATTTATTCTGTTATTGTCTTTGACACACTGGGGGCTTTTCCCCAACATGTGCGATTATGTTGTCTTATTTTGTTGTGAAAACCCCAATAAAAATTTACAGTAAAAAAAATAAAAATAAAAAAATAGTACACTACTTAGAGGTAGGTATGTGGTGTGCACTTATGGGGGCAGAAAAATGCGCTACAGTACACTGAACCCCTTAACGACGCAGGATGTAAATGTATGTCCTGGTGAGCTGGTACTTAATGCTCCAGGACGTACAGGATGTCCGCCATTAACCCATCAGATGTCGTGATCAATACAGATCACGGCATCTGCAGCATTGCGGACACTAAAATGGATGATCGGATTGCCCGCAGCGCTGCCGCAGTGATCCGATCATCCAACATGGCAGCCGGAGGTCCCCTCACCTGCCTCCGCTGCCTTCCACGGGTCTTCTGCTCTGGTCTGCGATCGAGCAGACCAGGGCAGAAGATGACCGATAATACTGATCAGTGCTATGTCCTATGCATAGCACTGAACAGTATTAGCAATTGAATGATTGCTATAAATAAACCCCTCCCCAATAAATAGTAAATTGTCCCATTTTCCCTATTTCACCCCCAAAAAGTGTGAAAAAAATATTTTAGATACATATTTAATATTGCCGCATGCGTAAATATCCCAACTATTAAAATAAAATGTTAATGATACCGTACGGTGAACGGCGTGAACGTAAAAAAAAAGTCCAAAATAGCTTCTTTTTTATAACATTTTATTTAAAAAAATTAATTAAAAAAGTATTAAAAGTTTTATATGCGCAAATGTGGTATCAATAAAAAGTGCAGATCACGGTGCAAAAAATGAGCCCTCATACCGCCGCTTATACGGAAAAATGAAAAAGTTGTAGGTCTTCAAAATAAGGGTATTTTAAACGTACTAATTTGGTTGCGGTTAGTTTGCAATTCTTTTTAAGCGCAACTGTAATATAAAAGTATGTTATAATGGGTATCTTTTTAATTGTATTGACCCAAAGAATAAAGAACACATGTCATTTTTACCGTAAATTGTATGGCGTAAAAATGAAACCTTCCAAAATTAGCAAAATTGCGGTTTTCTTTTTAATTTCCCCACACAAATAGTATTTTTTTGGTTGTGCCATACATTTTATGGTAAAGTGAGAGATGGCATTACAACGGACAACTGGTCGCACAAAAAACAAGCCCTCATACTACTAGTCTGTGGATGAAAATATAAAAAAGAGTTATGATTTTATGAAGGCGAGGAGGAGAAAATGTAAAAATAAAATTGTCTGAGTCCCTAAGGCCCAAATGGGCTGAGTCCTTAAAGGGGTTATCCAGGAAAAAACTTTTTTTTATATATCAACTGCCTCCAGAAAGTTAAACAGATTTGTAAATTACCTAAAACCACTGGAGGAGGAGAGAGCACACCGTGCAGCTGAACATGCAGATATACGATACCGCTGGTGTACACTGGCAGCCTCCGGACCCCATAAATTACAAAGCAGCACCTGCGGGGTGCACACACTAGATAAAGTATCCAATAATACAATAAAAAAGAGGTAGCGTGCACTCACCGCGGGTAAACAGCTGCAGGCCCAAGGTCCGGGATCACCACGGCATAGACGGAGATGGTAAGGGGCGCTCAGAGGCTACGCCGGCTGTTTCGGACATAGGAACGTCCTTCTTCCGGCCTCAACGTTCACGTCATAGCGTTGCCCTTTTATGGAAGTCCGTGGATAATGTGAGTAACCATAGAAACATGTAAACTATGGGTAAACGTGTGGATCAAAAAGGAAGGTCCGGAAAAGCGAAAGTGAATAGAGAATGAAGGAAATAAGCTCCATTGCCAGATAATAGAGAATAGAGCTATTAATGTAAACTATACATAAATAGTGTTAACTATAATAAAAGTATAGACCTTAATATCAGCAAGTAGCTAGACCTGAAAAAGATTCCGGCGACGTCCTTCAATATCTACATAATGTCACCTGGACTAACCATTACCATCTTACTAGTATAGACGTTGAGAGCCTGTACACTCGCATCCCTATTGGTGCGGGTGTGCAGGCTTTCAGGTTCTTCCTCAGACAAGCAGGGAAATCCCCTACTTTCATAAATTTCATATCTGAAGCAATAACCATCATTCTAGAGAATAATTACTTCCAGTATGAGAACCAGTGGTTCCGCCAAAGGACAGGAACTGCAATGGGTACATCGGTCTCCTGTACCTTCGCGAACATCTTTCTTGCAGTATTTGAACATAAGTATATATTCTCAACTAACAACACCTATGTCAGTAACATTAAAGGATACAAGCGTTACATAGATGACGTGCTACTCCTTTGGGAAGGATCTGAGGACCACTTTAATAGTTTCGTCAGCTATCTAAACACTAACACAATGAACATGCGGTTTACATCCGTCTTCTGTCAAAGTCATTTGGACTTCCTTGATATTAGGATCATTAAAACACCTCAAGGCCTGCACACAGAGGGCTATAGGAAAGAAATAGCCCGCAACAGTTTACTTCATTTTAAGAGTTCACACCCTGCACACACCAAGCGTGCTATTCCCTTTAGTCAATTCTTGCGTCTAAAAAGGCTAAATAGTGAGCATATCTCTTATTTAGCGCAAGCAGAAGATCTAAAAAAACGTTTGTTGGCTCGCGGATACCCTGTCAATATCATTCAGACAGCATTCAATAAAGTCGAAGAAATGAACAGAAATGATTTGATACAGTATAAAAGATCCAAGAAAAACAAGAATCAAGAAACAGAGCGTAGATTTACTTTCTCATTTAAGAATACTCAAATGAACGATGTCATAAATTCTACCATCAGACGCTATTGGCATATATTATCTACCGATGAAGACTTGAGACAAGTTACAGCTCTATGTCTGTTAATTACCTACCGGAAGAATCAGACTATTGGTGAAAAACTTAAGCAACATACTTCACCCCTTAATGAATCTTGGCTACAGAACCTTTCTCCAGTGGGCAACCATCGCTGCGGATCCTGCAAATTTTGCAAATTCAACACAGGAGCTAAACACCTCACCCTCGGTGGTTATTCTATTTCTGTTAGACAATTAATCACATGCAAAACCACCTTTGTCGTTTATTACATAATCTGCCCTTGTCACAGATACTACATAGGAAAAACCAAGAGACAACTCTGTGCTAGGTTTCGCGAACATAAATACACGCTTTCTAAAGGAACAGGTCCCTCACGTTTAGCGAAACATCTGCACGAAATGCATAACAACGATATAGATGTTTTGCGTTTTGGTGGAATCGAAAAAATTCCAGTCCTTAACCAAGGAGGAGATAGAGAGAATATTCTTCTCCAATGTGAAGCACGCTATATTCTCAGATGTAGCGCTCTATACTTTTATTATAGTTAACACTATTTATGTATAGTTTACATTAATAGCTCTATTCTCTATTATCTGGCAATGGAGCTTATTTCCTTCATTCTCTATTCACTTTCGCTTTTCCGGACCTTCCTTTTTGATCCACACGTTTACCCATAGTTTACATGTTTCTATGGTTACTCAGGTTATCCACGGACTTCCATAAAAGGGCAACGCTATGACGTGAACGTTGAGGCCGGAAGAAGGACGTTCCTACGTCCGAAACAGCCGGCGTAGCCTCTGAGCGCCCCTTACCGTCTCCGTCTATGCCGTGGTGATCTCGGACCTTGGGCCTGCAGCTGTTTACCCGCGGTGAGTGCACGTTACCTCTTTTTTATTGTAGATTTGTAAATTACTTCTATTAAAAAATCTTTATCCTTTCAGTACTTATGAGCTTCTGAAGTTTAGGTTGTTCTTTTCTGTCTAAGTAATCTCTGATGACATGTGTCTGGGGAAACGCCCAGTTTAGAAGAGGTTTGCTATGGGAATTTGCTTCTAAACTGGGCGTTTCCCGAGACACGTGTCATCAGAGATTACTTAGACAGAAAAGAACAACCTTAACTTCAGAAGCTCATAAGTACTGAAAGGATTAAGATTTTTTAATAGAAGTAATTTACAAATCTGTTTAACTTTCTGGAACCAGTTGATATATATAAAAAAAAGTTTTTTCCTGGAATACCCCTTTAATTATCTGCCTCCTCGTCGTCCGATCGGTAATCCAAAGTTCCAGTCAGCCATGGCAGTCTGGAGCAATGGAGCATCGATAATACTAAATGCTATGCTATGACATAGCATTTAACAGTGTGTGCAATCTGAAAAAAAAAAACTAAAAGTTAAAATGATTTAACCCCTTCCCTAATAAAAGTTTGAATCACCTCCCTTTTCACATTAACATTTTAGTTAGTTATGACTTATGAGTTATAAGTTATGAGCCATGAGTAATGAGCTATGAGTTGTTATAAGCCTTACGAATAAAGAATTAAGAAGGTGGGGGAAGAGGGAAGCGATCGGCGAATGGAGAGATGACTGCAGGAATGAGTCAGTTAAGTTTTGTGAGTGAGTAGGCACTGTTAAACATTTGCTATATTTAATATATATTTATATATAAAAATTTAAACAAACATAAACATATGTGATATTGCCGAGTGCGTAAATGTCCGACCTATAAAAATGTATTGTTACTTTAAGTAAATAGAAAAAAGAAGAAAAAAATGTTTTCAGCTCACCACTGTGCGGTACTGGACAGGCAGAAGCTTCATAAGGTGCAGAGGGCAGGGTAGGCAAACAGCGGGCCGGGTCCCGGAATCCAATGAAGGAAAGGAGAGCAAACAAGTAAGGGCCTACAGCTGCTCCACAAATGTGAATTAAAAAGTGGCTAAAACTTGACTTTTATTTATTATTTTTTTTATTTTCAAATATTAGGTTCTTGTTCACATACATGCGGTTGTGCATACTTCCATGAGATTCCAGACAACCAGTAATATTTATATATATTCATGGCATTCAGGGATTGTTGGTAATTTCCACATGTTTGGCCCTCTGATAGCATTTGTACTTATTCCTCAGCTATGCTGTATTCATATATATATATACACATATTTTTTTCATACATACGAGTGATGACGCTGTATGGTACATATGTATACGATATTATCACCACCATGTACATCATGTCACGTACGTTATCTATCTAGCTGGACACCACACATACGTAATTACCTCCATCCGGATTTATTCGCCTAGCCACCTACATTAAGTTATTTTGTACTTGTTCACATATCGATTTTGATCGATTAGAATGCAGACTGACTGGTATTATAAACTAATTAATGTTTTATTTTAATATGGTCTATGTTTTTCCATAGATATAAAAAAAAACGTTATTTGTTGCTCTTTATGGCGTTTACATACACATGTTTCGCTCTACCATTTGTGTTTTGCTTTTGGCATTGAAACACATGATTCATGTATACTTTTTGTATTTATGCTATTTAACTTTTTTGCTATTTTGCTATAAACTTAATGGATCAGCAATTGTATATTTATGATCCAGTACATACACATGCGTTATGTTGAATGCCTGTTTTCCACACATGCCTCTTTTTCTATAAGTGTCCAGTCCGTGTTTTGTGGCTTTGTTACCGGTCAAGCATGGATTACACACGTCATTCATCTTCCGGATTCCAGGTTCTCTGGTTCTGTTGGGCTCATTATTGGCTTACACTATATAAGGGGCACATGCCTGTATATTTTTGTATATATAGAAACAGACATACAACTGGGAATTGCACTTAAAAAGTTCTTTATCACAATATTTATCCATGTACAAACTTGAAATGAGATATACAGAACATAATCACCCGGTGCTCAATGAACTGCTCAGAGGTAATTCCACTCGGTGTCTTCAGAACTCTCCATCCCAGACTTGCTGCTTGTCGGACGGTGTGTTCCTGGCCATGTGGACACTAATTCTGAGGGGGGATGGAATGCATGCGAGCTGCTGGACCTTTCAGGAGTCTCCTCCCTTTCTCCCTGCTATTATTACCTAAAGGGGGGGGGGGTCACTAAGGAGACTGCTATTATTACCTAAAGGGGGTCACTAAGCAGACTGCTATTACTACCTGAAGAGGGATCGGATTGCTATTACAACCTAAAGGGGGTCACCAAGGGGACTGCTGTTACTACCTAAAGGGGGTCACTAAGGGGACTGCTAAAGGGGGTCACTAAGGGGACTGCTATTACTACTTAAAGGGGGTCACTAAGGGGACTGCTATTATTACATGAAGAGGAAGTCGGATTGCTATTACAACCTAAAGGGGGTCACCAAGGGGACTGCTGTTACTACCTAAAGGGGGTCACTAATGGGACTGCTATTATGAACTAAAGGGGGGAGGTCACTAAGGGGAATTGCTATTCCTACCTAGATGGGGGTCACTAATAAGACTGTAACATAGTTCATAAGGTTGAAAAAAGACCAGAGTCCATTAAGTTCAATCTATAACCCTAATAAGTCCCTACTGAGTTGAGTTGATCCAGAGGAAGGCAAAAAAAAACTCATACTCGAGGTAAAAATTCCTTCCTGACTCCAAATATGGCAGTCAGAATAGATCCCTGGATCAACGTCCTGTCCCTATAAATCTAGTATACATAACCAGCGATGTTATTTTTCTCCAAAAATGCATCCAGGCCCTTTTTGAACTTTTTTACAGAGTTCACCATGACCACCTCCTCAGGCAGAGAATTCCATAGTCTCACTGCTCTTACAGTAAAGAACCCCGATCTGTGCTGGTGTAGAAACCTTCTTTCCTCTAGACGTAGAGGATGCCCCCTTGTTATGGATACAGTCCTGGGTATAAATAGATCATGGGAGAGATCTCTGTACGGTCCCCTGATATATTTATACATAGTTATTAGGTCGCTCCTACACCTTTTTTCTTAACTAAATAACCCTTATTCTGATAATCTTTCTGGGTACAGTAACCCCCTGACATGCGATGGCCCCGACATATGATCAAATCGACATACGATGGCCTCTCAGAGGCCATCGCAAGTCGATGTCAGCATCGATATACAATGCTTTTATATGTCGGGGCCATCGCATTAACTGCTATCCGACAGCGCAAAATGCGTAAGCTGCTGTCGGATAGCAGTTTAAGCATCCCGGACAGGTTCGCTTACCTATCCCCGCTGCTCCGGGTCCACTTCGGGATCCTCCGGCGTCTTCTGCATCTTGTCCAGGGTCCGGGCCTCGCTTTCTGGCGTCGTTATTACGTAGCTACGCACGCCGTGCCGGCGCAGCAGCGTAATAACATCACCAGAAAGCGTGGCACGGACCCTGGAGAAGATGTGGAAGACACCGGAGGATCCCGAAGAAGACGCTGGAGCAGCGGGACAACATCAGGAGCCCCTGGGACAGCATCGGGAGCTGTGAGGACGTGGTCTGGAGAGGCGGGGACAGGTGAGTATAACTTCCTATGCTTTACATTGCACGCATCCCTCAACATACAATGGATTCGACAAACGATGGGTCATTTGGAACGAATTACCATCCTATGTTGAGGGACCACTGTACTGTAGTCCTCCCATTCCCTGTATTACCCTGGTTGCCTGTCTTTGAACCCTCTCCAGCTCCACTATATCTTTCTTGTACACTGGTGCCCAGTACTATACACAGTATTCCATGTGTGGTCTGACTAGTGATTTGTACAGCGGTAGAATAATTTCCTTGTCGTGGGCATCTATTGATGTACCCCATGATTTTATTTGCCTTGGCAGCAGCTGCCCGACACTGGTCGCTACAGCTAAATTTACTGTTAACTAAGACTCCCAAGTCCTTTTCCATGTCAGTCGTCCCAAGTCTGCTCACATTTAATACATAATGACAGCGCAGATTTTTCTTCTCCATGTGCATTACCTTACATTTATCAGTGTTGAACCTCATCTGCCACTTCCCAACCCAAACTTCCAATGTATCCAGATCCATTTGTAACAGTGCACTGTCCTCTATAGTGTTTACCGCTTTACAGAGTCTAGTATCATGTGCAAAGATTGCTACTTTACTATTCAACCCCTCTTCCAGGTCATTAATTAATATATTATATAGGACAGGACCTAAGACATACCCCTGTGGTACCCCACTAGTAACAGTCACCCAATCAGAATAAGTACCATTAATAACCACCCTCTGTTTCCTATCACTTTGCCAGTTACTTACCCACTTACACACATTCTCCCCCAGCCCAATCCCTCTGATTTTATGCACCAACCTTTTATGTGGAACCGTATGAAATGCTTTGGAAAAATCCAGATATACGACATCCAGCGATTGCCCCTGGTCCAGTCTGGAGCTCACCTCCTCATAAAAGCTGATCAGGTTAGTTTGACAGGACCGATCCCTCATAAAGCCATGCTGATATGGAGTGATACATTTATTTTTATCAAGCTATTCCAAAATAGCATCTCTTAGAAAACCCTCAAACAATTTACATACAACGGAGGTTATTACTATCTAAAGGGGGTCACTAAAGGGACTGCTATTACCACCTAACGGGGTTCACAAAAGGGACTGCTATTACTACCTAATGGGGGTCACTAAAGGAAACTGCTTTTACTACCCAAAGGGGTAGTCACTAAAGGGGTCTGCTATTACTACCTGAAGGGGGTCACTAAGAGGACTGCTATTACTACCTAAAGCCGGTCACTAAAGGAGAATGCTATTACTACCTAAAGGAGGTTATTAAATGGGGCTGATATTGCTACTTAACCCCTTAAGGACTCAGGGTTTCTCCGTTTTTGCACTTTCGTTTTTTCCTCCTTACCTTTAAAAAATCATAACCCTTTCAATTTTCCACCTAAAAATCCATATTATGGCTTATTTTTTGCGTCGCCAATTCTACTTTGCAGTGACATTAGTCATTTTACCCAAAATTGCACGGCGAAACGGGAAAAAAAAATAATTGTGCGACAAAATCGAAAAAAAAAACGCAATTTTGTAACTTTTGGGGGCTTCCGTTTCTACGCAGTGCATATTTCGGTAAAAATTACACCTTATCATTATTCTGTAGGTCCATACGGTTAAAATGATACCCTACTTATATAGGTTTGATTTTGTCGCACTTCTGGAAAAAATCATAACTACATGCAGGAAAATTTATACGTTTAAAAATGTCATCTTCTGACCCCTATAACTTTTTTATTTTTCCACGTACGGGGCGGTATGAGGACTCATTTTTTGCGCCGTGATCTGAAGTTTTTATTGGTATTTATTTTTGTTTTGATCTGACTTTTTGATCACTTTTTATTCATTTTTTAATGTTATAAAAAGTTACCAAAATACGCTTTTTTGGACTTTGGAATTTTTTTGCGCGTACGCCATTGACCGTACGGCTTAATTAATGATATATTTTTATAGTTCGGACATTTACGCACGCGGCGATACCACATATGTTTATTTTTATTTTTTTTTACACTGTTTTATTTTTCTTATGGGAAAAGGGGGGTGATTCAAACTTTTATTAGGGAAGGGGTTAAATGACCTTTATTAACACTTTTTTTTAACTTTTTTTTTGCAGTGTTATAGGTCCCATAGGGACCTATAACACTGCACACACTGATCTCTCATCCTGATCACAGGCGTGTATTAACACGCCTGTGATCAGCATTATCGGCGCTTGACTGCTCCTGCCTGGATCTCAGGCACGGAGCAGTCATTCGTCGATCGGACACCGAGGAGGCAGGTAAGGGCCCTCCCGGTGTCCGATCAGCTGTTCGGGACACCGCGATTTCACCGCGGCGGTCCCGAACAGCCCGACTGAGCAGCCGGGATACTTTCAGTTTCACTTTAGAAGCGGCGGTCAGCTTTGACCGCCGCTTCTAAAGGGTTAATACCGCACATCGCCGCGATCGGCGATGTGTGGTATTAGCCGCGGGTCCCGGCCGTTGATTAGCGCCGGGACCCACGCGATATGATGCGGGATCGCGGCGCGATCCCGCTTCATATCGCGGGAGCCGGCGCAGGACGTAAATATACGTCCTGCGTCGTTAAGGGGTTAAAAGGAATTACTACTACTACCTAAAGGTGGCTGCTGCTACTACCTAAAAGAGGGTTGCTACTAATTTATGTGGGGGGCTTCAACTATGTACATGGAACTGCAAATTTATACAAGGTGCAACTATGTACAAGGGTACCTACCTACAGGGAGTAGCCTCTACTTATAGGAGGCCTCTACTACCTACAGGGGGCAGCTATCTACAGGGAGTAACTACCTACAGGTGGCACCTACCTATTCGGGGCACCTGTGTAATGAGGGAAACAACGTGAAAGGGTTATTAATACGGTTTTGTGCACATAAGGTGCTGGAAAAGGGGGGGGTGTCTAAAATGTTTGGCCTGCAGGTTCTGTGGAGATGAGCTGTGGTTGGAAGAAATCATCATGACAGTCTGGGCCGGATGGAGAAGAAAAAGGAAAGTGACTTACTCAATTAGAGAAGACGTTGTAACTGATGTAACTGTATGTACTCACTTATATAGTCTGTAGAGCCGGGGTGACTACTGTCTGTGTACAGTGGTGTTATCTAGTTACTATATAGTAGTAAGCGTGTAGTCATTGTGTGATGCAATTATTTTCCCCTTGTATAGTGATGTTATTAGTGATACTGGTCTGTGTATAGTGGTTTTATTCAGTGTCCTTATGGTGGTATTATCCAATCACTATATAGAGGTAATGTGTAGTCATGGTATGGTGGAATTATTTGTTCCTTATATAGTGGTTTTATTCAGTATCAGTATGGTGGTATTATAGAAGTGGTCATGGCATGGTGCAAATATTTGTCCCTTGATATAGCATTGTTTAGAGATGAGTGAAGTTACAGAAATTCGATTTGTCACAAACCTCGCTGCTCGGCGGTTACTGACTTTAGCCTGCATAAATTAGTTCAGCTTTCAGGTGCTCCAGTGGGCTGGAAAAGGTGGATACAGTCCTAGGAGACTCACTGGAGATCAGGTAAAAATGCAACTTCTCTTTATTCCCACAATGCAATGCGTTTTGCGGAAGTTCCGCTTCATCAGGCATAAGGATTAGGACAAGATGTGGGGATTTTATAGGGAAAATACTTAACCCTTTACGGTAGAGGTATTAACCCTTCACAATATCTATCATACATGCACATACATATTAACTCCTTAAGGACGTAGGGCGTACCTGTACGCCCTACGCCCGGTCCCAGTGTTTAAAACGGGGTCACGCCGTGACCCCACATCACACCGGGTCGGTCCCGGCTGCTAATCATAGCCGGGACCCTGGGCTAACAGCGCGCGGCATCGATCTTTGTGCTGCGCGCTGTTAACCCTTCAGAGGTGGCGATCAAAGTTGACCGCCACGTCTGAAAACGAAAGTAAACGCTTCCTGGCAGCTCAGTCAGGCTGATAGGGACGTCATGATAAAATCGCGATGTTCCGATCAGCTGGGACGCAGGCGGAGGTCTCCTTACCTGACTCCACGGCGTTCGATCGTCGATTGATTGCTCCAAGCCTGAGCTACAGGCTTGAGCAATCAAGCCCCTATCTGACTGATCCGTGCAAAGCTATGGCTTTGCAGGGATCAGCATAGGAGATCAGTGTGTGTGCAGTGCTATAGCTCCCTATGGAAGCTATAGCACTTCAAAAAAAGTGAAAAAAAAAAGTTAACAAAGGTCATTTAACCCCTTCCCTAATAAAAGTTTAAATCACCCCCCTTTTTCCATTAAAAAAAAAACTTGGTAAATAAAAACAAACATATGTGGTATCGCCGCGTGCGAAAATGTCCGAACTATAAAAATATATCGTTAATTAAATCAGTCCAAAATAGTGTATTTTTGGTCACTTTTTATATAATGAAAAAATGAATAAAAAGTGATCAAAAAGTCTGATCAATACAAAAATCATACCGATAAAAACTTCAGAACACGGCGCAAAAACTGAGCCCTCATACCGGCCCGTATGCAGAAAAATAAAAAAGTTTTTAACATATAAATGTTCCTGCATGTAGTTATGATTTTTTCCGAAGTACGACAAAATCAAACCTATAGAAGAAGGGTATCATTTTAACCGTATGGATCTACAGAATAAAGATAAAGTGTTATTTTTACCGAAAAATGCACTGCGTAGAAACGGAAGCCCCCAAAAGTTACAAAATGAAATTTTCTCTTCAATTTTGTCGCACAATGAATTTTTTTCCCGTTTCGCCGTGGATTTTTGGGTAAAATGACTAATGTCACTGCAAAGTAGAATTGGTGGTGCAAAAAATAAGCCATCATATGGAATTTTATGGGCAAAATTTAAAGCGTTATGATTTTTAGAAGGTGATGAGGAAAAAATGAAAATGCAAAAACGGAAAAACCCTGTGTTCTTAAAGGGGTTCTCCAGTGCTAACACATCTTATCCCCTATCTTTTGGATAGGGGATAAGATACCTGATCGCGGGAGTCCCACCGCTGGGGACCCCCGGGATCTTGCACGCGGCACCCCGTTTGTAATCAGTCCCCGGAGCGTGTTCGCTCCGGGTCTGATTACAGGCGACCACCGGGCCGGCGGCATGTGACGTCACGCCTCCGCCCCCATGTGATGTCACGCTCTGCCCCTCAATGCAAGCCTACGGGAGGGGGCATGACAGCTATCACGCCCCCTCCCGTAGGCTTGCATTGAGGGGCGGAGGCGTGACGTCACACGCCGCCCGCCCTGTGGTCGCCGGTAATCAGACCCGGAGCGAACACGCTCCGGGGACTGATTACAAACGGGGTGCCGCATGCAAGATCACGGGGGTCCTCAGCGGCGAGACTCCCGCGATCAGGCATCTTATCCCCTATCCTCTGGATAAGGGATAAGATGTGTAAGCACCGGAGAACCCCTTTAAGGGGTTAAGCAAAAGATAATACATTCTATAAATACAAAAAATTCCTTACATATAAATATGAAGAATATATATATATAAAAGAATACATAAAGAATACATAAAAATATATATAGGGTACATTACATGCCCATATCAAATTTTCATATTTCCGCAAAACTTATTATTTTCACAAAAAAAAACTTTTATAAAATATATAAAAATTTATATAGACATGATTAAAATTATTTAATCACTAAAAGAAAATAAAAAAATACATATATCAACGAGCATTTTCTAAGGTTTCATTTAAACCGTCAGGAACCAAAGTGGAAAGGGTAAAAATCTAGTATGCGTCCCTATTATTTACACTTTGTATTCGGTTTGGAGAATTTTGCGGTATTGTTTCCAAGATAAATAATTTTAACTGATCAATCATTTTAATTCCAAAATAATTATTTGTCAGGCGAAATTGAAAAATAAAACACCATTCTACAAATTTTAGCCTGTTTGTACACTCATACACATAAATTTATCAATTACACTCATACACATACAATTTCAACAGTCACGCTAATATACTTTCACATATTCTTAAAACAATATAGATTAGCTTAATAATTTATATAATATACCGTATTTATCGGGGTATACCACGCACCAGCCTACAACACGCACCCTCATTTTACCAAGGATATTTGGGTAAAAAAAGTTGTTTACCCAAATATCCATGGTAAAATGAGGGTGCGTGTGTGTGCGCGCGTGTATACCCCAATACACCCCCAGGAAAGGCAGGGGTAGAGAGGCCGTCGCTGCCCGCTTCTCTCCCCCTGCCTTTCCTGGGGTCTAGAGCCCTGCTGCCGCCGCTTCTCTCCCGCTGGCTATCTGCGCCGCTGCCCGTTCTCTCCCCCTGACTATCGGTGCTGGCGCCCCATTGCCGGCGCCGATAGCCAGGGGGAGAGAAGCGGCGCCGGCAATGGGGCAGCGGCGCCGACAGCCAGGGGGAGAGAAGGGGCAGCGGCACCCATTGCCGGCGCCGCTGCACCGTTGCCTCCCCCATCCCCGGTTGCATAATTACCTGTTGCCGGGGTTGGGTCCGCGCTGCTTCAGGCCTCTGGCGTGCGTCCCCTTCGTCGTTGCTGTGCATCATGCACCGCGCCGTACAGCGCATAGCAACGACGCAGGGGACGCACACCGGAGGCCTGAAGCAGCGCGGACCCGACCCCGGCAACAGGTAATTATGCAACCGGGGATGGGGGGAGGCAACGGGGCAGCGACGCCGGCAATGGGTGCCGCTGCCCCTTCTCTCCCCCTGGCTGTCGGCGCCGCTTCTCTCCCCCTGGCTATCGGCGCCGGCAATGGGGCGCCGGCACCAATAGTCAGGGGGACAGAACGGGCAGCGGCACCGATAGCCAGGGGGAGAGAAGGGCCGGCAGCAGCGCTCTAGACCACAGGAAAGGCAGGGGGAGAGAAGCGGGCAGCGACAGCCTCTCTCCCCCTGCCTTTCCTGGGGGTGTATCGGGGTATACACCCGCACACACGCACCCTCATTTTACCATGGATATTTCCTTCTCTCCCCCTGTCTGTCGGCGCCGATAGCCAGGGGGAGAGAAGGGCCGGCAGCAGGGCTCTAGACCCCAGGACAGGCAGGGGCAGAGAAGCCGGCAACGCTGGCTGTCTCTGCACCTGCAAAGCCGCTGCAGTTCATTGATTTAAAGCGCCTGCTTTAAATAATTGAACTGCAGCGGCTTATCGGCGTATAACACGCACATAGACTTTAGGCTAAAAATGTTAGCCTAAAAAGTGCGTGTTATACGCCGATAAATACGGTAATACCTTTTTGCAGTTATACTGAATACAAAGGTGGAGGATAATAAAATGTGCTTTAATGTTTCATTTTCTTTTGAAAAGTTTGGTTCGCTGGACTTGCCAAACTTTTCGAAAATCACGAGTACGGCTCGGTTTGACTCCAATCAGCCATGAAATAAGCCCCTAAACATGTTTAACCCCTTCAGGACCAAGCCCATTTTCACCTTAAGGACTAGGCCAATTTTATTTTTCGTTTTTTCCAATTTTAGTTTTCGTTTTTTCCTCCTCACCTTCTAAAATCCATAACTCTTTTATATTTCTATCTGCAGACCCATATAAGGGCTTGTTTTTTGCGTGACCAATTGTACTTTGTAATGAAATCTCTCATTCTACCATAGAATGTGCGGCGAACTCCCCCAAAAATTTTTTAGGGAGGAAATTTTTAATGAAAACCACAATTTTGCCCATTTTAGAGGGTTTCGTTTTCACACTGTACATGTTACGGTAGAAATGACATGTTCTTTATTCTGTGGGTCAATATGATTAAAATGATACCCATGGGTAGATACTTTTGTATTTTTGTACCGCTTAAAAAAAAAAATCTAAAACTTTTTATACAAAATCAGTAATCTAAAATTGCCCTATTTTGACCATCATTAACTTTTTCATTTTTCCGTATATAGGGCGGTATGAGGGCTCAATTTTTGCGCCATCATCTGCATTTTTTATTGATACCACATTTGCATATATAAAACTTTTACATAATTTTTTATACATTTAAAAAAAAAAATGTGACAAAAAAAAGCTGCATTTTTGGTCTTTTTTTATTTTTTACATTTACGCTGTTCACCGTATGGGATCAGTAACATTATATTTTGATAGATCAGACATTTGCGCACGCGGCGATAACAAACATGTTTATAAAAAAAATTACACTTTTTGGGGGTAAAATGGGAAAAACTGTCAATTTTCATTTTTATTGGGGGGGGGAGGGGATTTTTCACTTTTCTTTACTTTTTATTTTTACATTTTTCACCTTTTTTTTTTTTAACACTTTTTATTTCCCCATAGGGGACCATCTATAGCAATCATGTGATTGCTAATACTGTTCAGTGCTATGCATAGGACATAGCACTAATCAGTATTATCGGCTATCTCCTGCTGTGGTCTGCTCGATCTAAGACCAGAGCAGGAGACGTCGGGAGACAGACGGAGGCAGGTGAGGGAACCTCCATCCGCCATTACAGATGATCGGATAGCCGCGGAAGCACTGCGGGTGATCCGATCATCTATTTTAACATGCGCATTGCCACAGATGCCGGGATCTGTACTGATCACAGCATCTGAGGAGTTAATGGCGGACATCCTCACGATCGCGGATGTCGGCCATTACAGGCAGATCCCTGGCTGCTGATAGCAGCCGGAACCTGCCGTGTATGACACGAGCACCGCTCCGATGCTCGCGGTCATACACAGGAAGTAAATCTATGTCCTGGTGCACGAAGTACCGCCAAGCCAGGACGTACATTTACGTCTGTGGTCGTTAAGGGGTTAAAACACTGCCGAACACCTCTAAACGCCATGTCTAACACTGTTAGGAATGTATTCAAGTAGTTTTAAAGTGTTTTTAAGGCTTAGTTATGGTGACATATGGTAACCCATATGTCACCATAACTAACTATTACAGCTTACCTATTTTTTTTTAGCTTATTCACTCCAAAATAAAGTGGCATAAAGTATCCCTGGTTGTCAGCAGATGCATGCCGGTGTTAAGACGCAGTGGCTTTTTCCAAGCATGCCAAACATTATTCCTTTTTGTGGGAGTAGCAAGAGGTTGTTAGTCTAGCAAGTGAAGAAGATGGCATGGATTCTTCCAAGTGTTCCAAAAATGATCCTTTAATTGGGAGTAGCAACAGAGTTGGCGTTCTAAGAGTGAAGACTGAAGAAAAATAGCTCTTGAATAAAAAAACTAAAAAATTATCCCTTTTCTGGGTTGTGTATGTGTAGACCTCGGTGGAAGTAGGGTGTTGGTGGATTGGTGTTACTATTAGTAGCCCGCGTACAGCAGGTGGTGGCTGACTGATGTTAATAGCATACAGGATGAGATGGCGGAATGATATCACTAGCGTACAACATGAGATGGTGGACAGATGTCACTAGCATCCAGCAGGGGTGGTGGTTGATCCATGCCTGATTCATTTTAGTATGTCAGTTTTTCCACGCTACTGGTTGACAATCTCGTTCGCTTCAGGGTGACCACACCACCTGCTGCGCTGAAAACTCTCTCCGAAGCTACACCAGAGGGTAGACAAGACAGAACACTCATGGCAAATTGGGCAAGTTCTAGCCAATGGTCTAATCTGGTGAGCCAGAAGTTTATGGGGTCTGGGCTTATGGTGTCTGTCAGAGAAAAGGCTCTGCTAAAGTAGGCCTCCACTTGGTTGTTCAGGTTGTGGTTTACATCCCTTTGATGACTCATGTCAGGGAGCATACAGGATGCAGAAACTTCGCCATCATGTGCTTAAACGTCACTGCTGCTACTGATGCTCCTGCCTCTTGCTGGGGTAGTGCTGGCAGAGGTAGTGGAGCGATGACTCTGTGGAGAGCAGAGACTGGACCCCCATTTCAGCAGGTGTTTGTAGCTGGAAAGCCATGGCAGGCTGGCTGCGTAGCTTCTCCTTATACAAATCCAATTTAGCCTTCTCAGAAGGTGAGAGAAATTCCCCCATTTTGGGTTTATACTGTGGGTCTAGGAGTGTGGCTATCCAGTACTGTTTTCTTCCCTTCAAGCCCACAATCCTGCAAGCAGGAAAGCATACACCTAGCCATCCTTGCCAGCTTTTCTGAGTGCCCAGCTTGTTCCACCTCTGTCCCATACTGCCAAGGTTGGTCATGCTCCTCTTCATCCTCATCAGTGTCGCCTTGAGTAAGTTCCTTGTCCACTCTCTCTTCCATAGAGTCCATCTCCAAATTCTCCTCCTCAGGTTCCACTACCTACTCATCCAACTCCTCCTCCTCAAGGAGAACATACTGCTGGCTTCAATACATGTAGTATCCTCTTTCCCTCCTTCTTCCATCATCACCTTCAGCATCTGCTCCAAAAGGAATATCAGAGGCATTAAATACCCAATGCCTCTGATATTCAAAAGGAACAAGCACAAGTTTCCCTGATTAGCTTCCAATCCCTGAGCTGTAAATCACACTCGCTCCAGAAATCTTCTTAAGGTTGAGTGAGAAAGTCGGTCACCACTTTGCACTGCTGGTAGAGGTGGTCCAACATGTGTAATGTGGAGTCCACCATGTTGGAACATCGCAAATAAGGTGTTGTTGTGTAAGAGCCTTTTGGCTCTGTAGGTGAATCAAGTCATGTTTAAAAGCATATGAACTGCTAAACCGAACAGATTTTCCTGCATGTAGACACCACTGGCTTGACACTTGGACAAGTTAAGAAACATTTGACCACAAGGTTTAATTTAGCACATGTGCCAAATGGGGAGAGTGTGCCATTGCCACCTAGACGCAGTGCTTTGACTTTGTTTGTGGCGTTTTCGGTGACGACCTTTCCCAATGTTAGTTTATGACTTGGGAACCAGTGTGAAACCTCTTGTTGCAGACAGGACAGCAGCTCCTCCACCATGTGGCTTTTCTCACCCAGACTCAGCAGGTGTAACACAGCATGGCAACGCTTGATTTTGCAGCGATGAAAGGAGAGTGGGAGAGGAGGAGGAGGAGAACAAGCTGCGTTCTTCCCTGTGGGGTGCAAGATGTCTGTGGAGAAGGAGGATCGTCGCAACTGTGTCACTACTATTTCCTGGCCTCATTGCGGTTGAGCCTCGTTCTGCAGGATGTTGACCCAGTGGGCTGTAAAAGACATCTATTTCCCCTGGCTGTAGCTACTACTCCACGTATCAACCGTGGCATGCACTGTTCTTCACACAGATATGTTCATGGAGTGGCCCACCCTCTCCGCCACATGATTGAGCAAAGTGGCGACAGCTTTCTTTGCAAATTAATGGGACTAGGTATGCGCCACCTCGGCTGGGCACACCCCATTAATTGCCTGAAGGCCGTGGAGTCAATAATATGGTATGGGGGGCTTGCACTACCAACAACTTTGCCAAGTAGGAATTGAAGATGATCTTTGCAGATGATGGCCTCCGGTGTGCGTCCCCTGCGTCGTTGCTATGCACTGCACGGCGCGGCGCACTGACGTCATGGGCCGCGCTGTGCAGCGCATAGCAACGACGCAGGGGACGCACACCGGAGGCCTGAAGCAGCGCGGACCCGACCCCGGCAACAGGTAATTATGCAACCGGGGATGGGGGGAGGCAACGGGGCAGCGACGCCGGCAATGGGTGCCGCTGCCCCTTCTCTCCCCCTGTCTGTCGGCACCGCTTCTCTCCTCCTGGCTATTGGCGCCGGCAATGGGGCGCCGGCACCGATAGTCAGGGGGACAGAACGGGCAGCGGTGCCGATAGCCAGGGGGAGAGAAGGGCCGGCAGCAGGGCTCTAGACCCCAGGGCAGGCAGGGGCAGAGAAGCTGGCAGCGCTGGCTGTCTCTGCACCTGCAAAGCCGCTGCAGTTCATTGATTTAAAGCGTCCGCTTTAAATCATTGAACTGCAGCGGCTTATCGGCTTATAACACGCACAAAAATTTTAACCTAAAAAGTGCATGTTATACGCCGATAAATATGGTAGTTGCTGCCTGAATATGCTTAGTGGGTGGGTAGCACAGATCAATGCCCCTCACTGTCTACTGTAGCTTGTTCAGGAACACTATTATAATCACAAAACACTACTGTGTTCACAGGCCCTATAGGCATGTATAGTTGCCACTTGAATACGCCTTGTGGGTGAGTGGGTGGCACAGATCACTGCACCTCAATGGCTACTGTAGCTGGTTCATGAACACTATTAGAGTCACAAATCACTACTGTCTTCACAGGCCCTATAGACATATATAATTGCCACTTGAAGACACTTTGTAGGTGGGTGGCACAGATCAATGCATCTCACTGGAGCTGGTTCAGGAACACTTCAATTCAGGTATATGCTGTATGAGCCTTGAAAAAGGATTTAGATTTGTGGTAGAGGCTGTGATTAAGCTATTTTGGTGTATAGCAGCTCCTATAGGATTCTTGCATGGGGATTGAATCCTGTTCACACACACACACACACACACACACACACACAGTGTCTCTTTCTAATCTGTATCTCTCTCGCTATCTTTCTAATCACTAACTATCCCTATTTCTTCTCTCTTTCTCATCTGTACCTCTCTCTTTCTAAACACAGGCTGTCCCTATTACTGCTTCTCCTGCCCTCTTTAGTAGCTCAGTCGCTCTGAATGCTGTGGGTGACGTCACTGGCCTTTTATCTATGTCCCTTGCTGCATCCTATTGGCCTTTGTGCTGACTGACACATGAAAGCAGCCAATCACATGATAGACCTGGGTTATCATGTGATCTGCTGCTTTCCCTACGCCATCTCACCACACCCTGACCACCCTGCTTCTTCCTTCTGCCTAAAAAACATGCTTTCACAGTTTTTCGTGCTATTTACCGACTCATGCAAGCTGAACCAGTAAAAGCCTGGGAGTTTGCCGAGCCGGAAAACTTCTAAAATTCGGGTTCACCGGATTCGGCTTGCTCAACTATAATTAAGTCCATGGGGGTTCAGAGAGTTCAGTCTAAAAATCCATTACATCTGAAGGGTAACCTTCATAAGGGTGGGATCTTTATTATGAAGGTTTTTAACCCTTTAAGGACCAAGGACATATGAGTACGTCCTTGGTCCCGCTCCCGTGATATAACACGGGTTCCCACGGTGACCCCGCATCATATCACGGCAGGCCCGGCCTCATAGTGAAGCCGGGACCCACCGCTAATAGTGAGCGGCACTGATCGCGGTGCCGCGTGCTATTAACCCTTTAGCCGCGCGCTCAAAGCTGAGCCACGTGGCTAAAAGTGAAAGTAAAAACTGCCGGTTAGCTCAGTGGGCTTGTCGGGATAGCCACGGCGAAATCGTGGCAATCACGAACAGCTTACAGGACAGCAGGAGGGCTCCTACCTGCCTCTTCGCTGTCCGATCGCCGAATGACTGCTCAGTGCCTGAGATCCAGGCATGCGGCAGAATCGTCGATCACTGGTTTCCTATGAGAAACCAGTGATCAATGATGAAGATCAGTGTGTGCAGTGTTATAGGTCCCTATGGGACCTATAACACTGCAAAAAAAAAGTGGGAAAAAAAAGTGAATAAAGATCATTTAACTCCTCCCCTATTAAAAGTTTGAATCACCCCCCTTTTCCAATAAAAAAAAAAAATTAAACCGCTCGGTCAATGGCGTGCGCGCAAAAAAATTCAAAAGTCCTAAATAGTGCATTTTTGGTCACTTTTTATATCATTTAAAAATGAATAAAAAGCGATCAATAAGTCCTATCAATGCAAAAATGGTACTGTTAAAAACTTCAGATCACGGCCCAAAAAATGAGCCCTCATACCGCCCCATACACGGAAAAATAAAAAAGTTATAGGGGTCAGAAGATGACAATTTTCCTGCATGTAGTTATGATTTTTTCCAGAAGTCCGACAAAATCAAACCTATATAAGTATGGTATCATTTTAATCGTATGGCCCTACAGAAAAAAGATAAAGTGTAATTTTTACCGAAAAATTTACTACGTAGAAACGGAAGCCCCCAAAATGTACAAAACTGCGTTTTTTTTCAATTTTGACGCACAATGATTTTTTTTCCCGTTTCACCGTTGATTTTTGGGCAAAATGACTGACATCATTGCAAAGTAGAATTGGTGGCGCAAAAAATAAGCCATCATATGGATTTTTAGGTGCAAAATTGAAAGAGTTATGATTTTTTAAAGGCAAGGAGCAAAAAACGAAAATGCAAAAACGGAAAAAACCCCAGTCCTTAAGGGGTTAATGAAAATTCTAAAAAAAAAAATTCACTAAAATGCTGGTGTTACCCTAAATTTTTCATTTTCCCCAAGGTAAAACAGGAAAAAAGCCCCCCAAAATTTGTAACCCCATTTTTCTGAGTAAGAACATACCCCATGTGTAGATGTAAAGTGCTCTGCGGGTGAACTACAATGCTCAGAAGAGAAGGAGCGTCATTGGACTTTTGAAGAGAAAATGTGCCCAGAATTTAAGGCCACGTGTGTTTACAAAGCCCCATAGTGCCAGACCAATGGACCCCCCCCCCCCCCCACATGTGACCCCATTTTGGAAACTACACCCTCATGTAATTTAATAAGGGGAACAGTGAGCATTTACTCCCCACAGGTGTCTGACAGATTTTTGGAACAGTGGTCTGTGAAAATGAAAATTTTTCATTTGCACAGCCCACTGTTCCAAAGCTCTGTCAAACGCCAGTGGGGTGTAAATACGCACTGCACCCCTTATTAAATTCTGTGAGGGGTGTAGTTTCCAAAATAGGGTAAAAAAATGTAAAAATTTACACTAACATGCTGGTGTTGCCCCATACTTTTTATTTTCACAAGCGTACTCTCTTGAGTATGGAAATACCCCATATGTGGGTGTAAAATGCTCTGCGGGCGCACAACAAGGCTCAGGAGTGAGAGTGCACTATGGGTGAGATTTATTAAAACCTGTCCAGAGGAAAAGTTGACCAGTTGCCTATAGCAACCAATCACATCGCTTCTTTCATTTTTGAAAAGACCTCTGAAAAATGAAAGAAGCCATCTGATTGGTTGCTATGGGCAACTGGTCAACTTTTCCTCTACACAGGTTTTGATAAATCTCCCCCTATGTACATTTGAGGCCTAAATTGGTGATTTGCACAGGGGTGGCTGATTTTACAGCGGTTCTTACATAAACGCAAAGAAAGAAATACCCACATGTGACCCCATTTTGGAAACTACACCCCTCACGGAACGTAACAAGGGGTATAGTGAGCCTTAACACCCCACAGGTGTTTAATGAAAATTCTTTTTGGAACAGTGGAAAGATTTTTGGAACAGTGGTCCGTGAATATGAAAAATGTAATTTTTCATTTGCACAGCCCACTGTTCCAAAGATCTGTCAAACGCCAGTAAATACTCAATGCAACCCTTATTAAATTCTGTGAGGGGTAGTTTCCAAAATAAGGTCACATGTGGGGGGGTCCACTGTTCTGGCAGCACGGGGGACTTTGTAAACGCACATTGCCCCTGACTTCCATTCTAAACAATGCTCAATGGCGTTCTTCTCTTCTGAGCATTGTAGTGCGCCAGCAGAGCACTTGACGTCCACACATGGGGAATTTCCATACTCAGAAGAGATGGGGTTACAAATTTTGGGGTGCATTTTTTCCTATTATCCCTTGTAAAAATTTTAAATTTGAGGGAAAACTAGCATTTGAGCGGAAAAAAAATAATTTTACACATCCAACTTTAACGAAAAGTCGTCAAACACCTGTGGGGTGTTT